>NC_090828.1:87500289-87812940 GCF_028021215.1 Eschrichtius robustus
CACTAATTAGTGTCTCTGGGAATCAGCAGAGGATCA
Organism: Eschrichtius robustus; assembly: GCF_028021215.1. NCBI lineage: Eukaryota > Metazoa > Chordata > Mammalia > Artiodactyla > Eschrichtiidae > Eschrichtius > Eschrichtius robustus. Next base: position 87,500,326 of record NC_090828.1, read on the forward strand.
AGTTTTCCGAAGTTTCATTTATGTAAATAACCACCTCAGTACATAAATGAACTCTTTCTTCTTATTTCCAAACCTTATTCCCACCTAGAAGAGGCAACTTAGAAAAGTTATATTCAATGGAAACATGAGCTTTGCAGTTACTTGAATGATAGCACAGCTTCTTTTAGAACCTTAGTGGGCATTTAAAGAAGGTTGGAATAGATATGCTAAAGCTGACATTGCCAACTCAAATGCCAGGTAAGTAACAGGATCCAGTGAAGGGGACCTGGTTTGAATGCTGTGAACTAGAGGCCACTTGCCCCATCTAGACAAGGCAACATCTATTCACCTTTAGCTGGTTATTGCCTGCTCTTTGGGGAGCCAGCCCTTTGATGCCAGAATTTCTGATATTTTGAGATGTGTCACATATACAAATTCTTGTGAAAGCTCACAATGTTAAAATGTCAGCTCAATTAAAAAACAAGAAGGAAACTGGACCAGACAAAACACATCTTTAGGTTGGATTCAGCATGCAAGATGCAAGTCTAGAGATCTCTGAGAGCCCTTTGATCTTTGTTTCAAAGGAGTTTTTCTCTTCCTTATATGAACCTATCTTCTCTCCACAAAGGCACACAGCTTCTGACTTGGTAAAGCCAATGCTCCAGAAAAAGAAATTTTGGCTATAAGGAGCTGTGTTGAGACTGTTTGTGGAGTTCATTTTTTTGTGTGTTTCATTTTTTATGGGATGTTACATGTCAATTGAAAAAGATATAAAAATTCTAACGAAGTTTAATAGTCTTCAAATTAACTTTAATTAGTAAAAATGTAAAGTAAATGATAAGATGTAAAAGATAAGATAAAGTAAAAGATAAGATGACTAGTCAAATCTAAATTGATTTAAATTTTGTATAATATTGTGAACTGTCAGATAGCATCATTTCTCATTTCTAAGGGCCTGGTGTGATTCTTTTTTATAATATTTAGAAGTGCACTGCTTCACTTAAATACAAAGCAGCTTATCATCAAGCTTTCAGAAATATTTAACAAAACCCACAAAAGTTAAATCATAGATAAATCAGAATAAACAGAATATTTATAACTTAGTGACAAGAAAACACTATCTGCATAGATAATCACAGTTATCTTTTAGTGTTGTCTAAAAGGTAGCAAGTTGTTTGTTAATTTATAATAATGTAAGAGTCTAAAATTGAAATTAATCCCAAGTGAAAAAATCTGAATAAGAAAATTCATATTTAGCTATATAACAGAATGTTTTCACACTCTCAGTGAAATGTGGTAGAGACTACATTTCCAAATGTATGACTAACAATTGTCATCTTCTAAATTCTCAAATTGATAACTAACAGTTGTCATCTTCTGACTTGCCACATTATGTTCTCAATTCTAAATAGTCAGTCACCGAAATAACTCTAAGATTACAAGCTGAAATATCTTCAGGGCCAAGCAGGTAGCATAAGTTGATGAAGACACCGCTACTCCAACTAAAGACTTTCAAAGTCAAAATTTTAAAAACACCATCCCACACAAAAAATACCTATGGGCAAAATTGGGTCATCCACTTGTTTGTGACCTCTGCTTTAGACTATTAGCCTCTTGTCACTAGTATATATGAAATCAATATTGTCCTTAAACAAATCCTTGAAGCACAGGTAAAAGGAAGCTATCAGAGTTCCAGGTACATGTTTGTGATCTTGGAAAGCATAGATCTTTCAAGATTGGTTTCAGCTAAGCAGTCAGGCAGCAGGTGGGGATCTCAGAATTGTAAAGGTCAACATGAGTGGAGAGAAGCTCAGATTGACAGTCAAAAGGTGTAAAACAGTTCCCTTGAATGCATCCAGGATCTAGTCTGGGTTTCCTTGTCCATTCTCATAGCAAGACTGCTGTCCAATTATGCACACATTAGAGAAATAAGAAACTATGAAGTCTCGATAGAAACTATTTCGTGCATGATCAAGTGCAGGCATACTTTGGAGACATTGCAGGTACGGTTCCAGACCACTGCAAAAAAGCTAATATCACAATAAAGCTAGTCACACAAATGTTTTGGTTTCCAGTGCATATAAAAGTTATGTTTACACTATACTGTAGTCTATTATGTGTGCAATAGCATTATGTCTAAAGAAGTACATACCTTAATTAAAAAATACTTTATTTCTAAAACATGCCAAAATAATTACAATAGTAACATCAAAGATCACCGATCACAGATCACCATAACAAATATAATTATAGTGAAAAATTCTGAAATACCATGAGAATTACCAAAAGGTGACACAGAGACACAAAATGAGCGAATGCTCTTGGTAAAATTGCACCAATTTGCTGAACTCAATGTTGCCACAAACTTTCAATTTGTAAAAAAAAAAAAAAAAAAAAGCGCAATATCTGTGAAGTGAAATAAAATGAAGCGCAATAAAGGGAGATATGTCTTTATTCGGAAATACCTAAGAATCGCCTTGCTTTAGGTGGAGCTAAGTCTTTAAACTGGTCAACTGATTGGCTTATTTCAAAACCTGGATATTACTGTATTTTGACCCTAGTTTGTCTATGCAATTTGAAGAAATTATTCTTCAAAACATTTTTTTCCTTTCTTTTTTTTTCCTGAATAGAATAAACCTCAAAATAGCTCATACTGCCAAATGAGCCTATGCTCTCTGATCTTTGCTTCGGCGCAGGCGCGTATTAGTGTCACAGCCGGCAGTGTGTCTTAAGGACTATGATAGCGTGTTCCTCTTAAATAGATGAGGATAACACTAATGATAGCGACTACTTAGGTGGGTGTGTAAATTAAATCATTCGTTCCATCATCAACCCCCCAAAATTTCACAAATCATGGGTACTTGGAGGACAACGTTCAGTCAGATAATCAGCAAAGATCATAATAAAAAATGTTTAAAAGTCAAGAACTTGGTGAAAATTTTGAATGCTCTGTAAAAGTCTAAATTGGGTCTGTATTCAATTTTCCTGTTGAAAGCATAAACAGCCCTAGATGTCAAGTATACATACTAACATTTTAATTTGTATTCATAAAAATTATTATTTCAACTACTCCAGTTAAACATTTATGATAAGTTTTTGAAGACTAAGGAAGAGGGAATAAGAATGGGTAATGAATAAAAATGGCATTATAAATTTAACCAGTTGAGAATACTTGCACCTTGATTTATTACCAAAAAAAAGTGCTCTAATAACTTGTGTTTGCCAAAGGAAAAAAGACATAGGAAATAGGTCTGCTAAAGTGTGCTAAAGAGAGTTTAAAGTAGGCTAAAATCAGGTGGGAGTTCCACAATTTCAAATTATGGAAGAAGTCTTGTTTGAGATTTACAACCCACAGAAATGCGTCTACAGGAAGAGACAGTGAAGGTCTCTTATTTCATAGGTCAATTTTAAACACTGTGTATAATATTTCTGACAGAATGTAAGGTACAGGATGCTAGTACCACTACTGAGAATGAGGAGGAGCTGGTGGTGACCATGATGACATCTAGGAAGCAAACAGGCTGAGCCCGGGCTATCCCATGATAGTGATTCTACCTCACCTGAATGTAAACTCCAAGAGGACAGAGAACCTTTCTGTTTTGCGTCCCCAGGTTTCAACGCAGTCTCTGACATACAGTAGGTGCCAGTAAATGTCTTCCAAATGAATAAAAGAATGGACTAATGAATGAATGGATGAAAGTAGTTGACCTGCTCACCCACTTTTCAGTCTGGGGACTCTTAATGGGTTGGGATGATGACAACTCCATGAGCTGGAAATTATTATTATTATTATTTTTTAAATTAATTAATTGATTTATTTATTTTTTGGCTGTGTTGGGTCTTCGTTCCTGTGTGAGGACTCTCTCTAGCTGCGGCAAGCGGGGGGCCACTCCTCATCGCGGTGCGCGGGCCTCTCACCGTCGCGGCCTCTCTTGCTGTGGAGCACAGGCTCCAGACGCACAGGCTCAGCAGTTGTGGTTCACAGGCCCAGTTGCTCCGAGGCACGTGGGATCTTCCCAGACCGGGGCTCGAACCGGCGTCCCCCGCACTGGCAGGCAGATGCTCAACCATGGCGCCACGAGGGAAGCCCCTGAGCTGGAAATTATTAATGCAGGGACCTCAGGACACACTATTAGAGTAACATTCTCTAGGATTTTTGTTACATAAGACTGAGGATGCCAGGATAAAAATAACAATTATAATGTTCCCTTATATTTAGGGCTTTATTACCCAAAATGTGTTGTAGATGAGAATTATAAAGATACCAAATTAATAATCTGTGTGACAGTAAAATCTTATTCATTGGTAATTTCAAGACAAGAAAGAAAATGTCTTTCTTTCTTTCTTTCTTTTCTTTTTTCTTTTTAAACGATGATATTAAAAGCATGGAGGTTAAAGATAGCACATCCAGGAATGTAAACTTCTTTCCTGTCTATTTGATCATGTGTTATTGGCATTAATACTGTCAATAACTCATGGTAAAAGAGGAAGTTGCCATGAAATGTTACCCACTGTCAGGCTATGATCAATAGGTAAGACCACAGTGGGTGATATATTATCAAGTATCAGCCAGATTAACTTTCTCATGGATTTTAAGAGTAGTAGTTACACTCAGTTTGTCTAACCTGAGCTAAGCTTATTTATTCATTATCCTTTCCCTGCTGATTATAGACTACTCCTTGAATACATTTTATCTAAGTACAGAATATCAGCTCTTGCTATTTAATTCCTGTGATCTGGCAGTGGGACTCTAGGATTTGCCCCCATGTTTTGATGTTGGTGTTTATATTTGAGCAAACAAAACTGTCACTTTGTTTTCCTGTCTTCCTATATTGGGTCACTTTGTGCTACACGATATGATCTAAGACAATTCAATGCAAGGAGACACATGTCCCTTCTCATTGGGAATACGAAGACTGCAGCTTCCTTTTACCCTGTGGGAAAGAAAGCAGGTCAGGTGTCCAAAAGTAGTGGAGGAAAGTTAGTGTCATCACTATTCCTCTTCCTCCATAGAAATAATATAAGATTATGAGGCAAGAACAGCACTCGTTTCTTCATGAAGGGATTAAAAAAAAAAAAAACAGTACCATGGTCGTTTGTGTTTATGGTATTGTGGAAGGGCACTCACATAAAAACAAGACTACCACTTCTGGACATTTTCAAACACATTATTAATCGGATATCTTGGAATCTCAGGAAAAAAATCACTTATTGAAATCACCTCCTCAGGGATAAGTAAATATGAAACATCAGTAAACATTTGACATTTTTTTTTTATTTAGTAACTATAATCACCTGATTTATTTCCTTTTGGTTTTCAAAGCCAGACCTCTACAACATTTTGATACTTAAACACCAGAATTTGGCTTTGTTTCACTTTTTGTTATGTTTTATGTAACCCAAATGCTGGTATATAAAATAATTTGGACATAAATGAGTGAGAGGTCTGTGTCAGCCAGTGTAATTTTATCAGAGGAATTTACATGTGGAAAAACGCATCATATCATGGTGACTACAGTGGCCACCAGAAACAACATGCTGGTGCTTCTCCAGAAAAAAAAAAAAAAAAAATAGAATGGAATGCAATAATAAAAATGAGGTAGAGGAGGAAGAGGAGAAAGAATAAAGTAACTGAACTTCCTCTGGGTTTCTCACCTTCCCCAAAGAGTCTATCCTCATTTTTGGAGCATATGATTTATCTCTCATTTTAGCATATCCTTAAACTTGCTTGACATATGACAACCATACATCCTGTTACAACTCAAATCCCATATCTCTTCCTCAATAAATGTACTGCCAGTGCATTGGAAGTGAATGGGAATCATAAAAATCCATCATCTAAAAGGAGAAGCATATGAGATTGCGCATACAGAAGATGGCATCATTTCTGGGAGAAAGTGCCACATCGCTGTACATTTGCTAATTACTTGCAATATGCATTAATGTATAAAAAAATACCTTTTTGTTACATGGTATAGTTTGGAGATGGTTCTACTTATCAGTTTTTAATATGCTCTTTGAAAACTGACATGTACTTTACCCACATCTCTTTAGGAACACAGAGATTCAAAGGCTGGATAAGATAGTTTCATGCTTCCCAACACAAACCTGAGAGGGTAATTAAACAGATGGTAACAATAAACTGAATCTGAACATATGAGGGACTAAAGTCCCTTATTAAAAGCCTTACACACTGAAGGGAGGGGGAATGACAACTCTGGGGATGTGTTTTAGCAGCCAACACCTTTATGTCTGCCTTGACCTCAGAAGCAGAAGCTAATCAACCATTTAGGGATGGGTTTCCTACCACCTGGGAGAGGGCACACAGGAGGTCTTCTGCATACTCTGAGGAGCAGGAATGCAAAGTAGATGTGTGACGCTAAAGGAAAGCGACTGTTCCTCAGGAGTGCCTTCAAAGACACCAGCTTTAGACACACCAATTTTGTAACTATAAATCCACCCCATCCCCATCCCTCCTACACACACACACACACACATCAAAACCTACATTGGGGGACTTATGCTCCAACAGCACAAGCCATCTTCTCCCATGTGAGGCCAAAAACTAGGTACTATAGATTTCTGTGATGACATAGTTATTCTGAATATTTTCAACCTCATTTCTGGGAACCAAATGATCTCCTATTTAGTCCATCCTTGAAACATACTGGAATTCTACTTATTTCTCAGATCTCAACATTGTCTGTCTTGAATTAAATCTATGGGAAGAAAAGTATTGAAGCAATCTTGATATTTCAGCTTGTAAATATATGTAGGTGGCTATTTTTTGTAGAATATAAAAATAATCTCAAATATATAAATATTATATACATATAGCTCTCACTCTGAAGTGAGAGATGTATATATGCATTTGTGTGTATACATATATATTTACTATATTTTTATATATGTATAATAGATATGTGTGTTTATATACACACACACACAGAAAGAATCCACTATATGCAAGAAAGGATCTTGTTACTGTAGAGGTTTGCAATGTTATTGTGCCATCACGCATGCAAAGATGCTATTTTGCCATTGCATAAGGCACTTACAGCCTAGGGGATAATCAAGTCAGTGTTTCTTCTTGTTTCTCAACCTGCTTCAGTTCTCTGCTTCACTTGGCAAGTTCTTTGAGTGTCATTTATAAGAAACATTCTGCATCAGTAAAACAATGCTTTAGCTTAACTAAGCGTTAGCAATCAAAGGACAATGTCCAACATACTGTGTTTTAGATTAATCAAGGTTATAGTGATGATCTATTAAAGGAAATGTTTGAAAACTGAGGCAAGTATTAAGGTGGGAAAATGTACAAGGTATAGAAAAACGTAAATCAAATGGCAAATATTATTTACCAGCTTGCATTTTACCTTTTTGTGCATGTACATCACCATATAACACTGCCCAATTTTAATTTGGGGGTTTTGATACTTAATAGTATAAAAAGACTGTTCCCAGTTTCTGATACAATTGTACCTTAAATGACACATATTACCTTAGGAATTTGCCATAAAACCCTCATAATAATAGTGACTACGGTTCTAAGTGACTAACTTATTTTAAGGGTGAGGAGTATTATATGAATTAAATAAGAGACGCTGCAAATAACTTAGTGGAAAAGCATAGCTGCTGCCACACAGAGTATTAGGTAACCTTTTTTTAATTAGAATGTACACTTTTAGATTACTGATTATGAACATCAGGGGACCCAAGATTTTGATTCATCAGTAATTCTCCTTTATGTCTACACTAAGACGTAAAAATGAGACCTCTGGCTCAACTCGGTATTTCAGAGCCTTTACATGCTGGTGCAGAATCTATTTTACCTGTAATCTCTAGTACTGCTCTGCCCCCTTGTGCTGCTACAGTGAACTCAACAGAGGAACAGTTCGCCTTAATCTCTGTACATGTACTACAGAAAAACCCCACTGTCACTTCTCACTTTTCTGGCAAGTTCAAGGTCAGTGTCTAGCTATTTTCAGCTCATCTCTTCTTGATCCATGCAGAGAAATGACAAGGTAACATGATTCGGGGTCAGCTGTATTACAGGAACTGTTACATAAACGGAGAAAGTGAAAATCAATCCTAGCTGACAGTGACTTCGGGATAATCAACGCTCACTGGATGCCTCTGTCAGCTCGCCTGCATCAAATACCGTGTGACTTCTGTCAGATCTTTTTAATAAAACTATATTCTCACTTTCAGCAACCTGAATAAATATTTCTCTTGAGCTGAATTTTTTAGACTATGTTGGCCTTCCAGATTTGTAAACTATGCCAATAATGCCTTGAAAAAATTCATGCATGATACCCGTTATCCTACAGTTTGTTATTGACCTGATATGGAAGGTACCGCTGGTAAAAACGCCCTTTTTTGACTGATCCATGAGAGCTTTCCTACAGACTGTTGCATCTTCTGCATTGAACTCAACACATTCCCCAAATCATCCTCAGCCCTAACTCCTCTCTCTTCCTCCTTGTTTAATAGAACACCTTAATCAATCATTTCTTGTTGGGAGATGAGTTTTTTTTCCTCCTTTTTAGATGTTCATAGTTGCTTTCCTTTTTAATCTCTGTATTTTCTGCCAGGACATTTTCCCCTAATACAGAACTGGAAACACAGTATTTAACAAGATGTTACACTTTAGTGGCATTCCCACTGACAGCACCTGATATGACAGTTTAGGGAAGGAGCTATTTTTATCCCACCCACCTTGTGCTCCCTTGAAACCGTGAGGAAGGCAGTACTCCATTGAAGTACAATTTACCATAATATTAGTTGTCAGTAAATTCAAAGACGGAACTCCTAAAGCTATAAAATGGATTAGAAGCAATTTTAAAAAGAATTAACAAACTAGAGTAAGAGTATACTGTCAACAAACAAATGCTCCATCATAGGACTGTAATTTGGAATTTTAATTACCCCTCTGCTTCTGTAACAAAACAATGTCTGAACTGGCAGCGATTTGAATCTCTCACAGGTCATTGAGCATTCTAGTTAATTACTCTATGAATAGCCTGTTTTTCTCCCCTCTGGAAACACGTTTCTAATGGCAGTCAAGGTCTGACAAATGTGTCATCTACATAATTAGCTAGGAAGCAACACAAAACATTAAACATGCTTTGTGCCGACAACTATCAAAACATTTCATTTGTTGTCAATTATTCATTACTTTGTAGGTTCTGAAGGGGTTGTTATTATGGAAATAAGTCCAGATGCTAACAAGGTTAGAGTTTTGGATTCAAATTAGTAATCAGAGGACTAAAGTAAAAAAAATGTATCTCATGTACATTCAGCGCCATGTTCAATCAGTAGGAGATTATAAACAAATTTAGCTATGCTCAAGTTAAAATGGAAACGATGCAACCACGAACGTGAACTCAAGAGCCCCAGCTCATTCTTTGAAGTACAGACTCTACGCTGTCAATGAAAACTTCCTGAACATTTGGCAAGTCCAATTTGTGCTTGGTAAACAGAGTTAAAGATTTTCACAGCATGAGATGACATGGGACGGCAAGGACAAGGAAAGAAATCTCTAGTGTTTTTTTATTCTTCTCTCCTGCCTCCCACCCCAGGGCATTTTATTTAAAAGTCAAAAATCTAGCTAATAAACATTTTCTTCTGCTTTACAGCAGACTGGTTACCTTAGCTAACCCTTGAATTTCATGATTTCTTTTTTTTTTTTTTTCTATTTCTGAAATCTTGTTTCTTTTATTATTGTTTTAATATCGTATATAAAACCAAGTATTGTCTTGAAAGCAGTACTCCTAATGTATATAGAGGATATAAAAAGATTTCTCAACAAAATTGACCTCTCAGTGGCAGAGAAAATTGCAGTGGAAGACACATTATTTCGTAGTCATATCTGAGGTTTGGATCTATGGAGAGTCTGACTCCACTGTCCTCCAGCTTTTCCTTATAAACCAAAATGGCTTACAAATGTCATCCGCAATAGTCCAATAAAGATTAGGAACAAAACACTGTCCTTACACTGATGAGATAAGAAAGATTTAACTGTAGAATGCAGTGTACAAGAACAGTTCATAAGGCTTGTTCTTGAATCAGAAAAATAGAATTCAAATTATATGTGTGTGTCTAGAATTTAATTGAGGTGATGAGTTTATTTTCTACATAATGTTTGATCAGATGCCTGTACTACAGAGCTAGATAAAAAGAAAAGAAAGAAAACAAATTCTATCAGGAAAAATCAAGAAGACCCGTTATCTACAGAGCGTGCAAACTATGTCAGGAAATAATTCCACCCTGAGCTCTGAGAATGCCCAGTTAATAAAAAGAGATCAGCCACTTGCTAAGAGAAAATAATTGTCTGTATCCATATTTTTCAAAGCAAAAAGGCAGCCACATCTTACACTAAATAGGACACATTAAAGCTTTAATAATCTTTATGCAGAAGGAAACTAATCCATTTTCAGATCATACGATCCACAGCAATAAAAGGAAATCATCAAACTAAAAACAATTTTAGAGATGGCTGCAGACTCTCATTTAATTAACATTCAACAGATCATATATTTATGAGGAAGTCAAAATATTTAGGAAGCCTATAATCCTGTAAGCCTTAATGTGGTATAAAAACAACAAATAAATGCAAAGTGTTACTGTTATACATGCCTGCCTGATCAATGGTTTTCACATATTGATCTATAAATGGAGTTGACAGTCTGTGTTGGCTGCACATTTTCCAAGCAGCGCTATTTTTGTATAAAACCAATACGGGCAATTACCTTTGTTTGAGATGCCAAGTCTTATCAATTCAATGTGATTTAGTGTCATTTTAATTAAATATCAGGATCCACTTCAGGACAATTTATACAAACAAAGCCTCAAACCTATCTATAAGCTTGATTTGAAGTAAACATGGACAAGTCCTACAGCCTCATAATATTTCTCAAAATCTCTGCTAAACAGAAGGCTTGTATTTTTAGTAGCAATTTTTATGTCTGCCTTTTTAGCTAGCCACAACTTTGGCAAGTATCCTAAAATCACAGAAGTAAGAAACAAAGGAAAATTGTTTCCTCTTTTTCCTTATAATATATTAAAAAGAAAAATGAAGGAACGCTGTATGTTAAGAGAAGCACAAGGAGTCTTGTATGTTAATGTTTAGGAATGGCTTGACCTAAGTCTTTATCTGAACACTAATTAAAAAAATATTTCCCTGTCCATGATGGCTATGAATGGAGTGATGCACTTCTGCAGGGTTTACAAGATGGAAATGGTGAATATTCATACACGTTGCTGCTGAAGACACCAGTATTAAATGCCGGAACTGCTCCTGCCTGCAAATCCTATGTCTGCAGTTTCCTGACTTGGGCTATTTAAACTCTTCATTAATATCTATTTTCAAACTGTCTAGTAGGCTGGGCATCCCTCTTATAAGTAACATCAAAGCCACATTAAACCTTTCACGTTAGCTATTTGCTGGATTGCACATTAGCCTTTTTAGCCCTTAAAGAGGCACACTTTACTCGCCCCCATTTACGTTCTTCACAAAGCCTTCTGCTTCTGTGTTTAGCACATTCAGGTAAATCAGCAGTCCACCTTTAAGAGGTCTCACTCCAATGCTCAGGGTGAGACAACAAATCACTGAGACCAAAGAGCGCTCCCTCCCCACCAAATGAAGGTCTCCAGATGGCTCTCACAGATACACAATTTTCTTACTAACCATGTCATTAGATGTCCAAACGTCCCACCTCTCCAACACTTCTTAGAAAGCAAAGTCGCCTCTGAATTTTGAAAAGGCATTGATCTTATATGAACCACATAAAAATGATTGTTTGGTGTTTAAAGAAAATGATGCATGCCACCAATAAAATACTAATGGAGTATTGATACCTGTCTTACTGGAATGTTTCCTTGCAGCACTTAGGCAATCAAAACTTTTAATTCAACAAGTAAATTCACCTGTGTTTGCACAGCTTAGGGTCGAATAAATGTTTATATTGGCATTTCAAAATACTCCTCGATTTAAGATACCAAGAATACAGGCTCTTATGACATGTACAGGAGAATTTTATATTGTGTTCTGAGTTCACAGTCATATTAACATATTTTTATTAATTAAGCAAAATTTTAAGAGGACTTTATGAATTAATGACAAAATTATACAATTGATTTGACCCTAGAATGTTTGTATCATGTTTTTGTAATAAGTGAAATCATAGAAATGTGTAATACCTGATTTTTGTGTTATTATATACTCTGATAAGTCCATATTAGATTTGCATAATTGATATGCAAGTGACAAGTAGTATATATACACCATATATATTAAATAGGATGCATAATACATATATAGTCTCTAAGTACTCAATTTTTTTCTGTACAGATTAAATGTATGTGTCTCTGTTACAGCAAGCCATGCCACACGTGAATTTGTGCACACATTTTTAGTGTGCATTTCCTCCCACTTCTCCAAAGTTCAAAATCTCCCCCTTTGACCTTACCCCAACCTCCAACTTCTGAAAAATCAAGTTCTTACTTTAGCTTGAGCAGATATCTTTAACAGGCTTGTTTGAATAAATATGCCAAAATACTTTACATTCTGTCAGTATCTAGTCAGAAAATTGTGCATGGAAAAAAAGAGATGAAAAGAACTGAGACAGAAAGAAAATTAGTGCCATGGCAAGCTTTCAATACAGTATCTCTGAGCCAAGTTTTCTCGGTGAAATGACATATCCTCACTAAAATACCCCTTTTATATAATTATGCACCGAGCACACATAACCAAAAGTAACTTTTATTTTTGTTCCTTATCGAGGAATACATATTGCCGAGGCTAAGAATGCGGAAACAAAAGCTGGGATAATTATAGCTAATTTAACTTTGGAAAACTCTGATTCTCCAGCAGTCCAGCATATAACCGCCCAAACTGAAGTTATGTAACAAGGTAATATCAACAATGAGAAACTGCATGATAAAATCCTGCCCAAAAGTGAAAAATGCTAATTTTGTCTCATTTAGCAGCTGGATACAGAAATGCTCATTAGTTTTAAGAGGGTTAATCCTTTTAACTTTTGCATATTGATATGCCAATTATGCCTAATTGTACAAGAGGCATCAGTCAAGGTAATAGTGCATAAACACATGAAAGTTATTAAGTACATCCCAACATGTAATAAAGTAGGTGTTAATTGGTAGCTGAGTTCTGCGGGCTATTGAGGTGGATAATTCATTGAGAGATGGATCACTTGTAATTTCTCTCCATAATTCCTTTTGCAGTCTCATGCTGTGATGTTTTCATGCTTGTCAAAAACAACTGCGGCATAGTGCCTTTTGTTAAACACAGCCAATAAAATATGTTAGGCATCATTAAATATACTTAACTTTTAAACTTTTCCAAAGGTACAGTTCTTACTGATAATACATTATAGAGATTCCAATAATTTACTCTAACCATTGTCTCAAGTTCATGGTTGAGGAACGTTTTAGCAGGTTTCAACGCCAAGTCAGGCTGGCCATGTTGTGCCTCCCAGCAGATAATACTTTTAAATGAGAAAATAAAAAAAGAAAAATGCATCTCTCAGTACCTTAACTAGGGATATGTTTCTCACTTTCAAAATATAATCACTGGCTTCCTCATGCTAAATTTGTCTATAATACCTGAAGAAAGGATGATTAAAACCATACATTTCTCAGGCTCCTGAGATCGCTGTGGGTTAATTTTGCACTTGAAATTCGAGTGAAAAACAGCAAATAAATATAATCGGTAACATGCTACTCAGCAAGTTGATCTCATTTAATAACTCAGTTAGGGAGCTGAATATTTCATAGGCCCCTATGATATTAACAGAACACTCAATTAATAGCTCACATGTTACTGCAGGGTCACTGGGACTCACAGCCTGTCCCCAGCTAACCTATTTCTTGCTCTTGCTCTCACTGTGAGAAACAAAATAGATACGGGGTCCAAAAGAGTGGCTAACATTGCATAAATAATTTTGTAACATCCTATGGCCTCAGCTGCAAGTTACCACCATTATGGAAGAAAATTAACCAGAGGAGACTCATTGCAATCAGTGTGTTTAGTGGCTCAGGATGCGTGCAGGGGCAGGGACACAATTGGCAGTAGAGTTCATCTCTAAACTATTTTATTTCAAATCTTCCTAATGACACATTATGGAGACAAAATGGCTTCCTCTCCAAACCTTAAATCTCCACACCATTTCAACTGTTCAAGCTCATTCCAAATCAGATTGTAATTTCCAATATCATATATTGTTGGGAGATTTTAAGGAAGAGATTTTCACATTTTTTAAAAGATTTTTTTCTCAGTTTATTCTTAGCTAATTTTAGCCTCTGGCTTTTCAAAGTGATGTACTGTATTTGGAAGTACAAACACCACATGCTAGCATAACCTCATTATTTTTATGACACTGAAGCATGATAGTGGAGGCCCTTAAAATGAGTCAAAGGTGCTCTTCAGTCTAGCTCCAAATCCACTTTATCACTCTGGATTAAGCCCAGCTCTTCTCTCGCAACTGGGGATATAATTATGACTATAAGTAGGCAAGATAAAATGCATTACAAAAACAGTTTTCTCATGCAGATTAGGAAAACAAATAAAATTAGCGCTTTTTTTCCCCCTTCTTGTACAAAATTCTATATATCAGGGAACTTGGGGTATTTGACTTACAGGTTCAGTGACCTTCCCAACATCGGTGAGGATCATGGATTTACTTTGGCTCAGCCTGCTGTGGTGGCTGTTGGCATTTTTGATTCTCATTTGCACAGCTCCAGCGCCTTGGCGGGTGGGATGCAGTGTTTCCATGGAGGTATCAGAATTTGTAGACTTCTGCATATTACAATGTTATCCTGATGAAATATAAAAGCATTATATTATTCTAAGTATATGCTTTTCCATGAAAAACTCCTGGTGGAGTGCATATCCCTATACATCATTAAAGTACAAAAATGAAATAAATTCTCCGCCTCTTTGAGTGATGAAGAAGAAGGTAGTTACTTTGTAGTGCTTTTATCAATTGGACCTCTGTATTCCCATGGTACTGTATACGTGCCAGAGGATTTCAATTCATAGATAGCACACTCAAATTCTGTGTAGTTTCTTAATTCGATTAAGAAACTCCTAATGGCAATATGATATGGTCTCCCTTCTATAGAAATGATATTGCCAGCTAAGCATCTTCTGGGTGTATGCTCGTTTCATTCACAACGTCTTTGATCTATCACCCACCCTATCCCAAACCACCTCCAGACACTACCACCAGCGGCCTTTTTTGGTGAACAAAAACCTCTGTGAATAAGGTCAAATTTAAGTGTGTAAAATTGGAGGAAAGCAAGCTGGTCCCATTGACTATCAAATATGTCGGCTTGGCCTCATTAGCATGGTGCAGGGTCCCAGTCCCCACCCCCACTTGCCATACCCACAGGGAAACGTTAAAATTCCTTTGTCCACTGCCATCTGCCAACTGAACTAGATTTAGTCGCTTAGTTGGACATAATATTTATGAAGACTATGAAGAAAGAGAAAATCAGCACATCAACACTATTTATTTATTTACATTTATTTTAATGGAAGGAGTCTGATTCAGGTAGGAAAATCCAGTGTGGGCAAATTTTAAAGGAGCGGCTGTGAGAAAACAATAATTCAGGAAAAGAAAACAAAGGGAATAAATTGGGTGGGTGGACCAGGAGGGCTTTTAGTTGCTTCCCAAATCCATAATCCTTTTCAGCTGCTCCTCCCCACCAGTTCCTCAAATGAATACATCTACTCTTTTTAAATAGGATATTTGCAATGCAAATATAGCTTCAAAGCTTCTAGAAACAGACCCTCTTCTAGCCTGAGTGTCCTCTCTATGTCTCACCTATATAGACATTTCATAGCTAGCCTAGGCACGTGGGTACAACATTAGAAAAAATTGTCACCCGTCAGTTATAGAGGCCAATATAATCCAAAAGAAGGATTATATTTTAAGGAGCTAACTGTTTTGGTACCTCTACTTGATTGGACAGACAATGGGGCTAGAATCACGGTAATGTTCAAGTTGAGTGGACACTAAAAGGATTAGAAAAGAATAAAAGCATTTTAACGGGAGGAAAAGTGTCTCCTCATAATTGAAGCCAGTTAGGCAATTGAGTGATATTGAGTGAGAAAAGAAGTTAATATTTATTGAGTATTTACTAAGTGCCAGGCAATGAGCTGGTTTAATCCTTATAAAGTTCCTATGATATTGACCTTAAACTCATATTTTTGTAGTGGAGAAAAATGAGGATCAGAGTGACTAACAATTTTCTTAAGGACACTGGGCAGAAAGAAGTGAAGGAGTATTTATTTTATCCACCCCCCAGCCCCCCACAAAAAAAGACCCAGATGTCCATCAACAGATGAATAGATAAATTCTAGTTTATCTACGCAAGAAATATTGCTCAACAATAAAAATGAATGGGTTACTAACGCATGCAACCACATGGATGAACTGTAAATTCATTGTGCAGAGTAAAAGAAATCAAGCCCCCCAGCAAAAAAGTACTCATTGAGTACTTACGATTTCACTTATATAATAGTTTTGAAAATGCAAACTAACATAAAATGAGAGAAAAGAGATCAGTGATTGCCTAGGGACAGGGTGGGCTCTGGATACAAGGAACCTTTTGGGGGTGATGGATTTGTTTGTTATCTTGGTTGTGGTGATGGTTTAACAGCAGTATACATATATTAAAAATGATCAAATTGTACACTTTAAACACTTGCGCTTTATTGTACTTCAGTTATATCTAACAAAGCTGTTTACAGGACAGTTTTATCAAGAATTCCTTAACTAATTTATTTTGCTACTTATTTTATTTTAATTAATTTTGAATATATTCATTTTCATAATCATACATGAGTGATATATTTTAAAAACTTATCTAATTGAGAATAAGAGAGCTCTTTTGACAACATTTGAAATAAAAATTTGAATAAAAGAAGGAAATCTTATCCCTGCTATTCCACAGCAATATGATGACAGCTACATTAATAAGAAGGACTTTAAAATGTATCAAATCTGACCACTATTGTATACATAAGGGATCTTACCTCTATATCTAACTAGAATAAGATAGAGAGGGATTTTATATATAAATGTGTTTTAAAAAGTAAATGCAATCACATGCAGATGATATAAATAGTTATTTCTCCATGTACCCCAGTACAGGATAATACATTTTTGGTTTTATTCTGTGTATTATTTATTATTGAGGCCTTCAATTTTTCTCAGCCAAGAGACATTATTTCAAAATAAGGCAAATCTCTGGATTTTTTATATTTATAAAGACGCTACTAATAAAAGCATGAGTTCTTTTCAGAGTATATTTTAGTGGATGAAGTAAGGATGAATGAAAGAATGAGAATCTTGGTACCGTGATTGTAATGGAGGCCTTGGATTCATTATAGTCAGACTGGTTGCATAAAAAGAGCCTATGATGACTTCTAGTGCAGCACTGTCTCTAATGGCCACCTTTGTGACCTTGAACAAGTCCGTGGAGCTCTGTTTCATCGCTGGAAAAAATTGATAGTGAGGGGGCATGGGCAACTAAAAGGACTGCTATGAGCTGTAGGGTCCTTTTCACTTCTGATACGGCTGTGTAAAAGTCTGGGAGCTCAAGAAGTATTACAGCAGATTTACAGAGCTCAGTAGTTTTAGGTAGTTTTAGCAACAATGTAAATGCTTTGGTATGATCTGATGCCCAAGGATGTGAGTGAGGGTTGAAGGGATCTATGATTAAACATATAAATCTTTTCTAAAAAATTTGGGTTCTCCTTGGAGTACATTCAAGTCTTGATCTTCCAAATTATTCACTAGATTCAAACTCTAAGGTGTTGTGTTTGTAATACTGGTAAGAGAAATACTCGGGCTAAAGCCACTCTCTGCTGACCAAGAGCATGAAGCCACTGTATTTACACAGTCCCACCAGGTGCCGTTTATAGGGCATGTTGTTTCTCATACTCTGAACAAATCTGAGCGTCAAATCAACATTTGCATTCTTGTATTGATTTGACAATTAACCCATAATTTGCCTGGTGATGGGTTACTGTCAAAAGGCTGGATTAATTTAAAAAGGCTCTTACCTGGCTTTCCCATCTGTTTTCTCGAGGACAGTCTACAGAAAAGAATTTCAAAATCTTCCTCCTTCAGATCTTTCTTTTAAGCTGATCTCTCCCCCTACCAACATTAATGTTATTTCTTTTCTCACTCCTCTAGCCATCACTTCCTTTCCCAACTGACCTCATCTTCACTTTTTATTGATACTCTATTCATTGCCCTCAATTTTTTCTCTTTATTCATCTTCTTTTGTATTTTGTTCTACAATGGCATTCACTTGATACTATTCATAGTTATTCTCATGTTTGCAAATATTTGGTGGTTTCTGATTTTGCAGAGCACCACGTTGCTCTGAGAAGAATACAGAAAACGACACAAACCTCTTCCTAACGTTTACTGAGACTTTCCTGAGTGGCAAGGAGGCTCCATTAGAGGCTGGAGATACTCTTTTTTGTGTTTTTGGGTTTTGTTTGTTTGTTTCAACCAAGTGTTTTACAGTAGTTTGGTGAGTTTGATAAAGAAATAAATCAACAATTAAATGAGAATAGAGTGGTGCCCAGGTGGGGAGAGAAGCAATGACATCAGACCACAGTGGAACTGGGAGGTGTGGAGAGAGAAAGTCCACAAAAGATCAGCTGATGCTGGAGCTAAGTCAGGGCAGGTTGGGCATTTCGGGCAAAGGGCTCAGCAGTGCAGAGGTATGCAAATAACTGTGAAATTATAGAGTAGATACTGAAATATGTCATGAAGAAAAACTATAGTACCAAGGAAATTCAAGGAAAAGGTAAGCGTTGGGTTTCATGAAGAAAATGGCATTTCGCCTCGGTGTGGGTGAGTTTGATCATCTTTCTATCCTCTTATCGGGCTGAAGGGTTAACTGAGAGCCTAATCCCTTCTAAGCCAACCAATGCTGTAAAAGGCTGGTATTCTAGACACTGAGGGAGAGAATTTGGGAAGAGGACTTTCCTTGGCATAATACACAAATGTCTTGTACTGATGAGTTGAGTGCAAAACAGAAGGAAGCAGGACGCCCTCACCCCAAGCAGGAACTGAGGAAGGAGGGAGGACAGAGGAGGAAGGAAATCTAATGGCCAGAAATGACAGCTGTGTTGGTGGCTGTGAAACTTCTAACTGCTGTACTTGTGGGTTCAGAGATGATTTATTCTTATTCATCCTGTTAGAAACCTCTCATAGCAGGTGGATAAGGCCGTTTTAGGCCAATTTTGCAAGTTTTATTTGGACCCCACTTACAGTTCATTCTCTTTACACTCCAACTTTCCCATTTTCCCCTCACCTGCATCCTAATACTCATTTTTTCCTCTACAGTGCACACTATGATCCTTTTCACGTTTTGGCTGCCAAAGCCCCCCACTGCAGCACCTACTTAGGCCCCATCTCATCTACAGGGTCAACATATCTGAAATTCCATCATCCATTCTTCCTTACTTACATCTTTTTACTTACATCCATCTGCTCAGTGAATCACTTAGATGTATATATGGGAGAGGAATGATTAAACTAATTAACACACTGTCATAAATGATTAGTCAGACTTCCCATGAACTCTCAGGGAATCATTTACCTGAATCTCATACTGGAAACTCTTCCGGCTATGTAGAAAAATATCTTACAGTAGAAAACCTTTGATTACTCTACTTTGTGTGTGATCTTAAGTAAATGTAGAGGCAGGTAGCATTTGTGACTAGGGATAGGATATTAGCATTGCATTCTAGTAAAGGGTGCCTCTTGGAGTTGTGGGACGTGATGGCCCTGCCATGGTGCTCTAGTTTTTGAGTCTTTATGAAAGAAGGTTCTAGGGGAACAAACTCCAATATAAAGCCTTCCCAACCCTGAGTCAAAAGAAACCCTCAAGGGTTTCTGCGCTCCCAATGCAGGGGGCCTGGGTTCGATCCCTGGTCAGGGAACTAGATCCCACATGCCTCAGCTAAAGATCCTGCATACTGCAACTAAAAGATCTCCCATGCTGCAACTAAGACCCAGGCAGCTAAATACATAAATAAATATTTAAAAAAAAGAGAGAAACCCTCAAACCCCAGGGTCCATCATAACTTGCTCCCAGCATCAGGGAGTGAATATAATTCCAGGAACATAAGTATCAATTTCAGAATATACTCAGAAAGGCAATGAAGAGCTCTAATCTGTGAGTCTTTCTGAGTTATTGTTCCAAGAATATACACAGGGTTTTGAAATCATACTCTGTTGTTCCACCTGTATTTTCATTTCTCACTGACCCTTAACTTTCTAGATTTCGTAGAGGACTTCGTAAAATCAATAACATTTTTCTATGCTTATTTCTATGCAACTTCGTAACATCAAACATTTTGTTAACTATAAGTCATATTAAGTTTAAGTTTCATGTGATCTACATGCTTATTCAGTATTTCTCTTGTTCTTTCTATAACATACCATCTAATCATCATCATCATCATCATTGTTACCAAATTCTATTAGAGAAAACATTGATGATGTATGCATTTATATTCTTACAGGTGGCACTAACCAGTAAGAATGGCAGGAGGACTAGATGCCCATGCTTGGAGAGAGAATGTGAGAAAAGAAAGGGCTAGGTTAAATAACAAAATAGCATGGTAAAGCTATTCAACTCATATTCCTCTTCCACAGAGGAAGATCCAATCAAACTGAAAAGGGCAGAACAAATGTTAAGTAGGAATTGATACAACATATATTACAAAAGGCAAATATTCTTTATATAGAGGGTTCTTACATATATTGGTAAGAAATATAATAGGTACTTGCAAAGGGCTTTGTGTATATGTATTACTTCTCAGATAGCCCATATTTTGCAGATGAAGAAATGAAGGCTTGAGGTCATGGCTTACTCAAGGTCATGTAGCTACAAAGTGGTGAGGTCAGACTTTAAACCCAGGCAGTAGGAATGCAGAACGCGTCTGGGGAGCCACTTCTCTGTACTATCTCCCCATGAAAAAGTCCCAATAGAAAAAAGTAGTACTTAAATAGGCAAATCACAAAAGAATAAATGCCAATGGACAGTAAATATTAGCCTTGCTAGAATTAAAAATGTATATTAAAGCAAGAGTTGAGATGGCACTTTTTTTCCCTCATAAAACTAACAAAGATTCAGGGAAATTGGGACTCTAATGCTGCTGGTGAGAGGTGAATGGATGCTGTCTGTGGCAATCAATACCAGAAGCCTTAAACATTGCCTTTTGACTTTAAAATTCTACCTGGAAATGTATGCTTCAGAAACCATCATGAATGTATACAAAGTCTTAAAAGCTGTTAAAAATGATGTTGGTTAATATTAAATAAGAAAGCGTTCATATCTTAAGTAAAGATATAGGACGATATGTACAATATGATTTGTGTAAAAATATATTTATGCATTAAAAATATTGGAAATATATATTAAAAAAAAGGTGAATGACTAATAACAACACATTCGTTCATTTTGCATGTGTTTAAAATATCCATTTGATTTTTACAAAACTCTCCAAATAAATATCCCTGAGTTAGAAATTGAAATGTAAATCACTTAAGACTGGCTTCACAATTTCTGTAGACTTCCTGATTTTGTATGTACCAAGAGAAGAGCAAGAATAGCTTGTGATGTTACACTAGTTCCACTTTCAATACTGTTTTAAAAACAGGAAACAGCGATGAGAATGCACTTCATAAGAGCCACACAAACTTTGGCTCTGCTCAACAGACTTGGCTCAGTGATATTCTGGACCTGATTCTCCCACTCACACTGCAAATACCCAAATAGGAATGAATGTGATATTTCACCTAATCATAAATTTCAAAGCTGCTCTGTCAATTATTTGTTGCACTCTGTTAATTACACTAAGGCTCAGCAGCTTGCCCTTTTGAGGTAGAAAGTGTATTTTTGATATCTCTTTCCCATCAGCAACATTAAAATAAAAATATATTAAGAATTATGTGAGTTAGTAGAAACTGAATAGGCACTATGATATTATCTACATGCTACAGAGCAGAGAAAATTGAAGTTCAAGGATACAGACTCTTCCCCAAGGTGCCACAACCTGTTCAAAGTAGTCCCAGGGCAGAGCTCAAGTCCTGCATCTCCAAACATCCTTGCTTTAGTCATAGACCCCCAAGTCAAGTGGCAACTGTGTCTGGAAAAACAAGGTAACAAGAATTCCAAAGGAAATCTGACAGAGATCAGGTAGATAAAATGATCAAAGTACATCCATATTAAGTATAGATCATGTAAGTCTTTCTATTTAATCATTTATAAATGTCCCTCTGCTTTCTGACAAAACAATAGAGACTGAATAAATGTTTGCAGAATATAGAAATGGAAAACAAATATAGAACCTAGTTAATGCCAGAGTACATAGCTTAGGAAAGCATTACCAATAGGAATGCCTTTGACCTAATTTAGTTCTTATTTTAAAAAGAATATGTATAACTTGCTCTGGCCAGTGGTTCTAAGGGCCAATGAACTATGGATATTTCATAAGTTAGAGGCTGCAAAGAAGCAATGCTTTTCATACCTTTTGAGGCCAACATTAAAGTATATTTGGAAAATCATACAAAATTTTAAAAAATATGAACAATACCATATTTCCGTTTCAGATAACCCTTTTCTTTATTTCTTATTTTTAAAAAATGACCACATTTTTGACCATCCTGCAATTTAGCAGGGCTCTGTGTTCTAACAATAGAGAACATCTCCCTGGAGTTTCAGCTTTCTTCAGGTGCTTAACATTTTTTTTCCCTGAATAGAAGGACTCTCTTGCCTGACATGGATTCCCACTAAAGACTTTGTGAGGAGAACTGTCTCAGAGATAAGCACTGAGTGTGCCCCAGTGTTTTCCCATTCCATGGTCTTAGTCTGGGTTTTCACTGTGTGGCAGTGAGCTGTCTGGTCACCACCAAGGTCCTCTCTGCCTTAACACACAGGAACCCTCTGTGGCAATATGACCCAATTCCCTTTCCGGAATGTGTAAGAAGAATTGTTTCTCCAGGCCTAGTAAGAGTGTGTGGAAACTCCACAGATGAATATGATATCTCTGAGAAACTCATTTCTGTCCCCTGGAAAGGTCTTCTACTGATCTGTGGTAGAGCACGGTCTGTTTGTTCCCCTGTGGAAATGACTTGTGGCAGTGGTAGCTCCAGTAATGTGTGGCACAACCTCCGTGCTACACTTGCCTGACAGGTCAGTAATTAACTTGCATTGCAATTGTTTGCCGTCTCCACCAGAGCATCCATTTACCAAAATAACATTTTAATTTCACTTTCCTCCCGGTTCACTCTCCTCTTCTTTCCCTGTGGCTTCTACATCTCTATTAAGTCTAATTTCCCAGACCACTTTCAGAAGCAGAGAGAGTGCAATAAAATTCAGTTTCAAAAATGTCAAATATAATGAGAAAGGACGATCACAGTAAAGGAATTTGACCATAGCTACAGTAAAGGAATTTGACCATAGCTACCCCATTGGGTAACACTGTCTTTGACTTTGGCAGGTATTATATATAGGAAATGTGATAATAAGGCTTTGCATTTAGTTAACATATATCAGGAAATCTGGGTGATAGACTGCATTTACTGACAAAGTCTGGCAGATCATCTGCATGGATAAATTGTAATACAGTTATTGTCATTGCATATGGGCATCCTAAATGGTAAAAATGACAAGTAAAATATAAAATATGTTTTAAGTAGAATAAGACTGAACAAAACTGTGTGGTAGGCCACCTTGGTATCTTGTTGCTACCTCTCATCCCCTGGGCACCTTAGCCCATTAGTCTCCATCCTATTGGGAGCAAAGCAACTGATTTTATATTTCAAATACTTATTGAGCCTCTACCCTGAGAAACAGACTTGCTAGGTTTCACAGTTTCTACAAAAATTGTTGAGAATTCTGGGGTAGAGTTAGACATAAGCATGCTTGCTTACAATGAAGTCTGATAAGAGTACAATGGAGAATGGGACTGAGGGCAATTTCCAGGTGAAGGTGACATTGAACTTGATGTTGTATGATAAATAGGATCCAAAAGGCAGAGAAGGGATATCAAGAGCAGTGCAAGCTGAGATCACAAGATTTAAGGAAAAGCAAAGTGAACATTCACAACAAATGACAGAGTGGGGGTGGCTAGTTGGGAAACCTAGGGAGAGATAGTTGATTAGGGCTGGATTAGGAGAAACTTGCAGCTCTGTTAAAAAAAAGTGGGCTCTTGGGACTTCTCTGGTGGTGCAGTGGTTATGAATCTGCCTGCCAGTGCAGGGGACACGGGTTTGATCCCTGGTCCAGAGGTCATGGTCTCCATGAGGGAGATCCCTCATGCTGTGGAGCAACTAAGCCCGTGCTCCACAACTACTGAGCCTGCACTCTAGAGCCCGTGAGCCACAACTACTGAGCCTGTGCTCTAGGGACCGTGTGCTGCAACTACTGAGCCCACGTGCTGCAACTACTGAAGTCCGCGTGCCTAGAGCCCGTGCTCCTCAACAAGAGAAGCCACCACAATGAGAAGCCCGCTCACCAAATGAAGAGTAGCCCCCACTCACCGCAGCTTGAGAGAAAGCCCATGTGCAGCAAGAAAGACCCAATGCAGCCAAAAAATAAAATAAATAAATAAAAAATAGAAAAATAAAATAAATAAATTCTAAGATAAAATCTTAAAAAAAAAAGTGGGCTCTTATAGATCCCTGGAAACGTTGATGACTTTGTTTAAGGCATAATCCCTTTCCAAAAGACTTGTTGGAAAGGACCCAGAAGAATGGATCTCCAGCCACTGAGGCTGCACAATGAACAGAGCATTCTCATGGGATGCTTCTTAATTAACTTTAAATCAGAATAAATATCACAGCATCTATTTGTAAACACTAATCTTATGAAAAGAGCACCCCATGACCTGGGGGAAAAACTTCAGGAACCCCACTTTGAACTTCCAGGTGCATGTTTAATGCTTCTGCTTACCAATCAAATGAACAGAAAGGTAAAGGCTTCACCGGAATGACAAAATGAAGCATTTAAGGAAGGGAGGTCTAAGGGTACAATTACATCTTATTAAGGGCATAAAAGAAAATAGTTAAGATTAGTGAAACGGCTTCTGAATTTCCCTCTGGTGATCAGGTAAGCAGTAAAAAATAGAAAAGCAAATAGGAACAAAATGCCTGTGTTATTGTAATTACGTTCAGGCGGCATAAGAAATTTTATGAAATGGCAATCTCCTTAGATACACAGGAGAACCGTAAGGGGCATAAGTAGTGCTGTCTTTTCTCTGTTTCCTCTGTCAGTTTTGAACTAATCTAGCAAGAAATGCTGAGCCATTTTCCGCCTCTTGCGTACAAGTATCAATTAAGGGAAAACAGGGTGACTATCTTAGGGCACTGGATGATGAAATGTCACTTAAGGAGAAAACATCAGCTGTAGAAGAAGTTGTTCGGCAGCCACAGAATTAAAAAACACTGGCAAAACAAGCAGTCTCACCCTCTGGGACAGGGCTCATTCTCTGATCTTTGTTGGAAGAGTATCAAGTGGACAAATATACATTCAACCTGCGATTGCTTGTGTCCTCAAATTTCATGTTCTATAGTATTTATTTCCTAAAGGACATGACTCAGTTGCAAAGCCCTTTTATCAAGTAGATTAAATCTAATCACACATTGATTGCAGTACACCAGGCTCCCTCTATCTCCATCTTGGCCTGCCCAAGTTAAAATATGAGGAAGCTGCATATTGCGTAGTGTTTGACAGTAATTAACGGGAGTCAGTAATTGACAGTAGGAAAATGTGGAAGACATTTGTTTTATTTAGCAAATCTGTTATTGTATCCAATTATTCTTTCCCTAATGCTCATGTCTTCAAACTCTGAATTGACTGAATTGGATTTCAGTGCCAAAGGGACCTGTCTGAGAATGGGACAGTAATATAGTCCACTGTTGTGACAATGACAGCACCATTAAGATAAAACATTTCAGCATATCTTTTTAAATGCATTTAAAAATTGGTTTCTCTCTTGCTCAATTATATATGCATAAAATACATTTTAAATAGTTTTTGTGTTTATGTGTGTGTATGTGTATGACTGTGTTTGCATATAAAGTTCAATGAACTGTCACAAACTGAATGCACAATCCTGTAACCACACCCAAACCAAGAAACTCAACATCATCAGCACTCCAGAAGCCCTCTGAAGCTCCCTTCTGGTCACTATCCACCTCACCCCACCAAGGATAATCAACATTCTGTCTTCTTAGTTTTGCCTACTTTTGATCTTTATATAAAAGGAAACCTAGAGTATATACTTTTTAATTGCTGGGCTTATTTCACTCAAATTTTCATTTGTGTAGCTGATTGCTGTGTGATATTCTTTGGAAGCACCTGTGCAAAACTTTTGCTAATTCTTCTATTAGGGTGTTTGTCCTTTTCTTACTGATTTGTAGGAGTTGTTTTTATATTCTGGATACAAGTTTCTTTTTAATATATATGTTGCAATAATGATCCTTTTTTTCATTTGTAGGTTGCTTTTTACTCTCCTACTGTAATATGTTCATTAGTAGAGGTTCTTAGCTTTAATATATCCAATTTATCATTTATCTCCTTTTACGATTAGTGTTTTTGTCCTCTTAAGAAATTCTTGCCTAATCCAAGGCTACAAAGACTATTCATATATTTTCCTCTAAAAAGTTTTGTTATTTAAACTTTTTTTTTGAAGATTTATTTATTTATTTTATATTTATTTTTGGCTGCATTGGGTCTTTGTTGCTGTGCGTGGGCATTCTCTAGTTGTGGCGAGCGGGGGCTACTCTTCGTTGCGGTGCGCAGGCTTCTTATTGCGGTGGCTTCTCTTGTTGCGGAGCACAGGCTCTAGGTGCGTGGGATTCAGTAGATGAAGCATGTGGGCTCAATAGTTGTGGCTTGCAGGCTTTAGAAAGCAGGCTCAGTAGTTGTGGTGCAGGGGCTTAGTTACTCCGCGGCATGTGGGATCTTCCCAGACCAGGGCTCGAACGCGTGTCCCCTGCATTGGCAGGCAGATTCTTAACCACTGCGCCATCAGGGAAGTCCCTAAACTTTTTTCTAGAACTGTGATCCTTCTGGAAATAATTGTTGTGTTTGGTGTGAGGCAGGATAATGCTCTTTCTATATAAATAATTCATATATGTGTGTGTGTGTGTGTGTGTATATATATATATATATTTTTAATTAGAAGGACTTGTCATCTCTCATAATTTATCTAGGTGAAAAAAGACCAGGATCTGGCCCTCCATCTGAAGTGAACAGATGCTGGAGAGCTTTCCTATCCACAAATATTGACAGTAGGTGCAGTTGTGTCTAATAATTACATAAATATCTGGTTACAGTCTTGGTAAACATTGGCAACTGGGTATCCAAGTTGAATAGAAAGATTTATCTAACAGGTGGGAAGAAACAACCATTCTGAGAGGAGCAATACTCAGAAGTTCAGATTTGCAGATTGTTATCAACTAGGAGGTTTGTTACTGTCAGAGTTCTGAACACTGGGTATTTGTTCAGAGCTAGCTCAGTTACCCACATGGGAGACTCTCAGTAGAGAGGTGGGACTTTCATCCTAGCAAGAGAATGAGGCAATGAATGACCAGGTTTCCAATAGAGGAAGTTGTGGTCAGGGACAAAACAAATGCTTAATGAGGAAGGACTCGCTGAGGCACTGGGACTTGTAAATAAGCGGGCAACACACTTGATTTGTGTATCACAAGTGCAGACTAAAAGCCATAATCACTTGTTATAATTTATTATTGAACTCACAGGACTCCATTTCACCGGAATTAGTTAAAAATCACCTGCATTAAGCTGAGATTTCTCCTGGGAGTTAGGGTCACAAATAACTCAACTTCAGTTGAAAATGAAAAGGTATCTCTAGAAGTGAGGAAGAAGACAGCTATAGAGCAATGATTCTCAAGGGTCAGTGTGAGTAGCTTCATAAACATGCAGATTTAACTGCACCTTCCCAAGATATTTCCATTCAGCAAGACTGAGGAGGAGCCTGAGAAAGGGCATGTTTGGCCATCACCCTTGGTGATTCAAATGCACATTGAACTTTGATGAAAAACAAGTCTATAGAATTATATAAAGTTATTTTTTATTTCATATCTGCATTGTCCTAAAAATGTTACCAATTACTACAGTGTCTTATTTTTAAAGCCCATTGGTACTAGGTTCATATTTGTTAATATTTTTGCTCTAATTAAGTTTTCTGGAAGTAAACCTCACTTTGGAATATGTTGGTGATTTGGGGGAGTGGTGTGGATCACAGTTGAGAACAGTGAGGAGAGAAGTGAATAGGTAGCTAAGTAGGTAGTATATAAATTGACACACAGACACATAGGTAAGTGAAAGTAATACTATCAGTATCCTATTTGAGATTAATTAAAATATGATGTTTAGCTATCCAGAACATACATCCAGTCCTAACTATTGCTGCAAAATGAATTATTTTACATAAATGAAAAACCCAGTAGTATCATACCACAAACGATCTAGGTCTATTGCAGAACTTTCAGCAAGTTGTTTTTTTTTGTTTGTTTGTTTTTTTAATGTTTATATCATGAACATAGTAAGTGTGAGTAAAACAATGTCAGTTTGAACACTTGGAAAACTGTTCTCTTGCTTGTTAAATATTAAAGGGTGTTCAGTGTGATAACAAAACAGATTCCACAAAATACTGTTGTTTTCAAATTTAATCTGAAATTTTGTGGAAGTGAGGCTTTCTCTCATGAAGCCAAGAATGTCAAAATAGCAGAAAAAAAAATATTTAACAGTCCACATTATTTAAATTAAAAGTTTCTGACTGAGTTTTTCAATCCTAGTCTTTGAAGATACTTCAATATGCTCTGTATATTATACATTTAAATTGTGTCCTTTCTAGACTGGTTAACTAAAGGCTCTTATGATGCTATAGTCTCTTGAAGAGCTTCAGCTGTATTACTAGGAACCTCAACCCAGGATTTGTTTGGGGGATATTTTCCCACTTAAATAAGTCCTGTTTTGCTTCTCTTTCCTCAAAGTAGAGTTCAGAGGCCTCTCCCCAGGAGGTAGGAGGTAGAGGAGATGGTTATATGCATTATCGAACTAGGTTCCAGTTAATTGAGTGTTACTGTAATTTGAAGTAATGTAGCTAAATTTCTATCTTAATTTAGGCTCCTCATAAAGCAAACTATAGGATTTTGGCCTGGACACATTGAAGTAAAAAAGGAATTCATAAATATTAGAGTTTTTATGTCTATCAGGATTACCTTTTTAATTAAAAAATTATTGAACAGTAATTCTTTTTCTGTCTGTCCTCCCATATCATTTATATCCATTGCCATGACTCCTTCTGGAACTTAGAGATAATCACCTATTAATAGATAACACATATGATAAAATGGGTTATACAACCACACTTGGGCTACATTTCCTCATTCTATGCACTGTGAATTTCACACATGTATGTGTGTGTGTATGCATGTGTGCACATATGTTTAAATTGTTGTTACTATTATTATCACCACTTAAGACATACAAAACTCTCTTTTATTTCCCCTACAACAGTTCATCCTTTACAAGTGTAGATGTTCTGGTCTGTATCCAATATCTTGTGATTTTGTGAAAATCAGGGAAACTAAGGATGACTATATTTGCTATTATTTAGAAAAGTTAACCTTTTGGAAACATATCTTAATGTTTAAAAAAATGCTTTGAAGAGGGTTGGTAGCAGAAGAGTTTGTTCTTCCAAGTAAGGAAACTGAGCCTAGTCGTGAAAGGCAGACAAACAAGACAAGGACCTAAATGAAAAAGTTACAGATAAATGGAGGTTTTTCATAAAGTAATGTGCTAGTCAGTCTCTAAACACTTATTAGGATTTATTGTGTGTATAGAAGTTAGTTGGAGGATTCTAAGTTCTCTCTAATCATTACACCCTGCTCCTGTTTTCTTAGGAACAGCTATAAATTCAAGAAGAGGTGGAAAACCGGCAGACTGCCAACCAAATTCAACCCACAGACATATGTTGTTGGGCCTGAACAATGTTTTGGAGTGTTTTGAATCAGTTTCCAATTGAAACATGAGAATTTTTACTTTAAAAAAAAAAGTATATCTGTGTGTCTTGTCTCGAAAAATGATGAGATGTGAAAAACTGGTCAAGGTATGCATGGTAACTGTCAGGTGGATGTGGGCAGCTTCAACATCTTGTAAATAGGACAAGTTCTCTCTGATTCAGACTTTCTCTCCCTTCCCCCTTGATTTGCATAGAAAACTTGACTGATCTGGGAATATCCGTGACTGTGACCCCAGGTGTCAATCACCTCTAGGAGTTTTGCTCCTCTGATTTGAGGGTTGAGCAGAGTTTCTGCTGCATATTAAATTAATATCATTTTCAATATCTTATTATTTTAAAATCCAAGCTGGTAGGAATGAAAATGGAGAACAAAACCAAGAGACTGAATTTGTACTTCTGCTTTAGAAAGAGGTTCACTGGAGATTAACATTATTTCATTTATTTGTACAAGTTTTTCAACATGATCTGAAATTACCAAGAGTAGGATATTGTGCTGTGCTTTTTGCTATTGCTAAGCAAGTTCCCATTTCCCCCTCTATGCTCTGACCTCCTTTACTGTTCCTATTATATTTTGGCAGATAATCATATCCTGACTTCTTTTGTTCTCTGTTATCTATTTGAGTTGCATGTCCCTTCTGCCAAATTGACTGTGGGATCCTTAAAGTCAGACGCTGTATTTTTTCAGTGTTGTTGCTCTGCATTGTACCAAGAACATTACAGATATTTGGTGCCTGTCTGAAACCCTCTGCCTCTAATTCTGCCAGTACTGTGAGCATTTCCAACAAGTTCAGGTTTGCCACCATATTAGAATGGTCCTGATTCTCAGTCCCAAGTGTTACTGGATTCTCATGCTTCTTTCCTACTTCTCCACATCAAAGCTGCCAAATGGACCTGGGATACAGTGCATGATGGTTAGGGGAAGTCAGAACATCCACTGCATCTCAACTTGCCCCCATCCCTGACTCAAGACATACTCTCTACCCATCTGCCATACTGACTAGTCTCTGGTTTTCCTTTCAAGCTGATTTCCCACCCTGAAACTATGGCCTACTTGTTAATCCACTTTCTTAGAGACAGACTTCTAACCTAAAGCCCTGTGGCCTGTAGGATGCAGCTAATTCTCCAGGGACAGCACCACAGCCACTTATCTCCCGAGCATTCTGTCAGTCACTTCCCACTGCCACACCTCGCTGTCATTTAATGGATATCCTAATACCAAGTGCTTTCAGGATTAGGACTGAGATTGGTGTATTTGGTCAACCTCCATACATGGAATTCTGAGCAGGTTTCCTCAGGGGGAAAACAAAACAGAATAAAAACAGAAAAAGACTTTGCTAACTGGATAAGCACCTTGGACATCCCAACATCTTATTTTTTTCCTCAGAATCATTTTGCTAGGACCCCCATGCCTCATGAACAATCTGCATTAATACTTCATAACCCTAGGCAAAAATTAGGTATAATATAAAAGTGGGTGAAAAGAATTCTACTTTTTTTTCTCTCTCCTGGTTTCTGTAGTTCTTCTTTGCTTCATTTTAATTTTAAGTCCAAGAGTCAGTGGCTGCCTTTCACTTTTTAAACTGCTCTGTGTGATGAATATTAATTCTTCAAAATTAAAGGGTATTTTTGGTTAGGACACATCTTGAGCTGCTCAGAGGAAAATTTCCATATCAACCAAAAATTGGTAAACAAACAAGAAAAGAGTGAGTCTTCTTCCTTCTCCTCCACACAGCTGTATTGAGGAAATGAAACTAATAGCAAGAAATTGCTTTTGATGATTTCCAAATCCTATCATAATACTTAGAATTGAAATAAATCAAAATTATCCTGGCATGATTTTTATATCATAATGAAGGGGAGAATAGTCATCATTTGATTCAAGACAACCTGATAAAACAATTCCTACTATAACTACTATTCACGCTACATTTAACCCTTCTAAAACAATATTGTGTGACACAAACTAGGCAAAGTTCTTTACATACATTCTTTTTTTATCTTGTGAGGAAACTCCTCGTTTT
Organism: Eschrichtius robustus; assembly: GCF_028021215.1. Lineage (NCBI taxonomy): Eukaryota > Metazoa > Chordata > Mammalia > Artiodactyla > Eschrichtiidae > Eschrichtius > Eschrichtius robustus. Next base: position 87,532,438 of record NC_090828.1, read on the forward strand.
ATAGATAAGGAAACTCAGGCTCAGAGAGATTAAGTAACTTGTACAATATAACATATACAATACCTAGCAAGTGGTGGAGCCCAAGAGTCAACTTTGTTTTTTCTGACTTCCCAGGCAGTGCTCTTAATATCTTTACTATCTCTCACACCGGTCAGAATGGCCATCAAAAAATCTACAAACAATAAATACTGGAGAGGGTGTGGAGAAAAGGGAACCCTTCTACACTGTTGGTGGGAATGTAAATTGGTACAGCCACTATGGAGAACAGTATGGAGGGTCCTTAAAAAACTAAAAATAGAGCTACCATATGACCCAGCAATCCCACTCCTGGGCATATATCCAGAGAAAACCATAATTCAAAAGGATGCATGCACCCCTTTTGATGTTCACTGCAGCACTATTTACAATAGCCAGGACATAGAAGCAACCTAAATGTCCATCAAAGAGAAATGGATAAAGAAGATGTGGTACATATAAATAACGGAATATTACTCAGCCATAAAAAGGAACAAAACTGTGCCATTTGCAGAGACATGGATGACCTAGAGACTGTCATATAGAGTGAAGTAAGGCAGGAGAAAAAACAAATATCGTATAATATCGCTTATATGTGGAATCTAGAAAAATGGTACAGATGAACTTATTTGCAAAGGAGAAATAAAGTCACAGATGTAGAGAACAAACTTATGGTTACCCAAGGAGGAAGGGAGGGGTGGGACAAATTGGGAGATTGGGATTGACATATATACACTACTACTTATAAAATAGACAACTAATGAGAACATACTGTATAGCACAGGGAACTCTACTCAATGATCTGTGGTGACCTAAATGGGAAGGAAATCTAAAAAAGAGTGGATATATGTATACATATAACTGATTCACTTTGCTGTACAGCAGAAACTAATACAACATTGTAAAGCAACTATATTCCAAATAAAATAAAATCTTCACTATCTCCACAAGAAATAAAAAAGTTCTAGACCAGAATTTGGGAGAAATATGCTCTCAGCATGTCCTCAAACACTTCTATTTCTCCAGGCTTCCTTGTCTTCTACAAAATCTTCTGCTTTTACCACTAGCTTGCTAGAATAATCACATAAAATAATTATGCAAAATCACTTTTAAAACTCTAAATAGAATATAACTAGGTCATAGAAATTCTTACTTGTATTAATTAACTTGAACCCAACCACCACCATGAAGACATAAAATAAATCTTAAATATGCAAAATAAAGGGGTAAGAGAAATAGGAGTATGAAAGTAAATAAGACCCCTTTGCCATAGTCTAGACAAGACTTAATGGATATCCAAATTAGTAACTATGACAATAAGTGAACACAGAGAGAAGGAAATGGATGCCCCTAACAATGACAGTTGATTGGATGTATGGACAGGAGTCCTTGGAGATACCAAGCTCACTTACTTAAGTGATTTGAACAACAGAGATAGCTTAACTGAAGCTGGAAAGAGAATGGGGATTCTGTGGGGACATTATAGGTTTAACATGAGACATATTCAGTTTGAACTGCTGATGGGACATCATGGAAGAGGTTATCAAGTGACAATTGGAACTAGGAACAATATTGGGAGAGAGACCAAAGCCAAAGATAAAAAATTAAGGACCATACTGATTAAATTTAAATCATAAGAGTGGATAAGAATGTCAAAGTAGTCTTGTGAGAAGAGGAAATGGCCTAAAGCTGTGCCATCCACTAGAAACAATTTGCCACACAAATAATTTAAAATTTTCTGGTAGCCATACTAGATGAGTAAAATGAAATAAGTGATTATATTAAAATAATGTATTTAATAATATATTTTATTTAACCCACTATGTCAAAATTTTATAATTTTAGCATATAATCAATGTAAAAATATTAAGGAGGTATTTTACAACTTTTTAATTTGTACTGTCTTCAAAAACTGGTGTTTATTTTACACTCAGTTTAAACTAGCCACATTTCAAGTGCTATATAGCCATCTGTGGCTAGTTTCTACCATAATGGACAGCATGATTCTAAGAAGGAATCGTGAATCTAAGGGCAGAAGGGAGACATAGGATCCAGAGAAGACAGAAGAAGTGAAATAGAAAAGGTACCTATAGTGTGACAAAAACTAAGGCAAAAATGTTTTCTTCCTCACATATTTTATAATCTCTCTACATAAGGATATATGTATATAGTGAAAAAGCAACATGTTTTCCACAGATGGCATAGTTTTAGATATCAAACATAGCAGGATCCTTCTAGACTCTTTCAGACTATAGGGCCTCATGAATGAAGTCCAGTATCACTTAACTGCTGACACCTAACAGTATTAGAAATTATAGCATGGCATAGTGAAAATAACACAGATTTTGCATTACCCAGATCTGCCTACAAATCATAACCCACCTACCAAACAGCATTATAAATTTGGGCACTTACCCACTTAACCTAAGCTTCCTTATCTTTAAAATGGAGATACTAACTCTCTTACATGATTTTTGTGGGATTCAAATACTATTAGGTATGCAAAACACCTGATACATAATACACATTGAATAAATCATATCTCTGATGATTATTATTAATAATGCCACTCTAATAATTTATATTAATGAATGTCTCATGCTACTGTAAGCATCTAGAGAAGAAGGGGATATTGTTTGTTTGGGGTAACACCATGGTACCTACCACAGTGTTGGAGACACCACTGGGGTAATCAACACTCATTTTTCCTCCTACATTCTACTTCCTTTAAGAGAACCATCAAAGTATAAATAGAGTCTAAGATTACTTGATTTCCCTAATAAGATGAATATGGGCTTCATTGCTCAGTTTCTATCCCTTAAAATTCTAATATGAAATTAACTGAAGTGGAAAGATAAATTTAAAAAAAAAATTTCCCCCGACTCAGCACTTAACTTCCTGAGCATTCTACCTTTCCTAGCTATTTTAAAAATAAATCTCGTTTTGACTCTAAGCTTGTCATTACATCAGCAGAGACTAAAACAAAAAGTTCTCTAAGTGTTTAGGAAATGAATCTAAAGTAAACAAAATTATTCAATTTTAATACCCTGGTTTTAGAAAAACAGCTTAAAATTTAAATGCTTAGAAGTAGCTGGTGTTCTCTATCAGTTTACGCAATATGTTTTCAGATGGAGGGTTATTTGTTTTGAGTTTCAAAAAAGTGCCACAGTATATAATGGATCCAGCATTCCAATCCAACCTTTCATCACTGCCAGCTTGCTCAAAATGAATCCATAAAGCGTCATTTGTTTGAAATATGTTTCTACCTTCTCTTCCCCTAAACTTATCTTATTTTTTAGACCCAAGAGAAGTCACAAGTCTCCAGAAAGCCTTCCCTGACTCTACAGCCCACAGTCAGCTTTTATATTATTTGTTCTTTCACTAATCAAATATTTATTGAGTGTTTATTATATGCCTACCATTGTTCTAGGTTCTAGGAATTCAGTAGTAAAAAGGCAAACAAGGTCAGTACTCTCATGGACCATTCAGTTGAGGGTAAAGATAGCCACTAAACAATGTAATAATGATTCCTCATATCCAAAATGCTATTTAAGCAAACAAAAGCAGAGTAATTAGATAGAGGGCCTGACAAATCATGGAAAAAGACTGAATTAATTTAAAGTATAATAGAAAATCATTTGGAATGTTTTAGTTGGATAATTGTATGATTTAAGTCTTAAGAAAGTCACTCTGGCTACTCTTTGGAGAATGACTATCATGTAAAAATTAGAATCAGGGAGATGAGTCAGAGGACTCTGCAGTAACAGCGGTCGAGGTGGTAAGAAGTGATTAAATTTGGGATATTTTGATACACATTTACCCCTTGCCTAATGTCTGATTCATTCCTGCTAAGAGAAAATCAGTTAAACAAAAGCTCAAGATACCCAATCAACATTTATAAATATAAAAATGCATGAATAGATTTTAAAAATGGGTTTATGTAAGTAGTAACAACAATTTGAAAAAAACTTACATAAAATATAAAAAGTATATTTATTAAATTTCCTTTTTTTCTGTATCTTTTACTTCACCAATATTTACTTCACCAATGTTTATGAAACTTACAGTTTTCTTGCTGTCAGAGCATACTTAATGATAAATTACAGCAAAAAAAAAAAAAAAAAAACTATTTTAGGGCCAACAAACCTGACTGGATGTTCTACAAGTTGCTACTTCTTCAACCTTCTTGAGTTCATTCAAAAATGTTCAAATCAACATTGCTCCATATATTTTGTATGATTCTTCTCTAACTTGAAACTAGAAAGTGAATTAGTAAGTGTGGTTTATCTAAAATTGTGATGTCATCTAAATGTCACATATTGTAGTGTATTCATTTAGCAGGTTGTTTGAGGAAAATTCATTATACCAAGAAACAAAAAATAAAAAGAGCCATTAGTATGAAAAAAAAAAAGATATAACTTTTCAAGAGCCATCATTGAGAAAAGTAAACAGGATTATGGGAGGTAAGTCAATTTTGCAGGCTCTGCTTATTGCTGATTAATTGGATGTGGTTTGGGGTAGGGAGTATGAGAGAAAGAGTGGAATTGGGGGTAATTCTTAATTTATTATCTTGAACAGAGAGATGAATGATGGTGCCATTAAATGAGATAAATGAAAATAGGAGAGAAGCAGGTTGGGTAAGTGGGGAGTAAATAAGAGCTTAGTTTTGAACATACTCATTTTGATGTCTCTTGAAACATTCAACTAGAGATGATAGGTAGGCGACTGCATTTACAGTTTTAGTGTTAAAGAACAAAACGTTTTGGTCTTGAGGTCTAAATAGAATATAGATAGTGGTTAAGAATCTGCCTGCCAATGCAGGGGACACGGGTTTGATCCCTGGTCCGGGAAGATCCCACATGCTGCGGAGCAACTAAGCCCATCCTCCACAATTACTGAGCCTGCGCTCTAGAGCCCGTGAGCCACAGCTACTGAAGCCCGCACGCCTAGAGCCCATGCTCCGCAACAAGAGAAGCCACCACAATGAGAAGCCCGCGCACCGCAACGAAGAGTAGCCCCCGCTCACCGCAACTACACAAAGCCTGTGCGCAGCAACGAAGACCCAACGCAGCCAAAAATAAATGAAAAATTAAAAAAAAAAAAAAAGAATATAGATAGTATTTAAAATCCTGGCACTAAATAATATCACCTAGGAATAAACTAAGAAGACGATAGCTAGGGGCAGAAAGGTAGAAATCTGAAGTACAGAACATTTTAACATTTAGAGGGTTGGATAATGAGGAAGAGTTAGCAAAGAGACAGAGAAGGAGCATCCAAATAGTTTGGAGAAAAACTGGGAGAATGAAATATCATAGAAGTTTAGTGAAGACAGAGTTTCAAGAGAGAAGGAATGTTCACTTTCATCAAATGCAACTCAGATATGGATAATATGAAAATGCATAAATAGCCATTGGATTTGGTAAAATGAAACCATTGGGACTGACATAGCATGTTCTCTAATATTTCTAAGGCCTTGCATTTATACTTATAAATTTATATTTAAATTCTTGTATTTGTGCACTAAGCTACCTAAGATGGTTTCACTGGCTAGTTAGCACACTGAGTCTCTGTATCCCCAATAATTCTTAGCATAACACAGTGTACTTAGTTGGAGCTCAAAATTATTTACAGAATAATAAATATGGAATTTATGGAATTGAATAGGGCTGATGCCCATTGAAAGAGAAAAATCAACTTTAAAATTCACAGTTGTACTGTATGTTTTTGACGAGGCCAATTTTTAAAATAAGATAGTCTGCCTATTCTTTGGCATCCTCTAAATGCTCCCTCTCATCAAATGGACATTCCTACCATTTCAAAGAAGATAGAATCCATGAAGCAAGTATTCCCTCACCTTCCTCTCCTCACTTCATCTCATCTGTATCCAGTTCATCTACATGCACACTCATTAAAAGGCTCTTCCTTCTGTTTCAGGTTAATTTATCTACTTGAGCTAGTGATTACACCCATCTGTCCTAGTATCCTCTGAGACCTTGTTGGGTGTCTGGATATATTTTCTTTTTCTTTTTTTTTTTCTTTATTTTCATTCCTTTTCTCTTTTCCTTCACTTCAGTGTTCATGTTTCATCCTTTTTTAGCTACTGCTTATTTCAAGCTTTATAAAAAGTATTTTACATATGCTAGCCCCGATTCCTTATTTCCTTTAACATCTCATTCTAGGCTTGAACTTAACTAATGCTTTTGGTCCTTAATTATGCAGTTGAGAAAGGATACATTCTGTTATTAGGAAAAACAAATAGACCTTTAATCTTTTAAAAGCAAGCTCAACCTCAATCATAATAACAGAAATATTACATAAAACTATGTCAGGATACATTTTTCTACAGACTGGCAAAACCTGAAATGTTTGGTAACACAATCTGTTAGAAAACCTATGGAGCTTCCACCAGCCCTCTCATTAAGTGCTGATGGAAATTCAAAAAGTTACAACTAACATGAAGGATAGTTTGGCAATAACTATCAAAATTATTTTATCTCTTGGCTTATAAATAGTTTTAATAAATGAAATTTCTGGGATATCATTCCATAGATATATTTTCAAATGTATACAATTATATTAAAACATTCTTTGTATTAGCAAAAAATTGAAAACACCCGTGACTCTTTTAGACTGGTTAGATTAAGTACGATATATCCACACAGTGGAATACTGTACAACTATAAACAAAGAGAGAGAGAGAGAATTAGACAGTTTCTTATTTTTATAATTAAAATATCTCTAAGATATTACTGAAAGAAAAAAAAAGTGGAGAGGTGTATATAGTGAACTCCCTTTAATATAATAAAGAAATATATACACACACATGTGTGTATATACATACATGCTTTTGCATAAAGAAACTATGAAGGATTTAAAAAAAAAACTATGAAAAGTGGTTGCCTGTTGGGTTAAGGTGGGAGTAAACAGAGGTATATAGAAATAGGAATGTTAGACTTTCACTAAAATATTTATATTTAGGTTTTGTTTGTTTTCAAACCATTTCACTGTATCACTTATTCTCAAATTAAAAACAACACAACTAAGCTCCACAATATGAAAAAAAATCATTATAACCACAGCCTATATAAGAACCTCGAGGCACCTGGGGAGGTGCGCCAGTGACTTGTCTTAAAGGAATACCTCCCTTCACAGACGACCACCATTTCTCCAAACCACCCTAAGGAGTATGTCACCAACAGTGACGTATATACAAGAAGTAAATAAATCCTGATGCTAGATAGCCCACCCAGATGCAGAACGTGGCCATCCAGCTCCATTTCCCCTGCTCAACAACCCTGTTGGTACTTACAGCCCTTAGTTATGATCTGCTCAGCAGGTTCACCCTATTAGAATCTCACACCATCTGCCCCGACCTCCTGCTAGTATACTTGCAGCTAACAACAGGAGACAACTCACTCCGCCTGGGAAATTCTCTGATACTCCATGTTTTTGTCCCCTGACACATTCCCTTCCTGTCTCTTGGAATGTTTCTCATCTCCCCAGTCCTAGCTTTCTCTGGATACTATCACAGTAGCCCACCCCCTACGCCTTATCTACGCGGACGCATTCCAAGAGCCACGATGGATACTGAAACCGCAGATAGCACCGACTCCTATATAGACTGTTTTTCCCTATACATACATACCTATGGGAAAGTTTAATTTATAAATTAGGCACAGTAAAAGATTAACAACAACTAATAATTAAATAGAACAATTATAACAACATACCGTAATAAAAGTTATGTAAATGTTGTCTCTCTCACACACACACGATATCTTATTGTACAAATTCAATGCCTTTTTCATCTTAATTAAGCACTTACCACACACACTGCGGCCATAACTTTTGCAGTTCGAGGTGCAACAACAAAACGAACAGAGATTTATTCTTCCTTCTTCACAATTTCATGGATAGAAAATTCAGGTTCGTCCGTACAGTAGATGTGAGCAACCTCGGCCTACAAATTTTTTTTCTGGCGCCCTATCGCTTAGAGGAAGCACTGCAAGGCTGTGCGTTGGCGGGTCCGATTGACCGGAAGCACTACTTGCGCGTTGGAGCCACTATTAAGCGAATTAAGGGGGACGCAAACACCAGCACCGCGATACCTCAAACTCGCGAGAGCTTCGATCTGATAAGCAGGAGGGCAGCTCAGTGCCTCACGGGGGAAATGGTGGCCTCGCGAAGATGCCGGCCCGGAGCAGGGCCGCGAGACTTCCTCACACTACCTCAGAAAGGTGAGTCATTTAAAACTCATGGATTATTTCTGGAATTTTCCCTTCAACATTTTCGGACGGTGGTTGACTGCGGGTAACTGAAACCGCGGAAAGCTAAACCCTGGAGAAGGGGGAACTACCGTACAAATATTTCTTCCGAAACTGCCCTGATTTCTCTGACTGGATATGGTAAATGATATAACACCTGCAAAATTCTCTAGTTTATTGCCCGCCATATAACAGGAAGACAAAAATGTTCGGTGAAATTCTGAATCCTAATAGAATATTCCTTATATCTTTTTATGGTACTTGATAAAAAGTTGTTGGCATTATAATTATTAATCTAGTACTTTTACTGGATTATAAGCTTTTAGAAGACAAGTATTGTGGGGCAGGGGTTTGTACATGGAGTAGCTGTTGAAAAATACTTTAAAATTCAGTTTAATTGAAGCACTTGCTTCATTCAGACCTACGCTTAAACTGACGCTGTCGTTCTGTCTGATTACAGAGGTTGGAAAATTTAAGTAATGGTTTTAAATGTGACCCGATGTGGCCGTGTGGTAGTTTTCTATGGCTTTTACCTCTAAGAGATAAAGTCGCTCTTCTTCTGGGGGAAGAATTTGAGTTCCTCAGTGTAGGGACCCCTCATTTCAGCGGAGAGTCCAGGTGTTGCAGGGGCTGGTGGCTCATCAATGTAAGAGTGGGCCAGTGACCTTAGGCCTGGTCACGCAGGGTGTCTGTGTCTCAGAGGCAGTGATTGGCTCAGTGTGGTCACGTGACCCACTTCAGTCCAATCAGATCTCAATCTGAGGTACCTTTGCTGTGGTGATGGGGGAAAGGCGTTCTTTTGTACAGAGTTTGCTGAAAGGGTCGGAGGTAAACCTGAAGCCTTCTGGTCAACTTAGTGTGAGCTTCTGCCACAGACTGTTTATAGCAGAGTGGAAAAAAAGAGCTAAGGGATGAAGAAAATGATCTTGGTAAATCTGTGTGAGCTGCTGGATGCAGCCTGACTTTTCTTTCCTTGGATTTTCAGTTATACAAATCAATGCCTATCTCTATTGCCCAGGCTAACTTTAGCTTATTTTCTATCATTTGCAAGCAAAGGAGTTTTGTCTACCGTAAGCTAAAATTTAGAATACTTATAAGTACATTTTATAGTTTAGTTATATAACATTTATCTTGCAGTACAAAAAAATATGGTACCCAAAGTGCTAAATTCAGGATATTAAATGATTTTTAAAATACAAATGTAAAACTTTTGATTATATTAGATAGTTTCTAAGTGTATGGGAATACCAAAATAGTCTGAAGATGTAGTGCAGTTAATTTTCATCTACTACAAGAAAGATGTATATTTCTTAAGGAATATCTTAGAGAAATGGACACATCTCTGTGATGGACCCTTCACATAAAACATACTCAGAAATTTTGTTTAAATGCCATAGACAGGATGAATGGTTAACAAAACACTCTTTCTCCCCCAAAATATTTTCCCCAAACTGTTTGTAATGGCATCAGTCTCCTCACTTGAGACTGAGGTCCTCAACAGTTAGCTGTTCCCTTGGATCCTGTCTGCTGAGAGAATTTATTAAAATTCTATTGGGAGGAGGAGGGGAGGCCTGAATTACAGGTTACAAGAAACAGAGCTCTGGAGCCTTCTCTTGTGAGCATGGATTATTTTTATCAGATGCCCTAACTTCTGGAAAATAGGATGAGTACATTTTAAGAACAATGGGAGTGTGATGGAAGGAAAAGTGTAGGGTGTATTTCTCTAGGACGAAGGCTGGCAGACCTTAAGTCGGGGACAGAGTAGGCCACTCTGGGACAGAACACTTAAAAAGGACAAGAGAAGGAATATCAAGGAGGGGAGATGTCTCCTTTCTGAATTTTGCTGAATCCTGGCCCCAAGTGGAAAAGCATATTTTTTTTTAAATGACTTATCAAATGAGATTCTCTGCATTGTTTTTATTTCATCAAAATTTGTTTCTTATTCGCTTAAAATGCATAAAGATATATTGTAGTAACCTACCTATAATAACTCATTTGTAATTTACCCTCTTAAGATTCGGTCTGTACATCCCAGAGATAATGCATTAGTAGTTTTTACAAACAATTCTGAGAGCATCTTAGGTTACATGAATATCATCTCTACTTATTTCTCTTTATAAATCCATATTAAGTATTTTTAATTAATTCTTAATTTTATACATACTCCATAAAATATTTGTCTTTTAATTTAACAGTTTCTGCAAGAAACAATCATTTTACAAATATTTGGCTTGTAAAAATATTAAATTATTTAAAAAACTGTAGTGGACTTTTTTCAGTATCAAAGGCCTATGTGGATATTCATTCTTGCTAATATGTAAGTACGACATATGTTTATTCATGTGATGCTCTTTTATAATAAAATGAAATAAAGTAATAACATATCAACCAAAACTATCTGAATTATTAAGCTTCTATAGATGCAGAGGTTCAGAACCACAGTATTGAAGACAGATTTAAATAATGCTTTCCATTGTGAGAAAATGCAGCAAATTGAAAAGCTAATCAGAATATCAAAGCAAATACATATTACCAGGGTTCTCTTACACTCTAACAATAAAAAATGTATTGAACATCAAGTCCTAATCTCTGTTTTTTCATGATCATTTTAATAGTCAACAAGTAGCTAACTTCGGTATTGACAATTGAAGAGGTCTTAAAATGGAGTGTACTAGTATAACTAATAATTTCCTACCAAATTGACCACATCAAACAACATTTATTTGAGTGTTTCAATAGAAGACAATAAAAGAAAAGAAAATTGTTGCCACTTATCAACCCTGTAACCATTTTTTAATAATACAAAAAAATAGGTGTTGTGGGGCCCTCATGTCCCCCATCCAACAGCACAATAAAAATAATATTACGGAAGGGTGGATCGTATCTGGAGCTTTTATTAAAATTCCTTCAGAAATCTACAGTCAGATTTATTTTAGGTATTTGTCTCTGAGATGAGCAATACTTTTATATTTTTTGTACATATGTTACAGCACACAAAGACATTCTATAAAAGCAAGAAGTCACTATAAAAGAAAAGTTCTTATCAGTTAATGATTAACAAATCCTTTTAATTTCTGAGGTTATTGTTTTGGAAATCTCAAAGAAGGAAAATTATATAATTACCTAAATAACAGAAGTATATTTCTAATTTGCCTCTTTTCCCAGAACTAACCCCCTGTGAAGTCATCTGTGACTTCTCCTTTAAACGTACAGTTTTGCTTATGAAATAGAAACTTGCCCTCATTTCACACTATATCTTAAATAAAATTTAGGAAAAAAATCAAATGTCATGATAGAGAAATTTCTTTGGCATTTTAAAAATTTCCTGCTTTTTAATAGCTCTTTAATAAGCTGTAAATTTAATAAACTACACCTTTTCAAGGGTTTCTAATGCTAACTTTACTATAGCACTTTACAGTGGGTATCTTTCACACTGCGTGCAATTCAGATGTTATTTCTAATTGTTTCAAAGTGCCTTTTCCTCTTTATTATCTGGATCATGAAGAGTGCATATTTTTACAAAGCAGTCAGTTAAAGATACAAAGTCCCAATTTTCTCTCGTAGTAATTTTTAAAAGCACTTTCGAACTAAAGCTATACCTTATTCTGTTTTTAATATTTTCATATAAAATCTTAGTATAAGATCTTTTAAAGTACTTTAGAATTTAACTGTTGCAAATTTAAAAACAATATTCTCTACACCAAAGGAAACAAACTGATGTTTCAATCACAGATGAAAACATCACAATTTTGTAGGAAAAGTTTATACATTCCCACTGAAGCATAGGATACTCTGCCAAATATTGTCAAGTTTAAATTGCACGTTCAATATGAACTCACGTACCTTTCCTCAGTGCTGACTTGTTATTGGAACTGCCATCAACTTCTAACTGTTAATGACTCTTTTAGCAAAAACGGAAAACAGTAAAGTCAAGTCACATGTCGTAAAAGTAGGCCTAGGTTGGATGCTGCTTAATTTCAGTACTGGAGGAAAAAAAAGGTGGGGGGGGCGGGGTGGTGTGAGGAGTGAGCACAAAAACTTTTAAATAAAACCACTTCCTGCGTAGATACGGTTAACCACACGCATCACATCATTACTCGATTTGAAAAAAATTGCCTTCTATAGTCAACGAGATTGTTGTTTTTCAGTGTGATTTTCAATTTTCAGACACTGCACATTTGTAAAGGTTTCATCAATTCTGATTTAATGGGGAAAAATGTATGGTTAAAAATTTAGCAGGCAGAGGGGCAGCCTGCTAAGCCCTGGGGACACTTCCTCTTTCTCTGCCTTCTAGCAAGGGCTTTAAGCCTAAAGCCTGCTCTCCTCAGTCAGCTAGAGCATGTCCATGTGCCTTCAGGAGGTTCTGCTTATTGGCTTGGGAAGCCAAGAGACCATCTCCATTCACAGAGCTGGTGCTTCTAACTCACAGAGGGCCCCACACAGAGGTGCTCCATTACTAAGTTCATGAGGCTTCGGACAGCTTGCATTAGAACTTCAGAGAACACAGCCCAGGGCCCCGCTGCCACCTGGGGGAATGGAAGGTGCTCATCCAGCACATACTGTGACATTTGCTGTAGGTGGCTCTCACACTGGTGTGTCCTCTCTCGCAGTTGCCTAAGTAGTTCTGATATGTGCTGAAGAGCTTTTGCTGTGGCTGAATGATTCTTTGTGTGGCCTGACTTAAGAAGAAAAATAAAGGCTCCAAGGGGTGTCAATTTTGGCATGCTGCTCTGTGCCCTTCTATGTCAAACTTCAACCCATCCAAGACACGTTTGGGGTGGAGTGGGGACTCAAAATAGCTGTAGGGTGTGCCTCCCTACTGAGCCATGGGCTCCAAGAGGTGAGCTCCTGGGCATGCAAGCTTGGCTGGTTTTGTGAGACTTGCAGGATATTCACAAAAGGAAAATCTTCCCTTCCAAATATGTGAGAAAGTTAAATCACAATCTCTTGTCATACAAACTCGTCAGACTAGAAATCTATGTAATAGTTCTCAGTGGTGTGGAATGTTTGGCACACATAAAGAAAATCTTTAAAAATATATGTGGTGTATATGGCCCAAGATATGCATGGCATGTCCCTGCAAATTAATCTAATTTCTCTAGGACTCTTCTTTTTAAAATCATATTTCAGATTCACCCTAGAACTCATTGTCAGTTGTCATTCCAGCATACACCTTTTTAAGTTTTTAGAGCCCTGAAGGTTTGTACTCAATGTTCCTCCTTAACATTGAAGAGAAAATAGAAAGGACATGATAATGAAAGTGAGGAGACCAGATTTCAGGCTTCAGTTCTGACACTACTGTTTATTTAACCTTGGCCAAGTCGCTTAAGTTCTCTGAAATTCAGGTTATTTATCTATATAATGGAACATACATATAAAAAATATCCATCTCCCGGAATAAAATTGTCGGTTGGTACAGTCGGCAGCTTCCCCGGTGAAATCTGAAACTGGCCCCCATACGATGAGGGCAAGAAGAGACCAAAGAAAGAGGCAGACCACTCCAGATTGGTAGGTGGCAGGTTTAATAAGCAAAGGAACTTACCTACAAAGGTTGTCTTGGGTGGCCGCAAGACAAGTAGTTCTTTGCACCTGCCCACCAGAATCTTAAGTTTAGATAGAGGACTTAACTGGGTTCAGTCATGCACACGGTCCAGACCGTCTCAATAACACATTGCTCCCTCAAGGCTGTGTCCTTGAAAATGGCTCCCGCTGTGGGAATGGTGGGCGGAACATACATTCCAAGGTCAGGGGAGGGGGGTGAGGAGCCTCCGGCTGCCTGGGTCCAGTTTGCGGCTCAACTGGAGGTCACATTCTCCCAATTACCTCCTCCAACAAAAATAAGTAAATAGATTTAAATATGTTGTAAATAATGCAGAATTGCAGACTTATACATTAGCATGAGCTAGGAAATGATTATGCCTCCCAAGAAACATCAGATAAATTTAGTACATCCTACTCGATTTAAGCCTTTGTAAGTCCAAGTCAGGCTCATAAATTTAGAACAAGGAAAATAGGCTTTTCCTTTTACATAGGTACTGATAGCAGATATTGGAATAGAAAAAATATAAAACACCAATGTACCTTTATGGGAAATAAATAAACACAAACACCTACTTGAAGGTATAAATTTTCAGTTATTTTTGATCATGAACAAGTAGACATTGAACAGAGACAAAGCACATTTTCTTTGTACAAGATGGGAGGGGAGCAACTCAGGCAGTGATATACCTGGGTTTGGTGGCTAGAGGAAATGTATTTACCATGATTTACGATTAAGGATCTAGCTTAGGCTTTGACACTTGCGACTCAATATGTATCTAATATTTATTGAGTACTTGCTATAAGCCAAGAATTGTACCAATCCCTTTACATTTTTTCTTTCATTTAATCCTTCTAACAACCTTATGAGCTAACCAATGTTATTATACTCTCTTTTTTTCTTTCTTATGAGGAAACTGAGATTATATAATTGCCAATTTAGTAAGGAGTAGAGCCAGGAGTCCAACCAAGGGCCCTGATCCCACAGTCATTGTTCTAAATTACTATGCTATCTCCTAACCATGTTTTATTCAGCACAACTCAAAGTAAATAATGCCGAGGACAAGTTTCACCCCTGGTATTTCTTTTTGCTTCTTCACTGACAGGAATGATAGACTTAGCAGGTAGAAATCATTCTTGGGACTCATACTAAAATCAAATCTCCCCAAAGTTCTCTACGTTTAAATTTATATTGAAGAGATTAAAAGAATTGATAAATGGAAATACACTATGTGCATAGATAAGAAAAGTAACAGTGAAAATGTGTCAGTTTGTCCAAGTCAATCAACAAATAGATTCAATAAAATCTCAATATATTGCAGATGAATTTTTAAGGAACACAACAAGCTATTCCAGGAATTTCCATAGAAGAACAAATGTCCCAAAGTACCTAACTTTGTTTTGAAACAGAACAGCAAAGACTGATGACTTACTAGTCAGATATTAACATAGTCCAGGCCACAGTATTAAAAAACATTAGAGTACTGGTCCAATAGCAGACCATATTTATTTGAGAACTTGATATATGACAAAGATGGCATCATAAGGTAAACAAAAAGGAACAGATTGATTAGTAGATGATGTTGGCAAGACACACTCACTAAATCAAAGAAAATAGAGTTGGGCCCCTACATTAGACCACAAGCAAAGATGGACCCTAGATGGAATAAATCTACATTTGAAAGGTAAATCCTTTTGCAGATACAAAATATAAAGAAATATATTTTTGCAAAATGCAACTTTCATAAATAGTATCCCTAAATGAAAAGGAAAAGAGCAAAAATATATGGACTTAACTATACAATAATTAAAGAATTCTGTTAATTATAAAACAAAGTTACAGAAAAATAACAGACTAGTAGAGCATACATAGATTCACAAAAGATTTGTGCAAGTCAGTAGGAAACCTAAGTGGGAAATAAGAAAGTAATTTGAATAAACAATTCATGAAAAGGACTGAACTAATATCCATCAGTAAGTAAAGAGAGGTACACCTCCCCAGTAGTCACTGTAAAAACAAGTTAAATTAGCTCCTATTGAAATGGCAAAAAACTGGATGAGAATTTATAGAGAGGAACTGTCATAGATTGATGGTGGAACTATAAACTGAAGCCATTCTGACGAGCAATCTGGCAAAAAAAATATAGCAAAATAAAATACGTGCATGCACTATGTTCCAGCAACCCAATTCTGTTATAAATATAGGTTCAGATAAATCCCTCACAAAGCCTTGTTTTCCCTCCTTTATCACAACTAGTTAACTGATTGAGGTCTTGGTTCTTGTGTCTCAGGTAATATTAACTAGTATTGTGTCTGTGTGTTTGCGTATGATTAGGGGAAAAAAAAAACAAAAACAGAAGTTTCTAGGCCCTCTGAGCAGATGTTATGAGTTAGACACTAAAGGAGAGTAGAAAAGAGAAGAAAGGCTTGACTTCGATTGAGAAAGATTTCGATTTCCTGGGATAGGAGTGAGAGAGAGAGATGGGTTTCCCTTACTGGAGGAGAGCTTGCTCCACTCCCAAGAAGCTGCCCCTTGCTGGCAAACACTTTAATCTGGAGGCAACGTCTGTGCATCTCTTGAACGCTTACTGTGTACCAGGCAATGTAGCAAGCTTTAGATATACTGAATATTAGTTAGAAAAAAAGATAAATTAAAATAATTTATTGATAAGGAAAGAAATACAAAAGCAGTGAAGTGGCACATAAAATGTTCAGAAGGTATAAGACTTGAGGTCAGATGAGAAGAGAGGTCTTACCAAGGAAAGTAAATATTTAAAGAAAGTGAGGGATCGAGCCATGTGGATTTAGAGGTGGGAGGTGGGTATTCCAGGGAGAGGAAATAGAAGTGCAGGAACTCTGGATGAAGATTGTGTCTGGGACCATTGAAAAGCTGCATGGGGTCAGTGTGACTGTAGATGAGTGAGAGAGAGGAGTATAGGGGATAGTATCGTAGAAGTAATAAGGCCTAGACCACGCGGACTCTCCTGCTCTTTTTGAAAAATCTGAGTGAGAAGGGGAAACAGTAAAATAATTTGACTCACAGTTTTACAAGAGCATTCTGTCTGTTGTATGAAGGATTGACCAAAGGAATGGGAATAGAACCCAGGAGACCAATTAGTAAGCTACTGCAATAATCCACAGCAGAGATGATTGGGACTTGGACCAAAGTGGTGGTAGCAAGTATAATGCAGAAATGATCAAATTCTGTATGTGTTCTGAAAATGGATCCAACAACCATTTCCTTTTGAGCAACCTGAACAGCTGAAGAATGGAGTTGCTATTAACCGAGACAAAAAAGACTTCAGAAGAGCTGGTACATTGGGGCATGTTGGTTTGTAGTACATAATAACTTTGAGATGCTTATTTGTCACCTCAGTGGAGTTGACTATTTTGCAGTTAGATATGAAGGTCTGGAGGTCAAGAAAGGAATCCAGGTTAGATATAAATTTGGAACTCATCAGCATAAAAATGGCATTTAATACTATGAGACTGGATAATATAGACACAGAGTGTATATAGAAAAGAGAAAAGTTTCAAGGAAAGTATCTATGCTTAATTTAAGATTGGGAGAGAGGAAAAATTTGCAAAGGAGATGTAAAAAGGGTAGTCTGGAAGGAAGGAGGAAAGAACAGATGAATTTGATGTCCTGGAAACCAAGTGAAAATATTTTTCAGGGATGAGAGATTCATAAATTGTCAAATGCCACTGAAAACTCAGGTAAAATGAAAGTGGCAAAATTACCTTTAGATACAGCAACATACAGGTCGTTGTGACCATGATAGAAGTTTTAGTAGCATATGAGTGAGAAAATCTTATTTTAATAGATGGAAGACAACAAATACAGATATCTTTTAGGAGTTTTACTCTACAGGAAAGAATAGAAGTAGAAGAAATGAAGATGATCCTATAGAAGGAAAAACTGATTATACCAGATAGAAAGGCAAGTGTTATGGGATGCTGTCCTGAAGCAGAGGAGTGGGAATAGAATCTCAGGCACAAGTAGCTTTATGGCCGAAGCCTTGGCTGAAAGCATGGGCAGTTCTTTCATTGTACCAGAAATGAAGCCAGAGCACATAGGCAAGGCACAAATTTGCAGCTGGGTACAGTATTTGAGGTCGGTGGAAGTTCTCTTCTGATTACAACAATTCTGTCAGTAAAGTAGAAAGATGGGAATGAGAATTAGAATGGGTGAAAATGGGGTGAAGAGTTAGAGGTTTTAAGAGAGAGAATAAAATGTGAAATAGTCCAACATTGTGAGGTTTCTGGGGTGGAGTGTGGACGCATCTCCATACCCCACATTTTGCCAGGAGCATCAGAACCACCTGTTTCACGTTATGCCCCTGAACTTAGACAAGAAGTATTTCAGTGACATTCATAATGACCGGAGGAGCTTCCCTGAGGACTATGGAAGCAGCAGGGAATCCCGTATAGTTTCAAGGGCTGAAAGTTGGATGTAGAATGGAGGAGGGCGGGCCAAGCATGATGGAAATTTAATTCTAACTAAAGAAAGTAGGTGAGAATAAGACCTGACTTAGATTGTTTATAAAAAGAGAAATAAATGTGACATTTCTTACAACCAAGTGTTATACTTGGTTGTAGGAGAAAAATGTGTGCACTCAATCACTCACTCATCCAACAAATATATTTGGGGTATTTACTTTATTCTAGACACAACACCAAGCTCCAAGGATGCAATTTCTTGGAGATTTTTAAGTGTCATTGGGTGGGGGTAACAGAGACAATAAACAAATAAGAATAAAAACACAGTAATTAATAATGTTCAAGAGTAGTAAGAGCTATGGAGAAAGTAAAGCAAGATCAGCAAATAGCAAGTATTCACAACTCTTCTAAGAAATCATAATCTAAAAGGAAGTTAGATATGTGTTAGATATGCAATGCCTTGAGGGGGAAGAGGTGACAAAATGTTTTGTTTTGTTTTTCAGATCAGAGAATAATAATAGCTTGATTCTATGCTGATTTCAAAATGATGTCGTAGAGAGGGAAAATTTGTTGATATAACATAAAAAGGATGCTCCCTGAAACAATGACCCTGAGTAGGTGAAAGGGGAGAAATTGGCCTTGGCATCAAGTCATAGGTAATTCATAGAAACAGGAGAAAAAGGAGAGCATCTAGATGAAGGTGGTTAGATATAGGGTTTTCAGGAGTGACATTTCTGACAAGGTGACTTTTGGCACAAGACATGAAGAAAGTCAAGGAGGAACCTGGTATATATGGAGAACAGTGGTCCAAGCAGAAGAAAGAGTAAATGCCAAGTTAGAGCAGGCTTGGCAATTTGAAGAATAGCAATGAGACATGTGTGCCTAGAAAGCAGGCAGTGAGGGCAAGATTTTGTAGGGCACTGAATGCCAGATAAGAACGATAGTTTTTATGCACATTGTGCTAAGAAGTGAGACTTTTGCTAAGAAGTGAGACTTTAGAGACAAAATTCTTCACCTCCCTTCTGTCCCCTTAACCTCTATCAAGGCGCTGTCATCACATCTTGGCTCATTATTTTCGCATTACATGTTTGGATATTGTAACAGGGATAAGGACTATCTTCCTTTTATTGACTTAAGTAACCAGAAGGAGATGTCTCAAGGCTCCTGGATCAGGAATGTACTTTTGGAGCCTTAAGATTCTGGGTATCTGTACATA
This sequence comes from Eschrichtius robustus, assembly GCF_028021215.1. Taxonomy (NCBI): domain Eukaryota; kingdom Metazoa; phylum Chordata; class Mammalia; order Artiodactyla; family Eschrichtiidae; genus Eschrichtius; species Eschrichtius robustus. Next base: position 87,551,911 of record NC_090828.1, read on the forward strand.
CCCCAGGTCCCAGGTCCTGGCCTCCAGACCTATTTGAAAGCCCCAGAGTATATTACTCCAGTGAGAGAAAGAGGAAAGGAAACAAGCTAGTTACAAAACATGAAGTTCATGCCGTAAGAGTATGTGCAAAATGGAGAGACTTCCTATTCTAGCAACATTGCCTATTGAGCTAATATGGATCTGCCATATCACTGCAAACACTTAAAAATGCAAGAAAAACTATGGATTAACAAAATATTAAACACATAGCTAAGCATCCCAGAAGAGCAAGTGAAACTCTCTGAAAGACAGGATTAAAAAGGAAATCTGAAGCTAAAGGAGTAAGCTTGCAGACTGCTGCTGTGGCAGGTTGAGGAGGCAGGTAGTTCCTGGGGTCAGAGATTTTCACGGTCACCAAGGAAATGAAAAGATGGCGCTGGGCTTGCGCAAAGCCAGCAGTTAGAACTGATTCCTGCCTTAAAGATAGGACCCTCGAATGGCGATCACCACCACAAAAGAGGAACTAAAGTAGATAAAAACTAGAAAGCTTGTCAATACTGGGTCCTTGGTTTAACAAAAAAAAGTCTTTTGTGAGAAATTAAAAACTGATTCATGTTGAGGATCCAGATGCATAATATCTTTTCAGATACTGGAAACTCCAAGTCTACAATTCATGTAAAATTGCCTTTAGACCAGTGAAACCAGGTGGCCTATGGAAGGAGCAAATGCAAAACTATTATGTAGCATATACTTCCTCAAGCCAGAGTGCATGCACATCTATCCACGTAAGGTGCTTTCACAATGAAAATGACACTGCATATCAAAAAATCATCAACCTTTTGCGAAAGTCATCACAAAAAGCGAGATTCCTCAGAATTTGAGATTATAGGCAATCTGAAAAAAATCTACGAAATGAGTATATTTCAGTTGAATACAAAGATTAGAAATGAAATAGATTCCACCAGAAAAAACAGAGCTCCATAAAAAAATGACTGACATGTTTTCATAAGAACCAAATATAAATTTTAAAAAATACATATTAAGGACAAATCATAATATGTTCTTGATTACCAGAGAATTTTTCTAGCAGTAGAAATATGACCCTGTTATAGTCGTAGTGAGTATACCCATATTGCATCATGAATTAGAATGGAAGTCCTGTATTATGATGCCTTCAAACTGAAATATTCCACCATTACATGATTTTCCTTGATAAATATGTATCATTATAAATCAAGGGTTGAATCATTTACATAATTATTTTTCAGACGTAACTCTTGGAAAGTAGATTTAACCAAGCAATATTCTTGAGTTAAGAAACAATATAACCTAAAAATAATTTACTTCAAATAAATTTGTCAGTCTTAAAATATAATAGAAGCATCATTTACATCATCATAGATAGAATGTACTTCGTTTTTTCTAGCTGAAAAATAAGCAATTCTGTGAATTAGTGAGATTATATTTTTTATTGTTTTTATTTCCTTTCTATAGAATTGAACTAGAAACTAAAGATGACTTCTATGTAAAAACTGCGTATGGAAAAAAATTGTATCTCATGGAATATATCAGCAACTTGTATTTCACATCTTTAAAACTGAAATAACCTTAAAATATATATCTACTTTCTAATGGATAGATGGCAAATACTGACACTGATAGCATTGTAGGTGGTAAGCTTTTTCTTTTAATTTCTGAAAATAATGCAGATGTAAAACGTCTGACAATTCCACTTTATCACTTTATGCCAGTTGTGCTGTAATAAATACCAATTATCTTGAACTCTCAGCCAAAATACTGTAGTTTTCCACTGTCTGTTTCTGAAGTAAAATTTGGTACTAAGACAAAAAAAAAGTAAGATTAAAAACTCAAAAGGCATATTAAAATAAATGACAGGTGCAGAGAAAAATAGTAAACTTGAAGATAGACTTGAAGAAAATCCTAGCATGTGGCAAGTGTACTGAAAAGATGTAAAATATGAAAGAATAAATAAAAGGTATAAGGACAGAATGCATTTCAAAGGAGTACCAGAGGAAGGGAATACAGAAAATAGGGGAGAGCAAAATATAATGAGTTAAAGCCTGAGAATTTCCTTGACTTGACAAAAAGACTTGAGGATGTAATGGAAATGCAGATAGAGGATGGTGGATTGTGATGAGAGGTAGGTTCAGGTATGACTTGCATGAGCTGAGATTTTTCAGAGCTGAATTTTGGAGAAAAATGCTGGTGAGTTATCAAGATGGGCATGTGTGTAGGTAGAGAAAGCTATTGGCTGATGAAGCTGTGTTCTCTATTTTGGTAAATAAGGTAATGTGTAAATCCCATATTCACAAGCAGGAGAGGACTCTAATCTCTCTGTGATGACTTGGCCCTTATCATACCTGAGTATAAATTTTATTTTGCCAACTACAAATTGAATGGTAGCCTTCCAATTTTCCAGTGAGCTATATTACAAATGGAAAGTATAAGTGATAGATGGAGCTACCCACTAGTGTGCTGGAGCAGGCTTAAGCCACCTTACAAGATTCAAATATGACCTATCTTCTCAACCCTGTGTTCAGTGACATCACGTTGGTAATTTGAAATTGGCCATAATAGAGGTATTTACCACAGAAATTGGCAATTGCTATAACTTGGGGCTAAAGTTTTCAGCATCGGTTATTAAATAATTTATCACATATGATTGAAGCTATCCTGCAATGAACATGGGCTGCATCTATCTTCTCAAATTATTGTTTTTTTAAAAAATTGAAATATAGTAGACATACACTATTATATTAGTTTAAGGTGTACTACATAATGATTTCACATTTGCATACATTATGAAATGATCATCACCATAGGTCTAGTAAACATCTGTCCCCATACAAACTTATTACAGTATTATTGACCATATTCTTTATGCTGTATGTTACATTCCCGTAGCTTATTTATTTTATAACTGGAGGTTTGTACCTCTTAATCCCCTTCATCTGTTTCATCCCCCTACACCCTCACCTTTGGCAGTCACCCCTTTGTCCTCTGCATCTGTAAATCTGTTTTCATGTCATTTTGCTTGTTTGTTTAGTTTTTTTAGATTCTGTATATGTGATAACATACAGTATTTATCTTTCTCAGTTTGACTTATTTCACTTAACATTATATGCTTTAGATCCATCATATTGTCACAAATGGCAAGGTTTCATTTTTTCTCTATGGCTGAGTAATATTCCATTGTGTATGTATACCACTTCTTTATCCATTCATCTATTGATGACCACTTAGGTTGCTTCCATATCTTGGCTATTGTAAATAATGCTGCAATGAACATAGGTCCACATCTCTTTCCTAATTATTGTTTTCATTTTCTTCAGATAAATAACCTGAAGTGAAATTGCTGAATCATATGGTAGGCCTTTTTTTTTTTTTTCTGAAGAAACTCGATGCAGCTTTCCATAATGACTAAACCAATTTACAATCCCACCAACAGGGTAAGTGCAATCTGCACATCCTCACCAACACTTGTATTTGTCTTTTTGATGATAGCCATTTTGACAGGCATGAGATGGTATCTCACTGTGGTATTGATTTGCATTTCCCTGATGATTTGTGATGTTGAGCATCTTTTCCTGTGTCTGTTGGCCTTATTAACTCTTTACCAGATATATCATTTGCAAATATTTCTGCCATTCAGTAGGTTGCCTTTTCATTTTGTTGATCTTTCCTTTGCCGTGCAGAAGCTTTTTAGTTTGATTTAGTAGTCCCAGTTTGTTTATTTTTGCTTTTGCTTCCCTTGCCTGAAGAAACAGATCAAAAAAAAAAAAAAAATATATATATATATATATATATTGCTAGCACTGATGTCAAAAAGCAGACTGTGTATGTTTTCTTTTAGGAGTTTTATGTTTTCAGATCCTACATGTATGTCTTCTAAACATTTTTTCTAAAGTCAGTTTTCTAGTGCTGAACTCTTTTTACTTTTGCTTGTCTGTAAAACTCTTTATCTCTTCTTCAGATCTGGATGATAGCCTTGCTGGGTGGAGTATTATTGGTTGTAGGGTTTTTTTTTTTACTTTCATCACTTTAAATATATTGTGCCACTCCCTTCTGGCCTGCAAGATTTCTGCTAAAAAGTCAGCTGGTAGTCTTATGGGAGTTCCTTTGTATATAGCTTCTTTGCTTTTCTCTTTCTGCTTTTAAAGTTTTCTCTTTATCTTTAATTTTTGACATTTTAGTTATAAAGTGTTTTTGTGTGGATCTCTTTGGGTTCATCTTGTTTGGGATGCTGTGCTTCCTGGATTTGGATGTCTGTTTCTTTCTGCAGCTTAGGAAGGTGTGAATCTATTATTTCTTCAAATAAGTTCTCTGCTCCTTTCTTTCCCTCTTCTCCTTCTGGGACCCTTATAATACAAATGTTAGTAAGCTTGATGTTGTCCAGTGGTCTTTTAAATTATCCTCATATTTTAAAATTCTTTTTTTTTTTCTTTTTTCTGCACAGATTAGGTGATTTCCACTACTTTGTCTTCTAGATCACCCATGGGGCTCAGCAGCACACTCCCCTCTGGTCGCCAGAGCTCTATGTTCTAGGGCTATGCCCTGTGTGGGCTGCATGTGCTCCTGCTGTGGCGGGGTCGACTACTGTGGGCATACTAGTAGGTGGGCTGGCCCCCAGTCCAGTTGGCTGTGAGGCCATGCCTTGTGTGGTGGCTCTGGGCTGCTGGAAGGTGGGCTAGGTTTCCCTTGCAATTGACTGCATAGCCTGGGGTGGCTCGGGGCTAGTACCAGCCAGCTGTCTGTGTGGTCCAGGGAGGTTGCAGGACTGGTGCTGGCCCACTGGAGGATGGGGTTGGTCCCTGTAGGGCTGTCTGTGTGGCCGAGGTGGGGGGAACACAGGCCTAGTGCCAGCCTGCTGCATGGTATGGCTGTATCCCAGGCAGTAATAGGCTAGAGGGAGGATTCCAAAATTCCAAAACTTATCAGTGCCGGTGTTATTATGGTAGAATGATCTCCTAAAAAAGGCTGCTACCAGTGTCTCTGTCCTTACAGGGAGTCCCAGTTGCCTCCTGCCTCTCCAGGAGGCTCTCTGAGATCGTCAGGTGGAGACCCCTTTCTAACTGCTGTCCCTGCACTGGGACTCAGAGCTTATGAGATTTTCATACACCCTTTAAGAATGGAGTCTCTGTTTCATATAGTCCTCCAGCTCTCCTGAACGTAAGCCTCACTGGTTTTCAAAGCCAGATGTTCTGGCTCATCTTCCTGGTGCAGCACCTTTGGGCTGGGTAACCCAATATGGGGCTCAGACCCCTCAATCCTTGGGGAGGACCTGTATGATTGTGATATTTCTTTTGTTTGTGGGTTACCAACCCAGGGGTGTGGGTCCTGACTATACTACATCTTTGCCCCTTATACCCATCTTGCTGTGGTTCTTTCTTTATGTCTTTAGTTGTAGAAAATTCTTTCTGCTAACCTTCAGGTCATTCTCAGAGATAGTTGCTCTGTAAGTAGTTGTAATTTTGGTGTGTCAACAGGCGGAAGTGAGTTCAGTTTCTCCCCACTTGGCCATCTTGGTCACCTCTCTCTCCAGGTTACATAAATTATCAGAGACAGAGTTTAGGTTACTATTTCAAGATTTTAGATTACAATAAAGCACTACTGTGATCCATGCTGAAACACAATAAAAGCATTTCTGTCTTGTTAGATTCAAATGTACTGTTATTGCCTCTGTGAAAGAACACAATAATGAGGCTGAAGTGCCTTGTTTTTGTTCACGGCCAGAAATGAGCGTGATTAGGACACGGAGAAAATTATAAAAAACAGCTTAAAGCTGCTAGACTTGGCAAACACCACAACGATAGATTTTACTCTAAAAGCAGTGACAACATGACTTCCCTGTTAGCGCAGTGGTTAAGAATCTGCCTGTCAATGCAGGGGACGTGGGTTCAGTCCCTGGTCCAGGAAGATCCCACATGCCACAGAGCAACTAAGCCCATGCGCCACAACTACTGAGCCTACGTGCCTAGAGCCCATGCTCTGCAACAAGAGAAGCCCGTGCGCCGTAACGAAGAGTAGCCCCCGCTCTCTGCAACTAGAGAAAGCCTGTGCGCAGCATTGAAGACCCAACACAGCCAAATAAATAAATAAATAGAAATAATTTTTAAAAAAACAGTAAGAATAAATAAAACTATTTAATTAGGATCCTTTACAATCACTTTTAAAACATGTATGGTGAAAATACCTGACAACTATGTCTTTATAAGTTTGTCATGGGCCGTATACATCTGTATGTGTTATAAACAAGCAAGACATTTACGGTTGCTTTGTTCAGGAATGACTCAGCTGAGTAGAGTTTAAAAAGATCATATGGCACAGTGATGGCCCAATGTTACAGAATGCTAGTTGAAACTCCTGTACTTTCTGCATCCTCTTGGGAGACAATTTTCTGTGGATCTCTTGTGTTTCTGGCCATCTATAAACTAGAGGCACTAATGGCTCTGTTCCAGAATTTGGTATAGCACACAGATTTGGAAGGTGTAATGTCTTCCTCTGGAGTAGCGGAGTTTTGTTCATTGCTCAGGATAATGAAGATTATATCTCACTTTGGGGCAAAGGTTCACTGAGTAGGTTTGCCTTTATACTATTCAGAGTTTTAAATTTTAAGTTCCCTTAGCCATGATGCAAACCCACTGTGTGTACTTTATCCAGCTGAGCCTCTCTGCATATTGTCTTCAGGGGATCTGCAGAGCAAGGGAAACTGATGTGGACATGAAGCACAGGCTGCTTGCTGTGCAGTGAGTAAAAGTTCTTTGTCTCTGACCCAGGAATCTCCTGTCTTTTACCATCTATGAAACTGCAGCAGACTGATTTGTGAGCTTGTAAGTAGTACAAAATCTCAGACCCTTCACAATTCTCAACACATCAATATTTCCAGTTTTGGCTTTTCTTCCTTGCACTGTTCATCATTTCAGTCTCCGTTCATTTCATCCTTTCATCCCTCCTTCCACTCTATATCACCTTATTTCTCATTATTCTTTGCTTACTCAACCTAACCTCATCCTCTGTATATGAAAACAGCACCTAGTACAGAACTTGGCTCATGACATATATTTGTTCAATGAACCAAAACATTTATAAGTTTCTATCTCTAAAGACCATTTCTCACTTGGTTTATCATTTGACAACTTGAATTAGATGTACAAAATGTTACTTAATTCAGTTTTGAGTTTCAATTGTTAATTTCCTTTTAAATTGTAGGATATTGAATTGATTGTAGCAATTTTAGGAACTATATTTTTCAAGAGTTTTCTGCACTATTTTCTTTTTTCTAAGGGATTTTTTTTTTCTCTCTCTCTCTTCCTTTTGATGTGCATGGCCATTTAAGTCCTACATGCATTTCTGGAAAACTAAAACCCCAAATCTAAGCCTGTTGAACCTCTTGTCACACAAGCATTTGAAAGAATGATACTTAAGGGAAATAGAAAATGACACTTTTTCCCTCATCTTTTGAAGACAAAATGATCCACCCCCTTCAATTCTACCAAAAGAGATCCCCAGCTCATTTTCCTTAGAAAGAGCTTTAAAGTGTAAAAAACTCATCAAACATCTTTTCCTCTGAGACAATGTCATCTGAGTTCAAAGGATGTACACAGCTCTGCAAAACTGCTGTCTTGTTTCAGTGATAAGGCCTTGGCTTTCATTTTATGTTTGATTCCAAGAAAATCAAATCTGTTTTTACGTACACTATGACTATAACTAAATCAGGAAATTAGGAGAAATAATCTATTTCCGCAGACAGCTAAGGGGGGGAAGTTTCCAGTTTAAAAAACAATCCTAAAATGACTCTTCAGCTAGGTTACATTTTCACTCTCAGGATATACTCAGTTATTTAAAATAAAAATATATATTTATTTGTCCACACAATGGACAAAACCTGTACTATTGCTCTTGGGAAACAATACTGTCTCCTTCCTCTGGTTAACTCTTTGGAAAACCTTTACTGGCTAACTAGAAGATTGAGGGCAATGCTTGCTTGCTTATTTTCCCCAAAAGCTGGTCAAAACTTCTGCACCATAATGATTAGGATTTTTAAAAATAACTATTTTAATGTAAGTCATTTATCCAATGACTTACTTAATCATAGTTTCTAGACATGGGGTACAGAAAATCTTCACTAAAAAAATATCCTAAGGGGCTTCCCTGGTGGCGCAGTGGTTGAGCATCTGCCTGCCAATGCAGGGGACACGGGTTCAAGCCCTGGTCTGGGAAGATCCCACATGCTGCGGAGCAACTAGGCCCGTGAGCCACAACTACTGAGCCTGCGCGTCTGGAGCCTGTGCTCCGCAACAAGAGAGGCCGCGATAGTGAGAGGCCTGCGCACCGCGATGAAGAGTGGCCCCCGCTTGCCACAACTAGAGAAAGCCCTCGCACAGAAACGAAGACCCAACACAGCCAAAAATAAAATAAATTAATTAAAAAAAACAAAAACAAAAACAATTTAAAAAAATATCCTAGGGCATGCAATTTTATCTCAGCATACTCAGATTCATTCAATATAGTAATATTATCATGCCTGAGCTATAATATATTAACTTTCTTATACATTCAAAAATAATCTGCAGATATTATGAAATAAACTATAGCTCAGTAATACTCAGAAGATGAAGAATTAACAACCTCCTCATTAAAATTTGGTTATAAACATACAGTTGTGAAAACTGGGCAAAGTAAAGATGTAGTCGTGAATATGTTTTCTCTTCAAGTTCATGTATATCTTGGGTAAATTAAAAATATTAGGATAATCTAAAACCTGTAAGTTAAAATAATCACCAAAATGACATATAAGGAGTAACTCTGTTTTAGATGAAAGATTCTATTCATTTTAACCTCAAATATCAAATCAGATATTTAGAAATTTTATTCTTTGTATGTCCTGATCAAATAGAAGTAGATACTTTCAGAATGAAGGCAGTTGACATCTTTATTTCTCAAGAAAGTTCCCCTACCCTCTTCAACAAACTTTACTAAAACCCTTTTAGTATCTGATGGGGCGTGACCATACGTAGAGCATAGTGCAAAGTGAAGAAAATGTTGAAAATTAACTTGATTACTTCCATTACTCTAATGCCTTTCAATCTCATTTATTGATTCTAATAAGTTTTATGGACACTCTAATAAATGAATTAATATTAAGAATACTCGAAAAGTGAATTGAACTACGAAAAAACATTGCAAGTTTAAGCATATATCAGTGTTATCAGTGAGCTCTTCTACTGTTATCTATTTATTATATTTTAGTTTATAATAAGGAGAGTATTGTTGGTAAACCATAAGTTACAGATTCAGGTTTAAAAATTGAGCTATTTTAGCATAAGTTGTTTTTTTATATTTTAGTTCAGTCCTAGTTATAATTAATTTATTGTATTCATAGAATTATTTCACTGTAGTTTTCAACAACTATTTCTTGAGAATTCATGACATGTGAGGCACTTCTCTTTTGTGCATTACTTTATCCCCACTAATCTTCCAGTTCCTTGAATGTGCCAAGTTCTTTCTTTTCGATGACCTTCGTTCTATCTGTCTGTTCTGCCTCAGAGGCTCTGCACCCACTCCTCATGCCCACCTCCCATTGTTCCCATAGCTAGTTTCTACAGATGTCAGCTTAAAATGCCATCTCTCTGTTTACCTATCTATGAAGCATCCCATTCTGTTCCATATTTTTATCTCGGCCCCCTATTTCTTTTTTATTGTACTGAATTAAAAAATTTTTCTATTTATTCATTTTACCTTCTTCAAGAATATGAGCTCTATTTGTTCAAATAAGGTTTTGTGTTGCTTACAATATGTACCTCCAGCACCTGGTTCAGTGCCTGGCGTATGGTAAATGCCTAATAAATAATGACTGAATTACTTGAAGTTTTGCAATGCTCAGATAAGATAGTGCTTGTGAACTTAGTTTATAAATAGTAAAAGCTATGAAGAATGTTAGTTCAGTACATTTCAATAAACATTTATTATTATTATTGAGTATGGGCTTCATGTTGCGTTTTAGAGCACCTGTACGTTCAAGACAGGTAAAGGATGATTGCTATTTACCCTCTATATCAGTTGGGATTAGATTCAGTTACATATTAAAAAAAAATGGCAGTGGCTTGTACACAGAACAGTTAATTTCTCACATAATGAGAAATCTAGAAGTAGGCAGTTGCTAGCCCTGATTCAGTGGCTTGGGATGGTCAAGGTCTAGAAACCTGTGACACTTTTAGCTTTGCCCTTATAGTCTTAAGATGGCTGTCTTATTAGCTCCTGCCTTCATGTCTGAGTTCCATGAGCAAGAAAGCACTCTCCCAAATGTTCCACCAACAATTTTGCTTGTAGCTTTTTGGCCACTACTGGCTGGAAAAAAAAAAAAAAAAAAAAAGTTTATAAATGTAATCTTTTAGCTGGACACATGACAGCCGAAAAGAAAATTAGTGTTCTGTTTATTAGGAAGAAAGGGAAAATGGTCATTGGATAAATAATTGTTTCTAGTCTTTAAAATCAGAGTTTAGCTAAAGTGTGTTTTAAATGATTAATATGATTGCTTTTATTTTTTACTATACAGGTCACAAAATTTAGCAAGATACAAAATCTAACAGGATACTCTATCTTCAGCTATAAACAAGTATATACTACATAATTAATGAAAAATAGTTCTGTGGGTCTAGCTAGAGCGTGTGTGTGTGTGTGTGTGTGTGTGTGTGTGTAGGCACACACATACACATATCAAGGAATCAAAGGAAGGCCAGGGTCCAGTTTGCTCATCCTATATTTTAAATCAGAGGGGAGCCATCAAAAGTTTGTTATACAATCTGTACTAACAAACATTCTGGTGAATAGATTGTAGCTACTTTTATTATGCCACTTAATTCAGGGAAATACTTCTTGGGATACTGGCTGATACAGGACAATGTCACACAGTGAGAAAATGCTGCCGATGTGGGAAGATGTAACTGAGTCCTTCTCCAGTTTGTAGAATTGCATATAGGCATCCTTCACAGTTGGTAGACATTCTGCTATCCAAACTCAAAGTTCCTATGTCTCTCCCAACTCTTATTATGGAAAACTTTCCTGTTTGTCTTTACAGATTGACTGATGTCTCTATCTCCTCTCTTTGTTTTATTTACCTATAGAGTAAAATCCCTTTAAGTCAAGATAAATGGGATCCAAACAATAATAAAAAAAATCCAAGGAATAATAAATCATATAAAACCTAGGATTGTATTGTTATGAGGTTAATTAAATGACAGGGGCTAGCCTGTCATCCAGCCAGCTGATTGGTATTGGTTTCATCCATGGTTTGGTGCCACCTTGTGGCACCTGTTTACTTTAAATATAACTGAGGAATGTTCTGAGTTTTGTGGCTGCCTGGGACTTTTGTATGGAGACAGTAGATTCAGAAATCTCACAGTCACATAGTTCTCTAGTTAGTTGGAGGCCGCTTTAATTCAGTCAGACAAATCTGGTAAGATTTGGGCAGAAAAATTACTGGAAATGTAGAATACATCTTGTCTCCTGAGTCAGGGCTGCCTCTGTGTGCTCTCTGCCTACTCTCCTCAAAAGATGAAAAAAAGCTCACTTTCTAATGAAACGCTGAATAATGGAGGGCCAATAGCATTCTTATTATATCTGATTCTGACTTATTGCAAGGTTTTACTGTGTTTAAAATACATTTCCTTATTTCTGGCATACAGCTTGTTTGAGATTACATTTCAGGTAATTTATTTACTTAATTTGCCCCAAAGACAAGGAACAGAGCCAAAAAACAAGGATAATATATAAAATATTTAAACAGTAGTAGGCATAGACACTGACTAGATGACTATTGCCCATAAATCTCACATATAACCTTACATCCATACTGGCTGGATGCCAGCCATAACCAAAGGCAGTGCTCCAGGTTCAAACTGACAGAACAATATAAGGCTACAACTGTGCTCTTTAAGTTCTCTTCTTGAATCTCAATGTTAGTTGAGTTAAGGAGACTCTGCTATAAATGGTCCCAGGATATTGGCAACTACAGATACGATAAAAAGTTATTACTGAGAGATTTCAAATTGTATGAAGAATTACAAGAAACAAAGACTTCGGGGTTTATTGTCCTTTGTTTTATGTTTTTATATGTAACTTAATTAACCAGTGTTGCAAGATTAGTGTTATCTCTCATTTTTTTTTCAATAGCATTTCAACTATATTGTAATCTAAGTAGGCTTTGGCTGACCCATCTGACAACAGAAGTCCAAGTTTCAAACAACCACATTGCAAATGGATCTTTAAAATTCAAAGTTGGTGACCTCATTGGTTTCAGAATTAGGGGGCCATTTCAGCCTTACTTAAAGATTAGTATCATTGACCATTCTCATAATGATATGAATGACCTTAGTTTGCTTCTTCTCTAACATGTGACTGAGACGAGAGAGCCCCTGCCTTGAGATGAGATCCACATTTCAGAGGCCCCTACTCTGGTTCTCTTCCAGCAGTTCCTCCCCACGAGTGAGGAAATCCATAGGACCAGAGGCATGTACCCAGGTTGAATCAGTGTCTCTGAACACCTGGATATCTATAGATATCAAAAATCGGGGTGGTATTTCCTGCCCAAAGAGCTCTGAGCCTGCTTCCAGACCTTATGAAAGCCTCTTCCCTGCTTCCATTTACCCAAGAATAGGCCACACGGCCAGTTGTGTGCACCACTAACCCTCAGGCTTGGCTAAGGAAGAGCTGTTTTGGGGGAGGATTTAGATGAAACCACACATGCATGGGAGTAAAGTTCCTTCAGCTTCAGGCTGGAGCCCAGGGTGGGAAGTGAGAACAGGGCTCAAACTGATGACTAAGGGCAGGGGGTTGGCTTCCTTGCACCCTCATTTCAGGGGGAACGCTAAGGAGCACAAGAATTCTAACTTCAAATCTGGTTTTCCAGGACATTATAAGGGAATATATGTCAAGGTAGAAAGATAGAAAGATAGAAAGGTAGAAAGATAGAACTTGGTTTTATTTCACAGCTTATTAACAATATATTTTGCAACTTTGAAATATTTAGTTGCTATTTGTCATCCTGCCCTGGGTTCTGCAAATGTTAGGGGCAGATCTAGGGGGGAGTGGGGAAAAGGAGTATTATTTTAGTTCTGGAGCCCTGACTTGAGGTTTTTCAGTGAAGGGTTTTAGAAATATAAAGGCATATGCACCAGAGTTGAAAGACAGGAGATGAAGTGTCCAGAATCTGAGTTGGGTTCAGAAAGTAAGTTGTGAATGTGCCGTGGGGATAGTTTTTTTGTTTTTTTTTTTAAATAAATTTATTCATTTATTTGTGGCTGCATTGGGTCTTTGTTGCTGCACGCAGGCTTCCTCCAGTCACAGAGAGAGAGGGCTTCTCTTTTTGTGGAGCACAGGCTCTAGGCATGCAGGATTCATTAGTTGTGGCACGCAGGCTCAGTAGTTGTGGCTCGCAGGCTCTAGAGCGCAGGCTCAGTAGTTGTGGTACACGGGCTTAGTTGCTCTGCGACATGTGGGATCTTCTCGGACCAGGGCTCGAACCCGTGTCCTCTGCATTGGCAGGCAGATTCTTAACCACTGCGCCACCAAGGAAGTCCCAGGAATAGTTTTCTTTATAACATTTTCCTAGATCTGTGAAACCAGATCCTCGTGTGCGTTAAGGCACAGAGAGGCAAATGAGCTTTCGAATGTTTCCATACAATTCTTCACCTTCCCTCTTGCCATCTCTAGACCCTAACATTTGCTGCCAACATTTACTCCTAAATGCCTGATATTTTTTAAAGAAAGAAACTCAGATAAGTTGGCACATGGAGATCTGAATCACAGTAAATCGAGATAGGTGATTAGAATTAACTGATCAATTTGAAGAAGCTAGATCAAACTCAGTTCAAAGATAATGTACCAAAATAAGCTCTCCTCAAGGCAGGCAGGAATCTAAAACTATTGAAGAGGGACAGGAAGGGAAAGGATGAAATGAACTGTAAAAGTATTTTCTGAAAATAACTAGTAGTCAGTGAAGTTTTTATGCATATAGGTTTTGTTATGGTATCCTATAAAATATCTTTTTCTTAAATTGTAGACTCATCCTCAAGATCCAAAAGTCCTTGGTGATCTATTTAATAGTCTGCAACATAAGGAGAATTTGGGTGCATAGATAGAACATTCAATCTCACTTTTCCCCTAGAGCTCAAATGACATAGGACATCCCAGTAGTTAAACAGTATTAAAATGTAAACAAGCAGAGTTTTAAAATTTACACAGATTCTACTAACACGGAAAACATCTATGCAATTAGAGAAATAGCAGGGTTTTGCCTGACTCTGAGGTGCTTCATTCATAGTGTTCTATGATCTTTTATAGAAGAAATATCTAATGATGTTCTTCCTATTGCACATGAAGCTGATATTTACTGGGTTTTGTAACTTCACAAAATTTAGTGTTAGTATAAAATATAATTTTTATAACACATAATTAATTTTATTCTATGTAATTTCATTCTTAAAGAAAGGTATTGACTTACTAGGAGTATCAACTTGCTTTGATGAATGGCCGAAGAAAATCCCCAGTAAAAAGGGGTCTTTCTGTAATTTCAAATGGGAGCCATTTTCATGTTCATGTTATTCACTGTAATCATTTACAAATATTCCCTCTTATGTGTGTAATTTTATGTACTCTGAATTATGTTAAGTATGTTTTACGTAGGTTTTATTTATTCTATTTACTTTGCTTACTGAGGTCCTGAAAATCTTTTGATGCCACATTGGTAGAAATATAGTGTCTTAGTCAAAAAATGAAAGTGTTGTATGTATAAATCAGCCACTGCAAAACATATTAGCCATATTTAATGAAATTTTAAATGCAGGATCTTTTTTTTTTTACTTTTAGCCTTTGCATAGTATTTGATTCATCACTTAAAACTGAATACAAAGCCAAAGAGAACTTTGAAATGCATACCTTGGAGTATTAACAAGTACTCAGCTCTTGATGTAAATGTCAGAGAAGAAAAGAAAAAGATCTGATGAACTCTCTATTGGTGAAATACTGAATTGTTGCTGAATAGAATTATAAATGCCACTGAGATAATGTTTCATCCTAAAGGAAAATAATTTTAGTGCCATTTACTTGCTATGTGAATTTTTGCTCAATAATTATAAAATATTGCTGTAGAAGTAATTTAGGAAGGTGGTACCACCGTGTAACTGTCCAGTTCACTCTTGTGTCATAATGTCTTAGGTTAGAAATTGTCCAGGAAATAATATGTTTTAACTATTGGAGTCTTTTTTTCCCCATCAAATTATAACATCATAAGTTTTCATTTTCTCCAGTGTCTTTTCTGCTATAATAATGGCTTGAGGATTTAAATCCTATGCTGTTATTGTGACTTCAGAGACTTAAAACTGCAATTGAATGAGGCAGTTCATCTGTCATTATTCAAATATGAAGCAATTATGATGAAATAAAGATAAAATTCCATTGAGAAATACTCCAATCAATTTTCACTTATATTTAACTAGAAACATAAAACGATGCTTAGAAGAGTAAGTTTAGGTAATAAAATTGAAGAATAAAAAAACATGAATTACTGATCTATAACTGAGTCATTTGTGCAGATTGTGGGGCGTGTAAATAAAATGTGTCACCAGTATTGAGTGAAAGTTTGGTGCATGATAAAAACAAAACAAAACAAAAGCAAAAAACCCCAAAAAACAAAAAACAAAACCCCTCTTATTACTTAACTGGTCAAAACAGTACCTAAACCTATGTTACCCACCAGAAGTCTTGCAGAATATTTGTGTTTTTTATCAAATGTATCCCAACCAGTCAATACAAATTCAGTGAACTTACGCGACTTTTGTTTTCTTAGAAAAGATGTTAAATTCAGTGAAAGACACATGCCACAATATCAAAAAATTGAACTTTTTATTTTTTTAATCTGACTGAGCATTTTATGTTCCTTCACTTGTACAAACTTCATTGTTTTATAACTCTATCTCCGTTATCATTAACTTTAATATTTCCTTTTTAATCTAAATTTCAGTATCCCACTTAATTAATTAAATTAATAAAATTGACCCAGAGTTATCCAATAGAATGCTCAGCTGTGCTCTAAAAAGAGCTCAAAATAGAAGAAAACTAAAATATATAGCATTATGTCATAAGAATGTTATAAATATGTTTTATTAAATATTCTTCCATTAATTTAGCACATTTTTATTAAAAACATTTCCACATTCATCTTATGGAAGTACAACTTTCTACTTTTAGTTAGCATGATTTATTTTCTTATTTTTGCTTTACATATATAATTTCTAATATAGGAAGGACCCATTAAAAATTTGTCTCAGTTATATGAAGTTTCCTACATTAAATTAATAATAAATATTATGAGTATATCTAATATTTCAAGTTAACAAGGGTTCTGTGAATGCCTACTATGTTCCAGATCTCTGTCCAATGCTTAGTACATGAGGACCAATACAATAGATAGGGATGAAAACAGGCAAGTACAAAACTGCAATGGAAACACAAATAAAGAAGAACTTAATTTTGCTATGAGAATATTTAGATAGCTCATGTTTCCCTGCTATGGGATGTAAGGATGATACCCATCAGCAACAATTTCACTAGCAAGTTAAGTAAGACTCAGCCGAGGCTTGAAGGAAGAGTAGAATGTAATCAGGGGACAAGGCATAAGGAATGTCTTCTAAGCAGAGAATGGCAGATAGCACAAATCAAGAGAAAGCACAGTTAATTCTGGAAGAGCAGTTTGGAGGAACAAATGAATGATGAAATATGAGGCCTGAAAGGATTTCAGAACCAGATATGTATTCTGTCCCCAAATTCCTGGAAATAGTGACGTTTTAAAAAGGGATCTAAATAGAACCTATTTGCCTGTTATATTTTTGGCTATAGTGTAGAGAACTCAAAAGGTAGGATATGCCTCAAGATGGAGAAATATATAAGAGGTTCGTTTTCATGAATCCAAGGCAAAAAAAAAAAGATATCTACTAAACTGTGATTCTGACAATGGAAGTGGAATAAAATGAAAAAAGAATTCTAGAGGTAGTAGGAGATAGTATCAGTAAAATTTGGTGATTGATTAGATGTGGGAACTTGAGGCTTGAGGAACAGTCAAATGAATAGCTGGTAATGCTATTATATGACATAGAGGACAAAAGAGGAAGAGCAGAGACAAGGTTTATTTGGGGCAGTTGGAAAGACAGTAAACTTAATTTCAACCATGTTGAGAACGAGATGTCAGAGTTTCACTGTAGACTTGGGTAAGGATAGGAGAGGTAGCACAGGAAAGTTGTGATGATGCACTGGGTGATAAAAAGCCCTTAGGTGTTTGGAAGGTAAGGAGTGTATAAAAAAGTGGGGTGGAAACCTAAATGTCCATTGACAGAGGAATGGATAAAGAAGATGTGGTACATATACACAATGAAATACTAATCAACCACAAAAAAGAATGAAATAATGCCATTTTCGACAACATGGATGCAACCAGAGATTATCATACTAAGTGAAGTAAGTCAGACAGAGAAAGACAAATGTCATATGATATCACTTATATGTGGAATCTAAAATATGGCACAAATGAACTTATCTACAAAACAGAAACAGACTCACAGACACAGAGAACAGACTTGTGGTTGCCAAGGGGGAGGAAGGGAGGGAGAGGGATGGACTGGGAGTTTGGGGTTAGTAGATGCAAACTATTACATTTAGAATGGATAAGCAACAAGGTCCTGCTGTACAGCACAGGGAGCTATATCCAATCTCCTGGGATAAACCATCATGGAAAAGAATATTAAAAAATGATTGTCTATATGTGTATAACTGAGTCACTTTGCTGTACAGCAGAGATTGACACAGCATTGTTAATCAACTACGCTTCAATAAAAATATTTTAAGAAGTGGGGTGGGAGGACATGGAGATCAATTTGGCATTTATTTACATTTTCTTAAATGACTGGCCCAATATGAGGAGTATTACCTTTAAATCAATTTAGTTGACGAATACAGGAAATTTGTTTAAAAGGTTCTACTAAGAATGCTCAGCATTTTGATAGGAAATAATTTCAACAATAAGCAGCTTTCAGTACTCACTTTATGATCAAAAGAAAGGCTCTTTCCTTTTATTACTGAAATCAGACCCACTAGGCTCCAAAGTCTGGTCCTAACACTTGATCTTTATCCTTTGACAAGTTCCTTAACTTCTTTAGTGTCTCCACAACAATAGTAATAGATAGCGGTAGTGCAACAAATCTTGGCAGGTTAGTGAAAAGCTTGAATGAAATAAAGTATGTGTTACTTTACTTCTAGTGTATTACAGAACTAATGCCTAATGCATAGAAGAACTAAAAAATACACATTTCTAAAGGGTTCATTTTCGTCTCCCCCCCCCAAGAAAATATCTCTTCTAAGTATTATACTAAATAACAAACCTGTGTTCCTTTTTTTTTTCAAAGCTTTGCCCCATTCATTCAACAACTATGTTTGTAGCGCCTTCCACATATAAAGAGTGATGTGGCATTTACCAAGGAACTCCAAACAGTGCTTGGAACAGCTTATCGTATACTTGGTAATATAAACTCTGCAAAGATGAAATAGTAAAACAGAAATAAAATGTCATTGGTGGAGATAAAAAAAGGATGGTGAAAGAAATAGTGGACCACCTGTGTAACAAGATCTGGATCGTACACTTTACACTGATCACCTCTTTCTTGGTTGCCTAGAGTATTTAGAATAGAGGTCTAAAAAACCACCCTTGTAGTCCATCATATCTGGCTTTAAATTCTAGTTCCACAAGCATTAGCAACATAACTATGGACATAATTTAGCAATAGGTTATATAATTAAGTAATAACTTGTGATCTTGAAGCCCTGGTTCTGAAGTGGAGATTACTATTAATCATCACCTAGCATTGTTTAGAGGTTTAAAGAGATAATACTAAATCCCTCTTGTGGGATCTGCCCTATAGTGAAAACTCAATACAAGGTTTTAGTAGTTGTGGTTAAAAAAAAAAAAAAAAAAAAAATTCACAGCAACACTAATTTTATTACAAAGAAATTTTGCAAATATTATCTAATTTAGTGTTCACAACAAACTTGTGAGTTGTATATTATTATTTTTATTTTTGTAGTGAGGAAAATAAGGTTTGATGAAATTGTTCTCAGAGAAGGGAAGCAAGAAGTTGAAGAGCTTAGGGGAAAGGATAGCATTCACAGAATGACCTTGGAAATTACGGTTGGATAATAACACACAGCCAGGAGAGACATATGGAATTAGTTTGATATAATTTTCATATCTGCTAAGGTTATAGAGTACTAAGATAATGTGAAATCCTTCAAGCTCATGGGTCTTTAGACCTTGAATGGAGACGCGTTTCCATAGAAAGAAATGCAAAGTCAAATTTAATTCCTTGGTGTGGATTACAGACCTTGTTTCATTTGAAAATTTGGTAATAATGAGACTTAAGTCTAAGAAAATGGTCCAAATGTCTACACGTTTTAAGTTAGGAAGACTGTTGGATCCTCTTTATATACATGGGAAATCCATCAGAATCCCAGATAAGGATCCATTGCTTTTTGGTCAATATATTCTGGTCTCTAAGAACCAGGAAAGTGAAAGCATTTCCAAAAATTTCATGGGAAGGTAACCACCAAAAATGGGTTGGGTGACATAATTGTTTCATGATGTGCAGCATTTTTTTAAACTTGGGAAGGTTTAAAATTAGTATTAAAATGTTTTAGAAAATCACATCTATGATATTATTATTATTTTGCCATCTTTGTTAAGTAAATTGTGCACATTTGGTATTTTAAATATCTGAAATGTTGTGGAGAATTTAGTGTATTAGAATGGGTCAGACTTGTGATTCCAGTTTAAAATATGCAATTGTGAAATCAATTTCAACTTGAGATCTTAACTTAAAATCTCAGTAAGTTATATACAGTATTAGAATGCCTGTTGGCATAGGTTTATTCTATGTTGAAATTTAATTTAGTAAATTTTACAGAATTATGTAAGTACTTAAAATTTTTTTCCGACAATGTAAATATTTAAAGGTATTTAAATGTAAATATTTTAAAAATGAAATCAAGTATTAAATTCACAACTGTAGTTTAAAATGTTTAGGGGCTCTTATGTTTCTAAATGGGACCAAATGTTAATGAAATACTTCCTGTCTGAAACTTTTTTCCCCAGAAAATTTAGTTATGTTTGCTAATCAAATTTTATTTTAAAATTATTACAAATTCTAAATTGGACAACTTTAAGCTTTCTTTCTTCATACACACACATACACGTGCACACGCACATACACATACACACACACATATATGAAAGAGTGGTAAGGTGTCATACACAAAAAGGGAAAAAATGGTGTCTGGTGAAAGATCATTGAACTCTTTGACTATCATTCGGCTGAGTGGGATGACAACTGGCTTCCCAGAAGAGGTTTTAATACCATTAAAAGTTTATCTGCAAATTGCTTTAGCAGTTTATCAAGAATGCTAATTTCTTCCCAGAAGAAGGTTGTGAATTAAAAAGTCTGTCCCAGACCATGTTAGGGACAATTTTCCCTTTATAAATCTTTTAAATTATTAAATTTATTAAATTTTATGGACACACATAAAAAATAAATTTTGTGAGCTGATTCTAGTAGTTACAAAAGAACTGGGTTTTTTTCTTTTCTTTTTTTTTAAACAAAAGCAACATCAGATTAGACTTTTAGTTACCCCAAAACCACCTTCAAGGATACTCCACACCCCAAAAAACCATACACACTTATCAAGCAAGGTTAGCTGTTTACACAGATTTCTGAATATATGTGTGTTTCCATGTGTGTGTATACCTGTGTATATATATGTATATATATGTATACACTCACACATATGTGTAAATACATATATATGCGTATGTACGCACATAAAAATAATGGTTCATTTATATTTGATAACATTTCTACATTAAATGTGAAGTTTTGATGGCTATCATAAAATACACATATATAAACATGTACCCAGGCTTATTAGTTAAAGATAAAAGATCAGGAGTCATTCAGGGAGAGTGGGGATCAATGTGGCAGGTGGCAGGAATGAGATCACTACCCCTTTTCTTTTCCTGATAGCTGAGCCCCACATCTCCCATACACCTGTGTATACAAGATACAAGAAGTAGAAGTGATTGGTATAGGAAATACTAGACTATCCCACCTCCATTTGATCCCAAATCTTTGATCTTATTTTCCTGACCCAAGTGTCACCTTTGTTCTCCTACTTCAAGGCCAATTTCTTACTCTTTAGCTGCAAAACACTCATTCCTCAAAACAATTATTACTGAGATTGTTGGGGACAGACCTCGGTGAATTTCTGTGCCTAGCCTGAGGTCATGCCTGCCCCTCCTTCACTTCTCCATGCCCTAGTTTCTTGCATCTATGACAAGGATGTTGGCGCCCCATACAAGGGACCTCAATTGGAGGGCAATTCTCAAGGGTCATCTTGGTCCAGACTCCCTGTGGTATTGGTTGAGAACTTTGTTGTAACTGCATTAAAGTTCATTTTCTCCCATCAGCACAGTCCTGCTTCCTTCACTGTCCCCCAACGCCATCCCCACATACACATGTTCATCCCAAGAGCATTTCCAGTAAAACTCCTGCACGTAAGTCTCCATCTGAGTTTGCTTCCTGCAACTAACAACTTCAAAGAGAACATAGAGGAATGCTCTAGAAGCCTACCATCCAAGGAATATCTGCCTTTGGTTACTGAAAGGTTGTAGAAGATGGAGGCAAAGCATTTTAGGGTAAAAAGGCTTCAGGGATTCTACCTGGGAGCAAAGCAAAAGTAGGAGAGAAAGGGAAATGCTCAGAAACCAATGGTGGTGAGCAATATAATAACCCTTAAAGATGTTCATGCCCTAATCCCCAGGAACTATAAATACGGTGCCTTACATGACAAAGGGACTGTGCAGGATGCAAAATTAATACACAAAAATCTGTTGCTTTTCTATACACTAACTGTCAGAAAGAGAAGCTTAAAAAAAAATCCCATTTGCAATTGCATCAAAACGAATAAAATACCTAGGAATAAATTTAGCCAAGGATGTGAAAGACCTGTATATTGAAAACTACAAAATATAATAAATTTAAGAAAGAAATGAAAGAAATTGAAGAAGACACAAGTAAATGGAAAGATATTTTGTGCTCATATTTGGAAGAACTAATACTGTTCAAATGTCCGTACTACTCAAAGCAATATATGGATTCAATGTAATCCCTATCAAAATTACAATGGCATTTTTCAGAGAAATAGAACAAACAATCCTAAAATTTGTATGGAACCGCAAAAGATCTCAGATAACTAAAGTAATCTTGAGAAAGAAGAACAAAGCTGTGGGCATCATGCGCCCTGATTTTAAACTATATTACAAAGCTATGGTAATTGGAATGGTATTGGCATAAAAACAGACACATCAATTAGTGGATCAGAATAGAAATCCCAAACATAAACCCATGCATATGTATCAATTAATTTACAACAAAGGGGCCAAGAATATACCATGGAAGAAGTGTCTCTTCAATAAACGGTATTGGGAAAATTGGACAGCCGTATTTGAAAGAATGAAACTGGACCACTATCTTATACCATACAGATGACCCTTTTTAAAAGTTACTTTTAGTTCTGTTAATTATGAAATCTAGAAAGTATGTAGCTCTTGAGAAGGAAGTACTATTTGGGATAAATTAGACAAGTTACTCCTGTGAGAATGTCAGGTAATGGTTATGGGAGAAGGCATTGTTTTTTGAACATCTAATATTAATTAGATTAATAATTTATTATAGATTAGATGGAAGTTGGTGGGTAGAGTGTGATTACTCTGTTTCCCCTAACTTCCTGTCTTTACGTTCATTCAGAACTTGGTGGGCTACAAGAAAAAACTGTCCAGTGTATTCCTAAGGGTTGAGGGGTTTTGACCTGGAGAACTAAGGTACAAGGGGGTACTGGTACTCAGAGAATGTCTCCCCTTCTCCATAGGTTTCAGGAGGTGGGGCTAAGTTAGTATCTAGTATTTTGAATGGCAAAATGTTAGAATTATTGTTTACTTCTCCTCCAAGTTAGTGTGAGAGCAGTGGAAACAGGTATGGGAGAGAACAAACAGGTATAGGAGAGAACAAACAAGAACTCCTGCAGGTGGTACACCCCTTCCTGGCTGAGATGGAGGTCCGTGTATGGAAAGGGTTGCTCGTGCACTGTCTACAAATCAATGGATAGATCTTGCTGTCCATGCTGAATCTCCCATATTTGAAATGTGTGTAGTAACTGAAGCCAGAGAATCCTCTGAGGTGCTATTCTGTTTTCCAACAGTAGAGAAGCAGGTTTATGGGGACACTTAAGCAGCAAACAGAATCATCAGCAAGCCCCATTTGTTATCCCCATGGAGAGGGTTGTGTAGCAACTGAGAATTGTGGAATCCTCACAGAAATAGTATAGAAAAAGGAGGAAAAAGTAACATGCATAGAGTGAAAACTTCAGGGTTCTAGTGCTTGACTGTGCTGGTCATGAGTTTCTACATCTGTAAGATGTGGGTCTGTAGGATGGATGTAAGTGACCCCTAAGCAAACTGCAGATCTTCAAAGAAGGCAACATCTTGGAGACCAGTATTCTTTAATTAAGTCCGGTGTGAATAGTTTTTCCTCCATTATTGGAAAATGAGATGCTTTGGTTGATTTCTAGATAAAGTTTATGCCTTATGTTTTGGAAAAATAAATACCTGGAAATATTTATTAAAAATAGACTTCATCTAGTCTTCAACACTAGAATCACATCTGGTGTGGGTCATGCTTATGTCCTGAGAGGCATCTAGAAAGTGAGGAGGAATTGCTGTCAACCTTGTCACATTCTATCTGGGTCCTCACCTCATTCTGTAGTGCTGCATCAGTCACCCAAACAATTTAGACTGTTTTTTATGTTTAATCTTTTTTGATTGAGCATAATTTAGTTGAGTTTTTGACAGTGAACCCTAGTATATGCAGCACCACTGTACTTACATGACACTGTTTCCTCCCTGACTTACTTGCTCCTTGCATTAATGATAACCCATGACGTTGGGACTTTTGGAGAATTTCAAGCTACTATAAAAGAGAGGAAGTCTTCATTTGTTCCCCTTAGGTGGGATTAAAACTCTCCTTCCTCTTCACTTTCATAAAACTTGGTACAGTAAATGCACTTCTGTTTAGCTCTTTCTGGCTTAGATTTAATCATATTAATGTCTATTTCTGCTTTTTACTTTTGTGGAATAGCAATAATGTTTTCACTATTCCAATATCTATTTACAGTGTTGAATGTACTGCATTTTAAAATATTTTAAAATTCTAAAACAGAATTTTTAACGATGGCATAATTAAATTAGTCCCTTATAGTTCTTCATTTAAGTTGATTCTATTTTTCTATATTTATAAATAATATTTGGATAAGCTTTCCTGAAGATATGTTTTGTGAACACATCTGCATTTGATTGTGGGGAAATTAAGGTGCAGAGAGACCAAGTAACTTTCCCATGATTGCGTACAGACTTGAAAATTGAACCCAATACTATGACTCCTAAAAATGACATGTTCAACTGCCACATAATACAGGCTCTCTAAACTTTATTTGAAACTTTTGGGTCCACTTATGATTTGGAATTTAGAATTTTTCTGAGTTTATAAAGTAATATAATATATACATCATATAATACATAATACTTCCAGTGGGGTCTAGGACAGTATCACTTACGTGCATTAATATAACTGTAACCAAATATATGAATATTCACACTAAGTGTAATAAATAAAAGCAGTATATAGCCTTATGGAAATGCTGATCAAATGAGTTGGGACCAGATCAGGTTTTGCCGTCAAATAAGTTAACACCCTTAATTAGCAGGCTTGAGTCCCCTCCCAAACCTACTCCCAGTTGCTTCATAGGGCTTTCGAGCAATAGACTTTTTGGGAGTGGGGGCTAAGAGTGTTATGGTTTTTTTTGCTCGATTGAGTAATAATGTTTAAATTCTTACTCTTTCACTCTACCGCATCTGTTGTCTACAACATTGAGGATTGTCCCAATTGTTCTAATTATCTCTTGGTGTTTAACAAATCACCTCAAAATTTAGAGGCTAAAATTAATACACCTCATGAATGTTTTGGTCCAGAATTTGGTAGAGCTTCTATTCTTTGTGGCTTCAATTGAGGATACAGTTACATTCAGCTGGCAAATGGACTGGTGTAGATGGGCCACATTTTAAAGAGATTTCTTAGTAGATATCATAAAGAATATTTCCATAATACAGAAACCAAAAAAACAAAAACAATAGAGCAAGCATTATAACAAAGTTGAAATTTTCCAGTGAAAATGCTGTCTGTAGTAATCCAATGCTTTTTCATATACACACACTTACTAAATAATATGTAAAATACTGACACCTAATGTTAACTTTATGTATTATAATGTCAGAAAAAATTTCAGTATCCTAAAATAGAATTTAGAAAGCTACCAAAAATTAAGATTAAACAAAAAATCATATAGTTTTTCAAAATAAAATCATTTGATTGTCTAGTGTGCTAATGAGATACCGTTCAGAAAATTAAAGGTAGAAAAAGCAGCTCATATACATTTAAAGCTATGATAAAGCCATGGGCACACAACTGAACTGAAGATTAGTGGCATGAATGTGTTACCAATAACACCTCAACAAACTAATGTTTTAATGCAGAGGTCAGTAAACTTTTTCTGTAAAGGACCAGAGAGTAAATATTTGTGGAGGATGGTCTAAATGGTTTTGTGGATGATAAGGTCTCTGTCCCAACTACACAACTCTGACCTTAGAGAGTAGAAGAAGCCATAGATAATACATGAACAAATGTGCATGACTGAGTTCTCCCCCCCTCAAAAAAAAATAGTTGGCAATGAAATTTGAATTTTATGTAATTATCATATGTTTTGAAATATTATTCTTTAAAATTTTTTTAGCCATTTGGAAATATAAAAACCATTCTTAGCTCACACACTGAACAAAAAGAGATGTTGGATGGGATTTGGACCATGGACCATAGTTTGCTGACCCTGGTATAATATGACTTGTAGTTGAATTGTCAGTGTAGGACAAAATAGAGAAACACTTCTCTCCCTTTAGGGTGAGAACTGATTAAATAAAAGGAACATTCAAAGATCCAATAGATGTTTTGGTTCAAAATAATTGCTACTCACCTCAGATTGATGTTGCCCTGTAGGCTATTTTATAGTCACTGGGTTAGCCACAGGAACACTCAAACTCATTTTTAAAACTACATTCACAAATTAATGTGTTTTTTCATTTTTGTTTCATCAAACTATATAATAAGAAAACTGGAAAAAATCTTTTAAAACTTAGAAAAAGTTTTTGAACTTTTAAATAGGAAATCTTGCCTATTAAATATGTTTCTCAAAAGACTGAAGCTCGTTTCTACATGAAGCCCTTTCTAACCTCATGGACTTTGTTTAGAATACTCTTTCTCCGCCCTGCATTCCTGTTTCTCATCCTCCAGGTCTCATTTAATCACTTCCTCAATGGAAGCCTTCCCTGACCAACCTATAGGTGAAAATTTTCCCTTGGTCAGTCTTCCATTGCACACTCTGTCCTTTTTCTTTACAACCCTTACCAGAACTCTACTCCTTTACTATCTGGAGTGTGTCTACATTATGGTGGCTATCTCCCCAGACTCTTAGCTCCCTTGGCTGGGATGACTGCCCTTTTTCTAATCTCTGAGCCTAGCATGAGGAAATGTCTGTAGTCAGGGCTCAGTTAACAGAGGCGTACCTTGGAGATATTGTAGGTTCAGTTCCAGACCAGTGCAATAAAGTAAATATTGCAATAAAGTGAGTCACATGAATTTTTTGGTTTCCCAGTGCATATAAAAGGTATGTTTACACTATAGTGTAGCCTATTCAGTGTGCAATAGCATTATGTCTTTAAAAAAGTACATATTTTAATTTTAAAGTATTTTATTGCTAAAGAAATGCTAACCATCATCTGAACCTTCAGTGAATCATAGTAGTAACATCGAGGATCACTGATCACAGATCACCATAATAAATACGATAACAATGAAAAGGTTCGAAAGACTGTGAAGATTAACAACATGTAATCAGACACAAAGTGAGCAAAAACTGTTGGAAAAATGGCATTGATAGACTTGCTCGATGCAGGGTTGCCACAAAACTTCAATTTGTAAAAAATTGCAATATTTGCAAAGCACAATAAAGCAAAGCACAATAGAACAAGGTATGCCTGTACTTCTGAAGGATGAGTATGTGAATCAGACCAAATCATATTGTCTTTGAAGTGCACCTTTTTAGGGAGGTGAAGTCTGGAAACTTAATATAATTAGGACTACATTAAGAAATAAAAAGATGACAGTTGAAAAGGTATAAGGCAGGGACATGACAAGATGACTTTAATACAGAAAAGGAACCAGTGGATATCACTGCCTGTGACAAAAGCCTTATGATAGAACTTCAGAGTTTACAAAATGCTTCCTTGTTTATTTTTTTGAGAAGTGAATGGAGTAAGTAGTTATTTTATCTTGGT
Organism: Eschrichtius robustus; assembly: GCF_028021215.1. Taxonomy (NCBI): domain Eukaryota; kingdom Metazoa; phylum Chordata; class Mammalia; order Artiodactyla; family Eschrichtiidae; genus Eschrichtius; species Eschrichtius robustus. Next base: position 87,579,500 of record NC_090828.1, read on the forward strand.
TTACATCTAAGGAAATGGACTTACAAAGTTAGTATTTTATGAGTTTACCGTGCATATTATGAAAGGTGAGAAAGCTGTGAGCAATTAAAATAAACCAAATTATCAGTGTGCTTCAAGAGAGGAAATATTGCATGTTGGTTAAGAACGTGAGCCCTAGATAACAGACTGCCAGGTTTGGGTCCCAACTCTACCACTTTCTAGTTGTTTGATCTTAACACAATACTTATCCTTTCCTGCTTTATCTAGAATATGAACAAAATAATAGTATTTATCTCATAGGGTTGGAATAGGGATTAAATATAAAGTGTTAAGACAAAAGTCTGGCATACGTTAAGAGAACAATTAACTCTAGCCTTTATTGAACTATTATTTATCATGATATCCATTAGATACCTATTAGACTAAATAATGAAACCTATTATAAAAAAACTGGAAGTTTTTAACTTCTAAGACCTCAACCGAAATGAATAAGAAAGAAACAAAAGTAACTCTTGGTTGGACAAGAGTTTATTTTCACTAATGGAATTCTCATTTTTTCAGATAGTCTCCATATCAGAGATTGATCATTTGTCCTACTGTGATCCACTCATTCATTCATTCAGTATTTAAGCTCTGTGTTAAGTCATTCCCAAGTGAATGACTATATTGTGGAAGATACTCAACTTGGCCTAGAAGGAGAATCTTCCAGGCAAAATAAAGTCTCTATTGATTGGTGAAAGTGAATTGAAATTAACTAAAGAGAGAAAGGTAAAAGAGCAGTATTCCAAGGTATGGATATACCACAGTTTGTTTAACCATTCATCCATTGAAAGACATTTGAGTTGTTTTCAGTTTTTCTCTACTATAAATAAAGTTGTTATAAATATTTTTGTCCATGTCTTTGCAGTAACATAGGTTTTAATTTCTCTGGTATAAATTTCCCAAAGTACCATTCCTGGGTTGTATTGTAAGCACATTTTCAGTTTCAGAAGAAACTGCTAAACTATTTTGCAGAAGTAGATATATCATTTTACATCTTAACCAGCAATGTACAGGTGATTAAGTTTCTCTGCAGCCTCACCAGCAGTTGATATTATCTCTATTTTTTAAATTTTAGCCATTTTGTACATATTTTTGCATTAACATAGGTTACACAGCTTAGGTATTCAGTATATAGTGGATATTATAAAAATACCTACAGTATGCAGGATTCTATATTAAGAAATGGTTCTCTACTAAATTCCTAAAAATCCTAAGTAAAATGAATTGAGCTTTCTTTATGACAAATGTTTCAAAAGAAAAGAAGCAGTTTACTTTCTCAGTCCTTTTAATCCATCTTCCTTTCTTTTTTCCTATATTATTCTTTTCTTTCTTCACTTTCTCTATGTAATAAAACTATGAATATGATTTTAAAATACTCCCTAAGCTATAAATAACTAAATACACTATGAGTTGAATGAACAGAAGACTATAAAGATTTTTTTTTATCATAACAGTTTTCCTGTACTCAAACTTTCCTTAGTAGAAATGTCATTAAATGTTGTCATATGTTTGATAGCAATGACTGGATTAAGTTTTGTCCTTCAGTCACTTCTCTCTTTCAGTCATCACATACACTTATATACAAACTCACTCAACTTAATCTTTTTCATAAAATGTATATTATTCAAAATTTTCAGGATGTACCTAGATTTGCAGAGATAAATATGTCTCATTGTGATTCTTCCTTGAGTTTCTGATATTCAGAATAAAAACATTTCTATTCCTGTGCTAGATGTATGATATTGTACATTATCATTCCATATCTCTCCTCTTTTTCAGATTATGTATGTTAAACACATAAAGGGAAGAGTAGGTTTCTATTTATACGACACCATACCTCCTCAACTTGCTCAAGCCTGGATTACAGTATGTTGTCTAGCTTCTCCAGAAACCTTCCTTTTTCGTTTACAATAATAAAAATTCAATTTTTTGTCCACATGTTTAAAATGTTTTAAAGCTGCCATTCACTAACAGCCTTCGTTTAGTTACACACAAACTGTTTGAATGTCATCGGAACTTCTTAAGTTACAGCTTTCTTCCAAATTATGAGCCATACATTATTGTCTATATCATCTATGGGATAAACAGCTTTTGTGCTTGCCAAAAGAATATCTGGAGGTATTCTAATTTACATCGCATGTTGAAAATATAAATAAAAACAAAAACATGGTTTACTATATGTTACAATTAATAAAACCACCGCAGTCAACACATTACCTGTTGTTTCCCCACTTAATAGCATCTCTTTAAACACATTTGGTTTTTGGAAAAAAAAAAAATGTGTCCTTAATCTCTACTGAGGAGAAAAAAAAAATCAGTATCAGTTTTGTTGAAATTTTGGACTCACTAAGTGTATATGAAAGAGTAGCAACATATCTTAAAATATATTGAGAATTTAGGATTTTCTGAATATTAAGTTGAAGCATAGAGGGCATACCTGATATTATGTGAAAATATCAAAGCAGATATAGGACCAGTGTTCAGTCAAAAAGAAGAAATACTCGTATAAGTATTAATTAGCCTTCTGACAAGTTTTTATTTTATTTTATTTATTTTATTTTCTTTTTTGGCTGCATTGGGTCTTCGTTGCTACTCACGGGCTTTCTCTAGTTGCAGCGAGTCGGGGCTTCCCTTGTTGTGGAGCACAGGCTCTAGGTGCGCGGGCTTCAGTAGTTGCGGCACATGGGCCCTAGAGTGCACAGGCTTCAGTAGTTGTGGCACATGGGCTCAGTAGTTGTGGTGCGTGGGCTCAGTAGTTGTGGCTTGTGGGCTTAGTTGCTCCGTGACATGTGGGATCTTCCCTGACCAGGGATCAAACCCATGCCCCCTGCATTGGCAGGCAGATTCTTAACCACTGCATCACCAGGGAAGTCCAATGAATATTATTATCAATTTTACTATCTTCATTTCTTTCAGTGAATGAGCTTCTGATTTTTAGAAGCCAATTTCAATTCATATCTTATGCAATATATTCATATACTGATAGTTACAATAGACACAAATTAATCTTTCATATGAAGCATAATTAATGAAATGCTCTTGTTGAGATATTAAACAGTAAGAAGCATACTTTAGTACTTTAAGATAGCTTTATTCCATTGATGGCAATTCATCAGTTTTTAGTTTTTAAATATAATGATTCTTATTTCTTGACTAATTTCTATGTATTGCACAATGTGTTGTGTTTTCTTTTTAATTTTTTTTTTTTTTACCAAAGTAACTCATGTAAATACTTAACAGTTACCTAGAACTGCCAGCACTAGTAATGTGTGCCACATACTATTTAAATGATTTTGTGTATTAAACTACTTAATCTGTAAGACAACCCTGTGAGGTAACACCGTTATTATCTAATTTTACAAAAGGGAAATGGAGACACTGAGCATCTATGTCACAAGATCATATAACTAGTAGGTGGTAGACCCAATATTTGAGCCCTGTATCTTGGTTTCAGAGTCTGTGAACGTTAACTCTTACAGCATACTTCTCTGCATGTTTCAACTTTTATGCCCAAAACAGTAGTCCTCTGACCCACCCACACCTACCTTTAATTCCTGCTAACCAAAAGGTGACAGCTCTCAACTTTTTTAGCTATTTCTCTCTATATTTAGTTCCATATTTTTAAATAATATGAGTTTATAGCTATTTCTTCATCTTCAAATTTGCAACATTATTTTTTCCTACTGTGAAAATTGAGGATTTAGTTATCATAGATCTCCCTCTCCCCCATGGCCCACAGACACATACATACAAACAAATACATATTCTCTTCCCCTATCCTCCACATATAGTGAAATCATTATTTAGATTGCCTCAGTATTCATTGTTTGCATGTTTATAACCACATAAGTATTATTTACAGCTGGTGTTGTGTGCATATGAAAGAATCAGGACATATGTTAAAATATATTGAGAACATAGCATTTTTGTAATATTAAACTGAGAAATAGAGGGTATGTCTTCTACACCGCATGTTTTACTCTAATAATGTTTCTTTTATTGTGCAATCTTATGTTTTAGAGTTAATAATTGCCTTCTTTTACATTTGCTCAATATTGTTGTCTGTTTACTAATTTGAATTCACAAATTAGCTCTGACAGAATTTAAAACTCTTATCAGAATAATGAAAAATATGAGGCATTAGGTATTTCATCAGTTTGTGTGTGTGGTGGAGGGACAGAGAGAGGAAGTAAATATCCACCTCCTGGAGCCCTCTGAGGATTTATTCCAGTCTGGAGTGGTTCTGCTCTAGGGCTGTTGGCATGAGACCTCTCTTCATGCTCTCTTTGGGAATCCTATTGCCTCAGTCTTTTCCAGCAGCTTCTGAGAAGTAGTACATGGAAAGTAAACATTCTAAAACCTTGCTCACCTGAAAACATCTTTATCTTCACATTTAATTGATAGTTTGACTTGCAGTCAAAGTCTTAAATGGAGATAATTTCCCATCTGAATAACAAAAGTATCCTCCATTGTTCTCTGTCTTTCAGATTTTGTAGTAAGAATTTCTGCATCATTATGGTTGCTGATTTTAGTGTAACAATTTTTTCTATAAAAAGTTTTTAGAATCTTCTTTATATCCCCAGTGTCTTACATTTTTTTCCCATAATGTGATTTATATTTTAAAAAACAAAACAAGTCGATTATGTTTAGTACTTACTAAGCCTCTTTCTTCTGAAAGCACATCTTTGTTTTGGGAAAAGTTCTTGGGAGGAGTTTTCTTTTTTGATAATTTTTCTATTGGGTTGGCCAAAATGTAACATGGAAAAACCCGAACGAACTCTTTGGCCAACCGAATATTTTCTCTGCTCTTTTATTTTGTAGCCCCTGTTAGATGGGTGTTGACCTCTAGTATTAACCTTCTAATTATCTAATCTATTTGTTCTCCTTTTGAGACAGTTCTTCAATTTTATATTCCAAATTTTCCTTTGAATTATTTCTGATATCATACTTGGTTTCATTTTCAAGAGCTTTTTCTTGTTCTCTGAACCCTGTTTAATTGTATAGTATTCTTGTTCCAAGATTTTTCTTTTCTCTTGGAAGATTTTTAGCTGTAGCTTCTTTTTCCTTTTTCTCCTCTTTTTCTTCCTTTTTCATTGTATTACTTGTTTCCTGTTTGTTCTTTTGGATTATATCCTGCATTTTAAATGATATTGTTCAACGTATGGTGATACTCCATGTCTATTCATTTTAAACTTGGAACTCTAAAAATCAAGTGTGAGTATTTTGTGCAGGGGTGGAACTTTTTGATTGGTGGGTGGCACTATACCACAATGAGACCCATGTAAAGATTTGTAGTTCGTATCAATTGGACTAGACAGTTTTCCCAGAGAGAACTCTATAATCATATTCCTGGGGTGGTCTGGAGGGGAGGTGGACATGGCCCTAGGCACATGCATAATTTCTTGGGAGACAAGTAGGGGAAAGGAATAAGGGCTTTCACCACTTATAATGCAAAATTTTGCTAAATCAGTCATCATTTAGTCAAATGGCTCATCCATCTCCTCAGCTGTCCTCATGGCTCTACGTCTAGAACTACACAAGTTCATCCTTTCTAGAAAGTGAACTCTTGTCTTTGTGGGTGTGGGGAAGGTGTAACATTCCAGTTGCACAGGCTGAGGAAAGGATCTGTGGTCCAGCTGCGAATTATATAGACTTTCAACCATTTATTTCCCGTCCCACTGTGCATCCTGATCTTCAGAAATAACAGGTACCTCCAATTCGTAAACATTTCAATGGCTTTGACCTGAATTAGATTAATACTCTTTGATAGCTTCCCCTCTCATGTTGGCAGTTTTCTTTGTCCTGCTAAGTTTTCTTTGTCCTGCTAAGTCAGTTTACTTTCCAGTTTTGAAAGTGTATTGACATCTTCCATGCACTCTTGACTCTTGTCATTTTGGGGGTATTTCTATGTTTATGCCACATTTATTCATTTACTATCATTTTTTGTGAGATGACTAATGTTACTTGGAAATATAGATTAGTATACAGTAAATTTGCTCCCCTTAAATGATTGTAAGTTCCCAACTTTCCCAGAGAAATTAATTTAAAACATTTAGTTTTCTTTTAGTCTTATTTTATTTTTATGTTTCTGACACAAATACACATTGAAATATTTAAGGAAGATGAAATTTTCTGATGGAGAGGTAATCACACAGGTACTGGATATTGAACTGCACAGAAGTGCATGAGTTGATCACAATAAACGTGCCAGGTTTGGCTGGATTGAAAGTCATTCAAAGGAAGTGTTCTCTAAGCTTTAATATGCTTTTCTTCAATCCTCCTAAGTATTGTTGAGAGAAAGATACATAAGAAAGAGAAAGATAACAAATATAGTATATAAAAATATATATAACAAGTTTGTAACAAAGTAAGTTAATATGGCCATCAATACAACCAAATAACAGTTATGAAATAGCAATATTACTTAGAATTCAGTGAAAAATGTGACATTTGGAGTCAGTTACCAGTTTCAAACAGTCTGGTTCTGTTGTTGCCACCTAAAAAAAGACTGTCTGTGATTCTCTCTTTCTGTTCTTTTTTTTCCTCTTAATTGCCATTTTTTCCCAGACCAGCTGTAGCATCTACGTCCTGACTTTGATCCAACTACTTACTTTAACCCATAGAGAAAATGTCTCCCATAGACTCTGCATATATCATTGCAATGTCTCCATTCTTGACAAGCTTGCTGTTTTAGCACAATAGAGTGCAAGGAGAGCTGCATGAAATGAAGCTCCCACATACTGGGAAAGAGTAAATTAAGACCTCTGTTTAGTAAATATTGGCACCCAAATGCAGTTCTTTTCACCTAAAATAATATTATATGTGATTGAAACTGCAACTGAGTCCCAGGAATCCAATGTTAGTTAGTTTCTTTGTTTTTCATGAGAAGTCATGCTTTAAAACACTATTCTCCTTTGATTTAGGATATTAAAGTAGGAAGAAAAGACAAATATGCAAATAAGTGTAGGATATAACGTTCCTTTCAAAATCCATCATAAGGAAATTATGGAAACAACTTTTTGACACGTGGAGGCAGAGGGATTGTTTCCATCATAAGAATATGTGGTGGGAAATATTATATACATGATACAATAAGAAACTCTTTCTATTTTTTTGGGGGGTGGGGGGAGAGGGAAGGGACAAAGGAATTTTAAAGCAAATTCCAGACTTCATCATTTTATTCCTATGTACTTGGTATATATACCTAGATATACTAACATCTTCTTACATCCACAGTAGCTATCACAGCTAACAAATTGAATAAAAATTCTTTTCTCATTCAACTTTCCTCAGTTCTCTCAGCAATTTATTTTTATAGTTGGTCTTTGAATCAAGATCCAAACTAAGTCCACACGTTGCATTTGCTTGCTATCTGTTCAGTCTCATAATCCAGAATAGTTCCTTCTCCCTCACCTCTTCCCTATCTTATTCATGCTATTGACTTGTTGAAGAAACCCAACCAGTTGCCATGTAGAATGGCCCATATTTGCTTCTCTGTGGGGTCTGTGGGGTCATTTAGCTTGTTCTTCCATTCCTCACATTGTTATAAACTGGAAAATAGCCCTAAAGTTTTATTGGATTCAGGTTTACTATATCCTTAGTAAATAGCCTGCATCACAGGCACATAGTTACAAGTTGCTTCATTTTTACTGGTATTAGTGATGATCAGTGAGTTTAGGTGGTAACAATCCAATGCCTCCACTATGTACTTTCTCATCAACTTTTCCTATAATGCTTGATCTTTGCCTGAACCAATTATTCTAATAAGAATTGAAAATGAATTATTTTTTAATTCTATTAGTCCTTAAGTATTAACTATAATTTTCTATAAAGGAATGTTTTTCCAAAGTGGAAGCAAGTATTTGTAACATGCTACTATATTTATTATATATTATATAAGGAAGGAGAGAAATATACCTATATTTACCTATATTTATATCTATAGCTCTCTATCTATATGTAAAGTAAAAGAAAGGATAAACCAAAGCATGAAAAAAAATGTATAAATAGTGGAAGGAAATAGGGTGAAGGGAATAGGGACAGAATCTATAGAGTTTTCTGAGTATACCTGGCTTGCAGATTTGAAGTTGAAATTGTCCAAGTATATTACACAATTCTGAAATAATTTTTATATTTAAAAGGAAATTTATAAAGATTGAAAAGATAATTCCAAAGTACTGAACCTAAATATGTATACAATTGGTGATGGAACCATACAGAGAAGAGTTACTACAAGTGCCTTTAAAACACAGTAATCTGACTTACTATTCCTAGTGAGATGTATTCTAAGGACAAAAAGAAGTTTCCAAAAGATCTTAAACTGTTTTCATCATATTGTTTATGATAGCTTTAGTATTACTAATTCTAAAACTATATGTATAATATATATGCATATAGATGATAGTGTATATTATATATGATAAAATTAATATTATTAGAACAAAGATTTTCAGCACAAGAGATAAAAATATAAAATAGATTAAGTTAAATAAAAACTCTGTTATCCTAAATTAAATTGAAAAGATGAATATGAAATAAAGATATAATTTCTCATAAAAATGTATATTTCCTAATGCTTTTACTGAAAATCGTGGAAATAATGATCAACCTAGTTATAATGAGCACTCTTACTGTTAAGATTATGGTTTCTAAATGCCACTTTTCTCCAAAAGAAATTGAATATTCTTAAAGAAATGAGTGATGTCAAGTTTGAGGTAGAAAATACACAAAGTAAGCCTACATCTTGTCAGACCAAAAGCAATGAAGCTATCAAAAAATAGCTGAGGTGATGTCAAAAGGACTCAGGAGCCACTTTAAAGAGTCAAAAATCGGAATACTAGATCATTAATAAAAAGAATAATTGCAATAAGGCAAAACCACATCAGAAATGTTTAAATCCATTATAATGATCCTCTTTATCATTTTGTTCTTTGAGAATACATCTTGCTGAGATTAAAAATACTACTACTAGAGGGCCGGGTACATATCCTGTACCTTTCTCAAACACATAGTGCAGATGCTAATGGCCCACACAAGCATCAAATCCATCATCGCAGTAATAGGGTGCCCTAATCCAGTGATTACCATGTTGTGCTTTATGGTGTGCTTTCAGGGTGTTTGCAGGTTTCTTTCTTAAGATTATGCCAAAATCCATTTACTTAAAAATCAATGCTCTAGCAACTTCAATTTGTGAAACAAAGACATAACAAAATTTGAATATAAACCCGTATAGTTTTGAACTCAAGAGTAAATAGAAAGTTATTACGCAGAAAATAGCTGTAGAAAAAGTTTATTTCTTTAATTTGAAAATAAGTTATTGACTTCACATCCAGCCTTTTCTCCAGTAAGTTTTGTTTAATAATTTCATGTTACACAAACAGACCTGTGTATTACAATAGCACCTAAGGGCATCGCTATAAAATAATTGATATTTATATAGATGCGCATGAGTTATTGAGAAAGTGCAATTCATTTTTCACACATTCTACTTAAGAAAACAGTTAGTATATATATATTTTTTGTTTTCAGTCATAAACCACTTCTTGACAGTTCAGCATGTTGTAGGGGATTAGATACCAGAAAGAAAAAAAAAAAAGAACAACAACAACAAAAAAGCCTTTTTAAATGAGATGGCACAAAAGTGAGAAATTCTCAGAACCCCAAAAGGAAATAAAAGCAGGAACCTGGGAAGTAAGCAAAGATCAAAGTAAGCTTAGGATCAAGGCATGGCTTTCATCCTCAGAGTTTCTGCCAAATCCCGGAGTCACTGAGCTTCAGTGTTGACAACTAAATAGGACATGAGACAAGCCTAGGATTGGCCAAGGTAAGTAACTGATAGGAGAGCCTGGCATAATGTTGACAACCAAAGACTATGTAAAGGATCAGCAAGAAAAATTAATAACTCGTGAAGATTTGTAACTATTAATTGGTCCTCACATGGATTAATATATCCAGTTGCATGCTGTTCATGTGATTTGAAAAACCTGAAAACAAGTCAGAAGTGACCCTTGGCAACTGGCAGAAGCAAATGTGAATACCTTTCAAATAACACATTTTAACCCGGTTCTCAAAGAATTCCACAGGGTCAAGATAAACAAGCACTTTAAAGTTAAGAATTACAATATAGGGCTTCCCTGCTGGCGCAGTGGTTGAGAATCTGCCTGCCAATGCAGGGGACACGGGTTCGAGCCCTGGTCTGGGAAGATCCCACATGCCGCGGAGCAACTAGGCCCGTGAGCCACAACTACTGAGCCTGCGCAACTGGAGCGTGTGCTCCACAACAAGAGAGGCCGCGATAGTGAGAGGCCCACGCACCGCGATGAAGAGTGGCCCCCGCTTGCCGCAACTAGAGAAGGCCCTCGCACAGAAACGAAGACCCAACACAGCCAAAAATAAATAAATAAATAAATAAATAATTACAATATATGCAAGGAAAGCATGTGAAAAGCAACATTTAAACATTTTTTCTCTGTTATTTTAATAATCACCTTGGCTATTTTTACATGTATACTATACTGGCAAGGATAAGGAGCAAGGGAACCCTCATGTCCTACTGGTTTGGCATGGAAACTGGTACAACCACTTTAGAAAAGTTTGACAGTACATAGTGAAGTTGAACATGTGTGTGGCCTATGACCCAGCACTTTCACAATTATATGTCCTGGACAAACTTTTGAACGTGTGCACTAAGAATGTTAATAGCAGCATTGTTGCAATATTACAAATATTTGGAACAACTCACATCTTCATCAGTGGTAGAATGAATTAATAATTCTAATTATCAAATATAATACTGAGCAGCAATGAAAATGAATGGAAAGCTATGGTAACATATAAATGAATCTCAAAAAACAGGTTGCTGAGCAAAAGAAGTAGAAGAATATATACAGTATGATTACATTTATATAAAGTTCACACACAGGCAAATTTAGCTAATATATTTTTATGGGTACATGCATAGTTATAAAATTTTAAAGAAAGTAACGGAATGATTAACACCAAATTTAGTTCGATGACTATCTCTGGGTTTGGGGAAGGAGAGGGGTGCAAGTGGGAGAAAGCGAGTTTTTTTTTTTTGATTTTTATTTTACTTATTTTTTATACAGCAGATCCCTATTAGTCATCAATTTTATACACATCAGTGTATACATGTCAATGCCAATCGCCCAATTCATCACACCACCACCCCCACCGCCCCCCACCGCTTTCCCCCCTTGGTGTCCATACGTTTGTTCTCAACATCTGTGTCTCAATTTATGCCCTGCAAACCGCTTCATCAGTACCATTTTTCTAGGTTCCACATGTATGTGTTAATATACAATATTTGTTTTTCTCTTTCTGACTTAACTTCACTCTGTATGACAGTCTCTAGATCCATCCACGTCTCAACAAATGACCCAGTTTCGTTCCTTTTTATGGCTGAGTAATATTCCATTGTATATATGTACCACATCTTCTTTATCCATTCATCTGTCAATGGGCATTTAGGTTGCTTCCATGACCTGGCTACTGTAAATAGTGCTGCAATGAACATTGGGGTGCATGTGTATTTTTGAATTATGGTTTTCTCTGGGTAAATGCCCAGTGGTGGGATTGCTGGATCATATAGTAATTCTATTTTTAGTTTTATAAGGAACCTCCATACTGCTCTCCATAGTGGCTGTATCAATTTACATTCCCACCAACACTGCAAGAAGTTTTCCTTTTCTCCACACCCTCTCCAGCATTTGTTTGTACATTTTCTGATGATGCCATTCTAACTGGTGTGAGGTGATACCTCATTGTAGTTTTGATTTGCATTTCTCTAATAATTAGTGATGTTGAGCAGCTTTTCATGTGTTTCTTGGCCATCTGTATGTCTTCTTTGGAGAAATGTCTATTTAGGTCTTCTGCCCATTTTTGGACTGGGTTGTTTTTTTTTTAATATTGAGCTGCATGAGGTGTTTATATATTTTGGAGATTAATCCTTTGTCTGTTGATTCATTTGCAAATATTTTCTCCCATTCTGAGGGTTGTCTTTTCGTCTTGTTTATGGTTTCCTTTGCTGTGCAAAAGCTTTGAAGTTTCATTAGGCCCCATTTGTTTATTTTTGTTTTTATTTCCATTACTCTAGGAGGTGGATCAAAAAAGATCTTGGCTGTGATTTATGTCAAAGAGTGTTCTTCCTGTGTTTTCCTCTAAGAGTTTTATAGTGTCCGGTCTTACATTTAGGTCTCTAATCCATTTTGAGTCTATTTTTGTGTATGGTGTTAGGGAGTGTTCTAATTTCATTCTTTTACATGTAGCTGTCCAGTTTTCCCAGCACCACTTATTGAAGAGACTGTCTTTTCTCCATTGTATATCCTTGCCTCCTTTGTCATAGTTTAGTTGACCACAGGTGCGTGGGTTTACCTCTGGGCTTTCTATCTTGCTGCATTGATCTATGTTTCTGTTTTTGTGCCAGTACCATATTGTCTTGACTACTGTAGCTTTGTAGTATAGTCTGAAGTCAGGGAGTCTGATTCCTCCAGCTCCGTTTTTTTCCCTCAAGACTGCTTTGGCTATTCAGGGTCTTTTGTGTCTCCATACAAATTTTAAGATTTTTTGTTCTAGCTCTATAAAAATTGCCATTTGTAATTTGATAAGGATTGCATTGAATCTGTAGATTGCTTTGGGTAGTATAGTCATTTTCACAATATTGATTCTTCCAAACCAAGAACATGGTATATCTCTCCATCTGTTGGTATCATCTTTAATTTCTCTCATCAGTGTCTTATAGGTTTCTGCATACAGGTCTTTTGTCTCCCTAGGTAGATTTATTCCTAGGTATTTGCTTCTTTTTGTTGCAATGGTAAATGGGAGTGTTTCCTTAATTTCTCTTTCAGATATTTCATCATTAGTGTGTAGGAATGCAAGACATTTCTGTGCATTAATTTTGTATCCTGCAACTTTACCAAATTCATTGATTAGCTCTAGTAGTTCTCTGGTGGCATCTTTAGGATTCTCTCTATATAGTATCATGTCATTTGCAAACAGTAACAGTTTTACTTCTTCTTTTCCAATTTGTATTCCTTTTATTTCTTTTTCTTCTCTGATTGCCGTGGCTAGGACTTCCAAAGCTATGTTGAATAACAGTGGTGAGAGTGGACATCCTTGCATCCTTGTCTTGTTCCTGATCTTGGAGGAAATGCTTTCAGTTTTTCACCATTGAGAATGATGTTTGCTGTGGATGTGTCGTATTTGGCCTTTATTATGTTGAGGTAGGTTCCCTCTATACCCACTTTCTGGAGGTTTTTATCATAAATGGGTGTTGAATTTTGTCAACAGCTTTTTATGCATCTATTGAGATGATCATACGGATTTTATTCTTCAATTTGTTAATATGGTTTATCACATTGACTGATTTACGTATATTGAAGAATCCTTGCATCCCTGGGATAAATCCCACTTGATCATGGTGTATTATCCTTTTAATGTGTTGTTGGATTCTGTTTGGTAGTATTTTGTTGAGGATTTTTGCATCAATATTCATCAGTGATATTGGTCTGTACTTTTCTTTTTTTGTAGTATCTTTGTCTGGTTTTGGTATCAGGGTGATGGTGGCCTCCTAGAATGAGTTGGGGAGTGTTCCTTCCTCTGCAGTTTTTTGGAAGAGTTTGAGAAGGATGGGTGTTAGCTCTTCTCTAAATGTTTGATAGAATTCACCTGTGAAGCCATCTGGTCCTGGGCTTTTGTTTGTTGGAAGATTTTTCATCACAGTTTCAATTTCATTACTTGTGATTGGTCTGTTCACATTTTCTATTTCTTCCTGGTTCAGTCTTGGAAGGTTATACCTTTCTAAGAATTTGTCCATTTCTTCCAGGTTGTCCATTTTATTGGCATAGAGATGCTTGTAGTAGTCTCTTAGGATGCTTTGTATTTCTGCGGTATGTGTTGTAACTTCTTCTTTTTCATTTCTAATTTTATTGATTTGAGTCCTCTCCCTCTTTTTCTTGATGAGTCTGGCTAATGGCTTATCAATTTCGTTTATCTTCTCAAAGAACCAGCTTTTAGTTTTATTGATCTTTGCTATTGTTTTCTTTGTTTCTATTTCATTTATTTCTGCTCTGATCTTTATGATTTCTTTCCTTCTGCTAACTTTGGGTTTTGTTTGTTCTTCTTTCTCTAGTTCCATTAGGTATAAGGTTAGATTGTTTACTTGAGATTTTTCTTGTTTCTTGAGGTAGGCTTGTATAGCTATAAACTTCCCTCTTAGAACTGCTTTTGCTGCATCCCATAGGTTTTGGATCATCGTGTTTTCATTGTCATTTGTCTCTAGGTATTTTTTGATTTCCTCTTTGATTTCTTCAGTGAGCTCTTGGTTATTTAGTAATGTGTTGTTTGGCCTCCATGTGTTTGTGTTTTTATGGTTTTTTCCCTGTAATTCATTTCTAATCTCACAGCGTTATGGTCAGAAAAGATGCTTGATATGATTTCAATGTTCTTAAATTTACTGAGGCTTGATTTGTGGCCCACGATATGATCCATCCTGGAGAATGTTCTGTGCGCACTTGAGAAGAAGGTGTAATCTGCTGTTTTTGGATGGAATGTCCTATAAATGTCAATTAAATCTATCTGGTCTATTGTGTCATTTAAAGCTTCTGTTTCCTTATTCATTTTCATTTTGGATGATCTGTCCATTGGTGTAAGTGAGGTGTTAAAGTCCCCCACTATTATTGTGTTACTGTCAATTTCCTTTTTTACAGCTGTTAGCAGTTGCCTTATGTATTGAGGTGCTCCTATGTTGGGTGCATATATATTATAATTGTTATATCTTCTTCTTGGATTGTTCCCTTGATCATTATGTAGTGTCCTTCCTTGTCTCTTGTAACATTCTTTATTTTAAAGTTTATTTTATCTGATATGAGTATTGCTACTCCAGCTTTCTTTTGATTTCCATTTGCATGGAGTATCTTTTTCCATCCCCTCACTTTCAGTCTGTATGTGTCCCTAGGTCTGAAGTGGGTCTGTTGTAGACAGCATATAGATGAGTCTTGTTTTTGTATCCATTCAGCAAGCCTGTGTCTTTTGGTTGGAGCAGTTAATCCATTCACGTTTAAGGTAATTATCGATATGTATGTTCCTATGACCATTTTCTTAATTGTTTTGGGTTTGTTTTTGTAGGTCCTTTTCTTCTCGTGTGTTTCCCACTTAGAGAAATTCCTTTAGCATTTGTTGTAGAGCTGGTTTGGTGGTGCTGAATTCTCTTAGCTTTTGCTTGTCTGTAAAGCTTTTGATTTCTCTATTGAATCTGAATGAGATCCTTGCCGGGTAGAGTAATCTTGGTTGTAGGTTCTTCCCTTTCATGACTTTAAGTATATCATGCCACTCCCTTCTGGCTTGTAGAGTTTCTGCTGAGAAATCAGCTGTTAACCTTATGGGAGTTCCCTTGTATGTTATTTGTCGTTTTTCCCTTGCTGCTTTCAATAATTTTTCTTTGTCTTTAATTTTTGCCAGTTTGATTACTATGTGTCTCAGCGTGTTTCTCTTTGGGTTTATCCTGTATGGGACTCTCTGCGCTTCCTGGACTTGGGTGGCTATTTCCTTTCCCATGTTAGGGAAGTTTTCGACTATAATCTCTTCAAATATTTTCCCGGGTCCTTTCTCTCTCTCTTCTCCTTCTGGGACCCCTATGATGCGAATGTTGTTGCGTTTAATGTTGTCCCAGAGGTCTCTTAGGCTGTCTTCATTTCTTTTCATTCTTTTTTCTTTAGTCTGTTCCGCAGCAGTGAATTCCACCATTCTGTCTTCCAGGTCACTTATCCGTTCTTCTGCCTCAGTTATTCTGCTATTGATTCCTTCTAGTGTAGTTTTCATTTCAGTTATTGTATTGTTCATCTCTGTTTGTTTAATTCTTCTAGGTCTTTGTTAAACATTTCTTGCATTTTCTAGATCTTTGCCTCCATTCTTTTTCTGAGGTCCTGGATCATCTTCACTATCATTATTCTGAATTCTTTTTCTGGAAGTTTGCCTATCTCTACTTCATTTAGTTGTTTTTCTGGGGTTTTATCTTGTTCCTTCATCTGGTACATAGCCCTCTGCCTTTTCATCTTGTCTCTCTTTCTGTGAATCTGCTAGTGTTGGAGGGTCTCGTGCCGAGGCGGGGGGTGGCTGTGGCTCACCATGGGGACAAGGACACTGGCAGCAGAAGTTCTGGGAAGTAGTCCTTGGCATGAGCCCTCCCAGAGTCTGTGAGAAAGTGAGTTTCTAATGCTCTTTCTTCACCTGGGTGATGAGGACAGAGTACTGATTATGCTTTGAGTTGTTTATATACATATTTTGATGTAATTTTAGTGTGATTAACATGAAATATTTTAGAACTTTAACTGATAAGCACCTTCATATACCTTCCTTTACTCAACCATCTAGTTAATACCCGTAAGATTTTTCTCTCATAGTATCACTGTTTATGTTTCATAGAAGAAGTTACAGTTTGTAATTATATATTTACTTGGATGTTTATAGGTTTACTATCTGTTTCCCCACTAAGCTACCTGTTCCCTGAGAGCTGAAATTATGTCTTTTTTATTTACCACTGTGAGGTTCAAAAACAGTTTCTTCTAGATGAAGTCATGTATGGTCAGATTTTAAGGTTTTGAGAATTTTTCCATCTATGAAAGATGAGTTTTGCCAAAAGTGGAGGTGGGAAGGTTTTCTAAAGCAATTATGCAACCAGTCAATTAAGTGAGATAACGTGTAAATAGAATAGCACAATACATGGTACATGGAAAGTACTCAGTAAATATCAGTAGTTGCTGGTGTTGGTGTCAGATCTCTGCAACTTCTTATTTAACTCTACCACTCAAAGTGGTTGGCTAAGCTAATATCATCATAGTCACTCTTTCTTGCTGCTTATGTATACAAATGTAGAATATTTTGCCAATTCATGAATAGTGGTTATGGCATCAACAGCTGAGAACTAAGGGAATCTCACAGGGCTGAATGTAACTGTAGTGTTTTCGTAGTGATTAACAAAGGTGCATAGATTTGGGATAGAGGTTGAGTGATGAAGCACTTATTTCCTAACTTTAATCCTCAATCACAAGTATCTTAGAGTGATTTATTTCACTATTTTAGAGACATAGTAGCATCTAAAGTCTTTTATCAGGAGAAATTCCCATTAAACAAAACCAAGAGATTATGATAACATTAAATAAAGGGACATCCTTGAAAAATGGATTAGGACCTAAGAGTGAGTAAAGAAATCAATTTAATGAGCTTCAACCAACATTAGTTGTAATGAGATAAAATAATAAATATGAAAGCGCAAGCAAATAATTTATGCAACTTTTGTTTTTGCTGTATATACCATTTTTAAAACCAGATCTAGGATGATATCTACTCACTATGAAAATCATGGTAATGTCAGGGATGGTAACATGAAAGAATGGCCAATGGCAATTGTAAGCTGCTGAATGAAAATTGAAAGACATTTCTTCTTTACCAGATGTTAACATACGATTTAAAAAATTGTGTATTAGAATCAGTAAAATAAGGCTTGTACACAAATTAAACTCTGATGTTAAATGTATACCTTAGTGTGGATTGTGACCAAAATATTTGAAATCCACTGCCCTAGAAAATGCATTTTCTGTTCCTCAGATTGGAGTTAGATGGAACATTGTAAAAAGCGTACATACATCAGACTGTTCAACTACAGTGCCTATAAGAAACTCTTTGGTAAATTAAAATTAAAGTAATATTTCTAAAATTGACACAAAAATTTCCACATACATTGTGAAGTTGTCAGTCAAATTATAAATTAAACCAACAAAAAACATTTCATTAACAATGAAATATAACAGCTAATCAAGACTGTGTACATAATACTTGCACCAGTAAAGACTTTGATCCACCAAACACCAAGAAATTGGACAGCCTTGCAGATATCTCAAGGCCACAGACCCTTAAAAAAATTGTCTTGTTTTTCTGTAAAGTATACAATTGACTGCCAGTTATGTGTAATCAGTTTTGAAATAATTAAAACTTGAATAATAGTAATAAAATAACCACAGGCTTTCCATATTATTTGCTTAAGTTGCTATGGAAAACTCGGCTACTTTTTGTTTCTGCAGAGTCAAGTGCAGAAATGAGCAGATTGATAAATTTATAAACATCATGGAAAGAATTGTAGAGAGGAACTGGAGCCACTCGAATCCCATTTGGATCCCGTTTGTCACACTGTAGGGGAAACAAAAGTAAAACCACAATAATGTTAGCATCATTCATATAATGGAAATCCACATTCAAGAGAAACTTACATAAAACATTCATACTGATTTCCCTAAAACTTAATATAAGCAATTTTTTTCACTTTAAGTAAAACATAGTGTTTCTATGTTACTTGAAACTCCCCTCTTAATAATAATTAAAATATTAGTGGGTTGGTACATGAATATCCTAAGTACTTTCCTGAAGTCCAGTCAGCAATGATCCTTTTTAAGCAACCAGTGGATCGAGTATACAGTTTATCTGTGGAGAGACCTGGAGAGACTGGAACCCTTGCACACATTTCAATGATTGAGAACCTCACTGAGATCTGGAGAGTTTTAGTTATATTTCCATTAAATTCAGTAATCCCTAATCTCATGAATTGGGCTCAGATAATTCAGCCTAGTCTGAAGATCACTATGACTATCTTTAAGGAACACACCCTATAGGCTAGACAATATAATAAATGGTTTATGTGTGCTGGCATATTTTATTCCATAAGAACTTTTGAGGTAAGGATTTTTGCAGAGAAAATACAGATGAAGGATCTGAAGTCAATAGTTGTTTACTAACTTTCCCAGGAGCCCATGGCTTGTAAATGGTAGAGTGTGATTTGGAATGCTGATATTCTGATTTGTGTCTTCAGAATCTGGGGATACCTCTCCTAAAGGTTTGGAAGACTGATTGCAGCAGTTTCTAAATTACATTATCACTGGAAATAGATATGTTATCACCATTTTTCCTGAAATTACTCATTAAATACTTATTAGTTCTTTTCAAGAGACTAAGAGGGCTACTTAGGCCCAACAGTTAAAAAAAAATTCCAGGGCTTCCCTGGTGGCGCAGTGGTTGAGAATCTGCCTGCCAATGCAGGGGACACGGGTTCGAGCCCTGGTCTGGGAAGATCCCACATGCCGCGGAGCAACTAGGCCCGTGAGCCACAGCTACTGAGCCTGCGCATCTGGAGCCTGTGCTCCGCAACAGAGAGGCCGCGATAGTGAGAGGCCCGCGCATCGCGATGAAGAGTGGCCCCCGCTTGCCGCAACTGGAGAAAGCCCTCGCACAGAAACAAAGACCCAACACAGCCAAAAATAAATAAAAAAAAAAAAATTCCATACAACATTAATACTCTTAGATGTGTCTACATACCTTTCTTGACTGAAGTGAAAAAGTTGAAAATAATTTAGTTCAATCAAACAACTAAATAAGACTGATTTCCTTTTTCTCCCTCTACTATATTGTATGTTCTTTAATTCCACTTATTCAATAAATATATAATATATTAGGGTTTTCACTAAATTTTTTTCTGCCCAAACTATAATGAAAATAATGGATAAATTACATAAAACTCTTCCCTGCAACCAAAATTTGTGGTTTCTTCCCTTTTATCAGAAATGACAGATCTCCATGCCCTTCAGTTAGCATAGTGCTGAATACTTAGTTGGCACTTAACTTATCCTCACTGACTGATGTGAAATAACATGGAAAAATGAATAAACTAAAAAATCCAAATTTTATCCTCAACATGTAACCCATAGAGAAAAACCTGGTAGCAAAGCAAGAGATATACTTACAACCACTCCTCTTTTTTCTAGTTCTTGGAAAATATATTTAATTGGAATAGAAAATGTTAGGGTTAGCTGGCAGCCGCGATCCTCTATACGGGATGGAGTAATTATGTTCACAACTGTTTTCTTGGTTTCTGCTTTATCCTGGCTGAAGTGATGCTTGATCATGTATTCCAGATAACCAGTTAGCAAAACAGATTTTCTCCTCAGTGCTTTCATAGTTGCTTGCCTGAAGATCTGCAGAATGAGAAACAATCAGGTTCACAGTTTCTTGTTGATTTATAAAGAAGCAAAATTTAACTGTAAATCACGCATAAAAGGAAATGCCTACTTTTGACCTTTCCAATAAAACATCCTGTTTTAATCTTTTTGTGAAAACATGTCCTCTTGTAAGTGCTTTGCCATTAAAAATTAAACACAAAGTGTCCATGACAGAAAAGCTGTACAAATGTCATTTAAACAATACTTGCAAAAGCAGAAAAAAGCGAACATAATGTTCCTTCAGAGTTATTTTAAATTAGCTTCATGTAATTAGTATAAGTAAAACATACCTTAATAAATGCATTTAACTGTTATAAATGTCAAAAAATTTCCTCCAAACATTTTATACAATCATAATCAAGATTTTTTTCTATTTCCATATAAAGTTTGTTTAATCCACAAAAAAGTGCAGTAAGAGCTAAACGCTTATGTGGAAGGCAATGTTACCAATATTATTTATAATCGTTTTACCAATTCCTAAGTCTCCTTCAGTTTAACAGTAAGAAAACAAGTAGTTAAATAGTGATGCTAAGTTTTGTCAGAAAAGCAAATAATGTTAGATAATGCATGTATTATTACTGAAGCATTTGGTCTTTCTCTTTTTCTTCTTTCATCATTTTCTCCCCTGCTAAACTCTAACACTGGTGTGAAAATACTGCCAGTTGCCGCCTGAGGTGTCTTATATTAAGATGAGTGACAAAAGGGCACAAAATAACTGGTATTGGAACATTAAGGGTCAGAACAGACATGCTTTTCTAGCTTATCTCTTAAGGTCAAGTAGAGTTTAAAAATATATTCTACATATAAGAACTGAAATAACTGCAAACAGAGAATGATGCACTCCAAGCCACTTAATGTCCCTTTTCTGTATCATGTTATGCCACTGAACAAACATAGGGTCATTTGGTGATATCTATACTTTATGAAGTCTATGAAAATAGTTTTTCTGTATATACACATGGCATGTGTGGGCAGGCATTCTACTAGAACTCAGCCATTCAGGCATAGATTTTCTTGACCTGTTGCATGGAGGCTATGGATGTGGCTGAAGGAGAGGATGGGAGTTGTATGTAAGGTAATGTATTGAAGGAAGAGAGGAAAATCAGAGGATAGAAAGCTATCTGCCTCTCTTCCCAACCAGACCTCATGGACTGTGTCTGCAGCCTGGGAAGAGTTCAGCTGCAAGTAGAAGCTGAGGTCTTTGAGGTCCATGTCAAAAGGCATCTGACATATTCAGTGCAAAAAAATGCTGCTTTAGGGCTTAGGTAACCCCAGTTACATGGAGTTTGGTAAGAGGCATCTCTTCATTTCCTTTGTAAAACAAAATGTCCATAGATTTGGCACAATGGAGACTCAAGGGAACACCTCCAAGTTTTGGATCAAGAGAGCCTGATCCAAGAATCAGCATTCTTACAGAGGGCAGGAGCAGGGACAGGTAAGGTGTAGCCCACCAGTGGTTTGGCTGTCAGGTTTGGAATTTTTAAAAAAATGTGACAGGAATCTTTACAAGTTTCTCTTTGGAGATTAATAATAATTTTGAGGACATTTTAATTATTTAAATAATTCTAGTAAGCTTTCTGGATCTGCTTTGGGCCCCGTAAGATGCAGATGGGGACAATGTGTAAAGTAGTACTTTTAATGGTATTTCATTTGTATTCATAGGTTAGTAAGACTTTGGGGAATATTAAGTTTATAGGGGTTTTTTTTTAATGAAGTTTTTTGCTCTTGCAGATTTGATAACAAGGAACCAATTTTTTTTCACGACAAATATCTCAATTTTAACATATCATGACTCTTTGTTAATAATAAAATAACTTTTAAATGTAAAACTAGTTTCCACATTACAACCACAACAAGAGAAGCTGCATTCTGAGGCGGTCTTAAATTCTTCTCAGAGTGTAAAAGTCTCTACTGAGGCCTCAGATAAAAATATCAAGAGGGGATAATAGGAGTTAACAGTGAAGTAGAATAAATGTCCTTTTTTTTTTTTTTTTTTTTGCTTCTCATTATTTTCATGCTTCCAGTACAGTGGAATAATTTTTTTTTTTTTTAATTAGGAAAAATGAAATGTGTAGTTTGAAAATATTCAGCTTATAACAGAATTCTTGGCAGAGTTTCCACTACTTGGGTGAGTTTTCTTGCTAACTAAGATAAATGCAAAGCTAGAAAAGTTAGATATATTTAAATAGGAAAAATAAGTATAGCATGATGTTTTCAATTCTTAAATTCTTAAAATTGGCTCCCTAATAACTCTGAGGAAAGACAGGGTACATTTCTTCTGACTTGCCCCGTATTTTAACTGAATGCTCTAATTTTGTATATTTAAGCTATTTATTTAATTATATATTTATGTACTGAAAAAGTCTAAAATTGTCTACCTATCGCTACATAGAAATATGACCCTTCAAAATACAATATAAGTATTGTTTAATTTCAAGTTAGTAATTAGAAGATTGAGGTGAACTCCAAAGTAATCTGGTCCAAACATCTTCATTAACAAATTGAGGCAAATGAATTCAAGAGTAGTTGTCACTTGTTGAAGGTCACACTTAGTGTCCCAGTGAGGGATAGAGTATTTGCCTCCTGCTTCCTACCTTATTGCTCTTTCTCTTGATCCACAATATTTTTTAAATTATTGTACAAAAGGTTAAATAGGCAGCAGTATGAAGAAACAGTTTGAAACTGATTATAAGGTGCTATTTTTCATGGTATCCATCAATCAATCAAATACACATTAATTGTGAACCAAGCCATAATTAATCTTTTTAAAAAATTCTCTGTATTGCAAATCTGAAATCATATCCATGTACGTTGATTCTTAAGTATAGAATCTCTTCTTCTGTTGGTATTTGACTGTGTGAGAATATTTTTCGAAAGGGAAGTAGAGATAACAAAGAAAGGTAGCTTGATTCATGTATTTATTTCTTTCATTTACTCAAACTTCAGCTACCTATCTCCTATATGCGTAACTTTTAAATAAATAAGGTAAGTACTGAATCGGTTAATTCACTGACACTCATATGGCAAACTCAGAAACATCTAGAAAGTACAGTGTTTTAACAGTTAAGTAGAGAATGGGAAACAATGAAACGTATTATTTTGTAATTTCAGAATTTTGCAATTTATAATAGGGAGCAAGAATTTCGAAAACACCTTCTTTAACACAAGGTTTGATTACTTAAAGATAATTTTGGTTAGAACATAGCCTCGACAGTGAATGATTTAATAAGATATTTCCAAGAGGATGCAGAGAAATACTTAAGTGATAAGAAGCTCCAGAGCAGTGTACATACCTCTTCTGTGGCATTTAGAGTCTTTTTCTCAGGTTTAAGTTTAGATATTAAAGGAGAAGATAAATCAGTCTTCAGATTCCAGCTGAGAATAGAAACCATGTCTAGGTGACTATAATACAGTGTGGAAGAAAACTATTGGTAGGGAAAATAGGAATAAGACTCTTCCTGTGGCAGAAGAGGTGGATACCGAAGAACAGTCAGTTCACTGCAGAGAATACCAAAGTGATAGTGTCTAAAAGACATTTTCTAGATATGGCTAGGAAGTCATTTGCAAAGATAAAATCAGAGGAAACTTTAAGTACTAGTTTTTCCTAAGGTATTCCTTGGTGCCTTGTTTTTTCTTACTGTAACTCATCTTCTCCCTGATATAAACTTTCAAAATAAGCAAAACGTTATCTTCTTTTAAAATGTTTAACGGGGGACATCCCTGGTGCTCAGTGGTTAAGAATCCGCCTGCCGATGCAGGGGAAACGGGTTCGATCCCTGGTCCGGGAAGATCCCACATGCTGCAGAGCAGCTAAGCCTGTGTGCCACAACTACTGAGCCCTCGCGCCACAAGCGACAACTACTGAGCCCTCGCGCCACAACTGCTGAACCCATGCACTGCAACAACTGAGCCCGCGTGCTGCAACTACTGAAGCCCGCACGCCTAGAGCCCGTGCTCCGCAACCAGGGAAGCCACCGCAATGAGAAGCCTGTGCGCTGCATTGAAGAGTAGCCCTGGCTCGCTGCAACTAGAGAAAAGTCTGCTCGCAGCAACAAACACCCAATGCAGCCAATAAAGTAAAATAAAATAGAATAGAATAAAATAAAATAAAAATGTTTAACGGAAGTGTTCCTCAGATTGGATATTTTGAAAGCAAATCAAATATAATTATTTGATTTGCCGAGTAGATTTCATCACCCCCCGAAAAAAATTTTTTTAAATATGTATCACTGCCTGCGAAATCTTGTTACTGGGTCTATTTTAACTTAAAAAAAAAAAAAAAAAAAAAAACCTGCCAAAAAGTGAAAACAGCACAAGCTCCATCTAGTGGTCATACCGAGTACGTGCTCTTTAAATTGGGATGAAATGAAATGAGTTGATTACTACTATGTAGTGGTGAAGTTGTATAAAAACAGAGGAACTTGACGCTGCTGTCCAGTGGCCAAAATGAGACGCTGCTGTGAAAGTTCACAGAATTCTAGAATTTTAAGTTTGGTAGAGATTTTGGAAGTCTTTATCCGGTCACTCATGCCAGAATACTCCACAATAGGATTTCCTAAACTAGATGATTTTAGGAGGCTTTCAATTTAAAAAAAAACAAAAAATCAAAATTTTATTTGAATAACTATATATTTAAAATCTCTATTAGAAACATGTATATTTACTTAAAATATATTTTACTTAAATATATGTATATAAAATATACATTGCCTTAATACATGTATTAATACTATTATTATATAGATATAATTATCAACAATATATATTTACTTAGATAAATTTAGTCTTAATCTGAAATTAATGAATATCCAATATCCAAATAATTAATTAGGAGACATATATATGTGTGTGTATATATATATATATATATATATACACACACACATATATATACATATATATGCATTATATGTGAGTAAAAATGAATAGATAGGGCTTCCCTGGTGGCGCAGTGGTTGAGAATCTGCCTGCCAATGCAGGGGACACGGGTTCGAGCCCTGGTCTGGGAGGATCCCACGTGCCGCGGAGCAACTGGGCCCGTGAGTCACAATTACTGAGCCTGCGCGTTTGGAGCCTGTGCTCCGCAACAAGAGAGGCCGCAACAGTGAGAGGCCCGCGCACCGCGATGAAGAGTGGCCCCCGCTTGCCACAACTAGAGAAAGCCCTCACACAGAAACGAAGACCCAACACAGCCATAAATAAATAAATAAATAAATTAAAAAAAAAAAAAAATGAATAGATATAGGTAAGTACCCTATTATTTAGGGTGAGACTAATTTTAAGTAGAAGCATGAATGAACTTAAAGAAAAATATTGAGCCAGTAATAGTAGAAATTAAACATGGATGTAATGTTATAGAAACACCAATGGGGAAAAAGAAAATCCACCCTACTTCATGGGACAACCTTACTCATCTTTGGTTTACTCTGACTATTTATACTCTCCCCAACCCCCCAAAGTCTTCCTATAGTTTTGTCACATGGCAGTTTGTCAGTTCATTGACTCACAGAACTAGAAGAAACAGAGTCCCCAGTAATCACAACATCATCCAGCACACAATAATTTCTTAATAAGTAAGTGTTTGAAGGAGTGAATTAATCAAGACTTAAATATTGCATGTTTGTTTTGTATATAGAGAGACCAGTAGAAGATTAAATAACTTATTCAGGTTCACACAAATTCTAAGTGGAACTAAAAGTATGTCACCCTAGGTAAGTTTCATTGAACATTTATTAAGTGCCAGCAGTGTGCCAAGCCTTGGGTTGGGGGCTGAAGATATAAATAAAAAGTGACATTAGCACACAGTCACTGTCCTAATGGAGAACCCTGCCCTTCCTCCGTTGTTTATGGTAAAGAGAAAGGTAAAGATGTGGGAAGGTTGAAGCATAGATCACTTACCTCTAAACTAGCATGTAAGGAACAGACCAATAGAATGGGAGGATTTGAAATTCGGAATCCATTGACCCCAGGGATTAACTGCAGTTCTGAAAAATTAATATCGTGTCATTTTTATAGAATGTGCCTAAAAAGGTGTCCTTTATCGATTTTTTTATGACAGTAAAGTAGAGAGAAAAATATAAGACTTAAAAACTTTTCTTCCTGAGATTTCTGAGATATTTAAGAGAAATGCCATGGACCTAAAATACCGGCATATTTCTCCTTCACCTACAACTTCCATCTCCTCTGCCCCCACCTTCATAGCAGCCTACGAAAAATTAGAGCCCTTAGACACAAGACAAACATAATGTCATCTAGAAGATTTTCAGGACCCCATCCTCTGCCCTCTCATCCCCAAACCAGCATTCCTTGTTCTGTTCCATGCTTTGCCTTTCTATTATGAAACCATGTCAACAAGGGGAAGATATCAAGGTTCGAATGGCTTGTAATTGTAATGTCACCCAAAGGCAGAAATATAAATGAAATGACTTAGGAAGGTGACTTTTAACATTAGGATTACTAGGTCAAGTAGCTTCTCTTAGGAAAGAAGAAAAAAAAAAGGCTTTAAAAAAAAATGATCTGCCTAAGTATGATATATTAAAAAGGTAAATTAATAGCAGACATTATCCTAATTATAATTAATTAGATTGAATAGTTGCAAGTTAAATCCAAGAGTTAAAACTGCTAGTTAGAGATAAAAACTAATACTAAGAGTGAGAGAAATTTCTGGGTCTTTAGAGATGCATCTAATTAAGGCTAGTCAAACTATATCCTGTGGGTCAAATCTGGCCCACCACTTGTTTTTGTAAATAAAGTTTTATTGGAATGTAGCCACATTCATTCATTTATGTATTTTTGTGGCTGCTTTAGCACCACAATGGCAGAGTTGTGTATTTGCCACAGAAACAGCATAGCCCCAAAAGCTTAGCATATCTCCAGTCTGACCCTTCACAGAAAACCTTTGTCCACCCCTGATCTAATCCAGCTCCCTCATTTACAGATAAGAAAACCCACTACAAACAATTTAAATAACTGGCATAATAACAGAGTTCATTATTTCAGCAGCCAAGATAAAACACAGCTTTCCTGATATGACTGAAGAGCCCATCTTTATTCTTTGCATCTTGGTTGGTGCAAATGTGAATATATTTAAAATCATATCTCAAGGTTGGAAGCAGTCTGAAGGATCAAGTTTAAGTTTAATTCTCACAACATTTAGGAAGTTCTCTGTATCCCATGTGATGGAAGAATAAGTCACTCAGGAAAAAGAAATAGGGCAATTTGAGAACTCCCTGCGCATGGTGTACTTTCATTTCTACCCATTGGGGTTACTATTTGGTATGTGGTGAAAGCCACAAACGAAGGAAAATTAGGGAAAATAGAGGGATAAAAATGAACATTTATTAAATAGTATGCTACTTGGTTTATAGCTTAGAATGTGTCATGCTCTCAAACCAAACCCTGAAATAGTTATTATTATTCACATTAGATATGTGAGGAAAAAACCCAAAAAATCCAAAATGATAAATATGTGCAACATCACAAAACTATTAAGCAGCAAAGTGGGTTTGATACCTAAGTCTCTCCGGGTCTGACTCCAAGCCAACAATTCCTTCCTGTTTTCCCTGCCTGATGTTTTAGGTACTCCATATTGATGAGATCTGAGTACTTTAGATTTCACTTCTTCTTATTTCCCTACAAAAGGATAGACTCAAAATCACGCTAAAATCTATGAACACTTAGTCTTACACTGAAGAAATGTCATTTCTTATTTTAAGAATTCTCATTGGCATTTTCAAAGTGCACTCTCCATGAGGCATGTATATTACATATCATACAAAGACAGATGAAAATTGAAATAAAGTTAAGACAAAGTGACTTGTGAGGTAAAATTGAATACACTTACTGTTGTCCATCTTAAATCTGGTGCTTAATTCGTGGCCAAACCATCCCACTAACCTGAAACATAAATAATAACATTTGATATTTTGGTCTATAAAAATAGTCACAATTAATATAGGCCAAACCATCCCACTAAGCTAAAACATAAATAATAACATTTGATATTTTGGTCTATAAAAATAGTCACAATTAATATAGGACTCTAGGGCCTGCGTTTTAAAATCATGTATGATACGAGTCATCAAATACTTAAGCATATAAATACTATATGATATCATAAGGCAATTAATATTTATAACCTTCTTGAGATTGAGTATAAAATCAATTTATTCTTGTTACTAGTTGCATTACCTTTGCAAAGTTAAATCATCTGGAGACCTGCACTTAATGACCTTGTTCTTATTTAAAATTAAATAAAATGAACAAAAATGTTTTTTTTAGATTTTAAAACAAAGGTGAAAGCTCAAAAAAAAAGTGATTAATACAATAATGTATTTTTCTTGCAGTAAGCTCTCTAAAGAGAAATGGCAAAAATATAACCTATATAATTTTTGGAAAATTTTAAATAATTTTCTAAAGAAATTTTTACTTTCAGATTTTAATAAGAATGTTAATTAGCCAGATATAAAATACAATATATATACGAAAAATCATATGTATGTGTGTGTGCTTATTAGATGAAAAAAATTACAAAATATCTAAAGAAAAATATAAAATTTGAGAAAGAGAAATACAATATTCCTGATAATCAATTCTTCCTAAATAAATTGCTAGTTTTAATACTGCCAAAATTAAAAATTCCAAGTATGTTGTTTTTGGATTTGGCAAAATGTTGTTAAGTTTATATGGAATATATGAGTGAAAATAATAAACTTTGAAATAGAAGAGTATAAAGGTGAATATGCCGCATATTATATAGCATATTACGAAGTTCGTTAAATGAATGAGCACAATACTATTAAAAGAAGCATCAGGGAGACAAATGGAACATGGCAGAAAATATAAAAAACAGTCCTCAGATCATACAACAATTTAGTAAGTGATAATTGTAACATTCCAAAAAATGCAAAGATGAAGAAAATATGTTCATATATTTATATGATTTTTAAAAGAAAAATTTCTAACTATGAAAACCAAAGAAAATATAAAGGAACATATGTATATATTCAGACACATTTAAAATTCTGTATTACAAAGAAAAAACAAATGAAAAACCAAAAGAAAAACCAATGATGGGGAGAAGGAAGCTGTTTGCCACATTTAAAAGAGTTTTCACCAAGAGTTTTTTCATCAGAGAAAGGGCAGTGCCCCCAAAACTACACAGCCACGAAGCATGGTCAAGGCATTTATAAAAGGAGAAATGCATATGCCCCATGAATTCTGGGGGGGGGGGGGGGGGCGGGGGGTGAAAACTCAATCTCAGTAATAATTAAAAATATGAAAAAACATGAAGCTCAGACCATGCTTCACATATCAAATTGGCAAAGTCATTTAAAATTTATATGTTTATTTTCATCAAGGATTTAGTAAAAAGGAAATAAGCTCTTTAATAATGAATATGTAAGTAATAAAGCCTTTATGGAGTACAGTTTGAAAATATAAATTAAATATATGTATAGTTTTCTGTCCCAGTACTTTTACTTGTTCCAGTTTATCCAAAGGACTATTTGGATTACACCATTTGGAGTACACTAAGATGTGTGTGCTAGGACAATGAACACAATAGTATTTACAGTGTCACAGCAACCCCAATATCTTGTAACAGAAACAATAAAATAAATATACAACTTTTTTATGATGGAATATTATGTAGCCATTATAAAAATCATATTTGAAAGAATGTATATTCAAAAAGAATAAAATGGAGATAACAATATTTAAACTATGTTTCCAATTTTAGGATAAAATATATTGCATGCATTTATACGTAATTATGGCCAAAATGTTTAATTTTTTCTTTATTCACATCCAAGTCAAACTTAGACATAATGGAGAAACACCAAAGGTACTTTCATTAGTACTAAGATTTTACAGCTATAATAACTGAAAAAAGAGGTAGTAAATTATCACTACTTTCAAATTATACAATTTTGTACCTGGTATGAACAAAAAGATAATTTAGTGTGGTAATCTGGTACAAAATTAATATGAGAACTAAATATCTGAAGTTTAAAATTTCAACAAGCTGATATATTAATAAGAAATATTCCAGACCTACATAAAAAAAGTTTAAATACTTCTGAATCTGAACAACAAGAGCAAAAAGACTTGAATAATTTTCAACATCAAGAAAAAAGTCAGGACTTCCCTGGTGGCACAGTGGTTAAGAATCTGCCTGCCAATGCAGGGGACACGGGTTTGAGCCCTGGTCCGGTAAGATCCCACGTGCCGCGGAACAGCTAAGCCTGCGCACCACAACTATTGAGCCTGTGAGCCACAACTACTGAAGCCCATGTGCGTAGAACCCGTGCTCCACAACAGGAGAAGCCACTGCAATGAGAAACCCACGCACCGCAACGAAGAGTGGCCCCCCATCGCCCCCCAACTAGAGAAAGCCTTGTGTGCAGCAAAGAAGACCCAACGCAGGCATAAATAAATAAATAAATAAATTTATTAAAGAAAAAGTCAATTCTCCTCAAACTGATGTATAAATTTATATAACCCCAGTAGAATATACAAACATTTTATTTTCATTTGGTACTTGCAAGCTGATTCTAATGCCATATGGAAAAACAAATAAATAATATTTAAAAATCCCTAAAAAATAACAGCTATGACATAACAGCTCTGACAAAATATTACTATATTATAAAAATTCAAAATGAAAACAATGTGGAACTATGTTAATAAATCAATTAATATACCATTCATCATATTAATAAAGCTGAAGAGAAAGTTATAGAATCATCTCCATAGACCAATGAGTCATAAGAGAAAGTTCTATCAAGTGATATTTGCAACTTACGTCACAAGTGGTTAATTTTTGTAGTATAAAAGTATCTAGAGATCAATAACGCAAAAATAACAACCCAAGAAAAATGACCAACATATATAGAAAAGGCAAATGGCTCTTTAAAAAAATATTTTTTTAAAAAGAGCTCTCCACTTAACTAATGATAAGAAAAATACAAATGAAAGCTACATTGAGATACATTTGCTCTCCTCTTAGATTAGAAAAAATTCAAAAGTTTTATTAAGGACTCTGTTAGTATTAACATGTTTTATAAGTAACTCTCATGTATTATTGTGGGAATATGTATTATTGATGCACCCCTCTAGAAAACAAATGAGTAACAGCTATAAAATTTACAAATACATGTATTCTTTGACCTGGCAAATTCACTTCTGGGAGTTTATTCTCCAGTAGAACTTGTACAAGTATGAAGTGAATTATGTATAAGTATAGCCATTGCATCCCTTTTAATAATAGTCCAAGATTGAAAATAACCTAAACTTCCTTCAATATAAGACTAGTTTTATAAATTATGCTAAATTTATATTATAAAATATCACATAGTCATTATATCAAAAGTGAATGAGAATGAGTTCTGGGTCCTGAAAGGGAATGATTGCAAGAGATAAGAAACCAAAAAATAAAGATATACAACAGAACATGTAGTATCTTTTATGAACTTGGTAATTATCTTGCTTGTCTTCATTTTTCTCCCCCAACTAGAATGTAAGCTCCTGAGATCAGGGACTTGTCTCTTAGTGTTTATAGACGAGTGTTTGTAATGTGGATGTGTGATGAATGGTAAAAGATTGTTAGGAGAAGCATGAGTTAGGGCAACTGACTAGTGTGGTGATGGTCAGGGGAGGCTCTGACGAGGAAGCTGAGCAGAAGAATGAGTATATTTCAGCAAAGGAGGAAGGAAAAAGTGTTCCAGATAGTCAAATAGTATATTCAAAGGCCCAGCACATATGAAGACTATGAGGGCAAATTTCCCACCACCTCCCTTTTCAACTTTTATATTTTTGTGTGTGTTACACTGTTTGACTTTAAATGAATTCTGCTGTTTTTATTGAGTTTACTAAATTTCTAGGTGTAGACTTAATATTCAACTTCAGGATTGTTTTCAAATGATTTTTCCAGAATAAAGCTCTAAAACTTATTAGAAAACTGATGATCCAGTTTGGGTTCTGCTCCTGCTATGTATGATATTTTTAGTCACATATTAATTGCCAATTTCTCTTGACTTGAAAAAATCTATGGCTTCAGGGAAAACTACTGACATAATATTGTTTGGAAAAAAATGTTTGGGGTGGTAAAAAAAAACTTTGAAGGGATTAATTAAAAATTTTCTCATTATTTGCAAATAATTTTCTGAAACTTTCTTCCCCACAGTGAATCAATAAATTTTATTGCTTCAGGGTCATTTGTTAAGTGGAGAGCACCAAAAGATGTATACTCTTTTTAGCTTTGAGTCCCAAAGCAAGCTTCTGAAACTTATAGCAGAGTCAGTAGTCTTTAAAAGCCAAGGCTTTTGACTTGCAGTAGATAGACATTTTGGAATTCTAATTATCAAGTGTCTCATATAATAGCCTAGCATAAAGTTCCTGCTGTAAACAGCAAAAAGAAAAGAGAATAATAAATCTAACCCATGAATCAAATGACATTTGTGAGTGCTGAGGAATGAGAAGCTTCAGAAAGGGAAATAGAAAGACTGGATTCATATTCCTAATACAGAGCTGGCTGCACTCCCTACGCCCAGTTAAGTTCTAGGAGATGGGAGTTGGGACGGTTGAGAGGTCAGTGGGAATTCCAGATATGTTTGGGAGGATCTAATGATACGAAATTCCTGAGCCATGTTCCCTCAGCCCTACGAGGCAATCCAAAGGGTTTGTAAGAATCCCTCCATGCCAGGTTGGTGCCATAATCGTCATACAAAAATGGTTAGCAGAAGGGCCTGTGATAGCACCTCCATTTATAATCTAGGATCATACTAACCCAAGAGACCCAAGAGAGTATCCTGAAATTCCTGTTTCCCCAGAGAAGGAAATTGAAGTGACTGAGAAAGTCAGCATCCCCAGTGGAGCTTGAGATAAAGGGCATAGGGTCATGGTAGCTCCACAGACATCTTGGAGGATGTAGCAGTAATGGGAGCAGATGACCAAGGGAGTGCCAGGTACATTTTAATGGATTCCAGGAGATGGCTGTAGACAAGATGCCTCTCCTTTATCTATGTCTGGGCACTCTGTACGTCACCCATCGTGCAACCTTAGATGCCATCCTAAGGAGAGAAGGACAAGAAAAGAACTCTGAACTGACAGAGCTTAAATTCTGAATTTACTGAGAAAAGTCACTACGTATACCTCAAAGTTGTAAGACTGAATTTCCTGAATCAAATGAGTTGATAGATAAAAATAAAGAAAATAAAATTATTTGTCCCCCTAAGTTTATGGTCTGGTGACATTTACATATGTAACTTACTAAAAAAATTATTAAATTTCTGATGACAACTGAAATCAATTATAAAATGAAAAGTATGTTTATCAAAATTCTCATATGTTTTTGTATTAAATATCCAGAATCAGAACCTATGTTTAGTTAATCTGAACACACAACTGAGCTATATGGATGAGTTAAATTGAGTGGGAAAACAAATCACTGTACAATGTAATTGTTTATTTGAGGTACTTATATTTATCATGATGTATATTTATTGAAAACCCATTCTTTCAGCAGGCATAGAACTGTGCTGGGTACTGAGGGGAACTCAGTATCACCTTTTCTATTGAGGCTAAGATTATGTTTGCATAAAAAAAGAGGAATAAAGAAAGGAGTTCTAGCCTGAATGAATTAGATTCATTCACTGTCATTTAATACGGAGGCATTGACTATTGTTTTATGTTATTTCTATCTTTTGAAAGAGAAGAAAAATACTACAGTTTGTTAAAGAGAATGATTTCTTCTGTAGTTACAACCCAAAAAAATAACGTATGAGCCCTTTTGCACGTAATGCTTTCTTTGGAAACAGATTCAAAATTTTCCTCTTGGCATTTTCTTTTTTAAAAATCTGAGGCAAATACAGTGGCTATGAGACAGGGTAATGGAAAACTGGGAATTTTTTTTTCCATTTTTTTTCAACGGGTTTAAAATAAAAATTGGGAGAGTACTTCAATACTTGTTTCCTAATTTAGCAACTTTTCTTTAATTTTTGTGTATTCATTTAAAAGACTAGGTATTTGTCATTTCTGTTTGTGGAGTGCTATTAAAAATTCAAGAGTATGAGTTATGATTGCTGGGCATATCTGACAGAAACATCAAAGACCTAGATACATGGTATCCAAAGATACCATCAAAGACCTAGATATGAACGTGGTATCACAGGAGGAAATTATAGTTCATGCTTAAAAGTACTGATGGCATGTTCATAGCCCAAATATGAAAGGAACAAGCAAATACATGGAGGGAAAATGTTTTCTTCTTTAGAGGAAAAAATACTTGGACCTGAGTCTATAACTGAGGTCAAGGCATCATTTTTTATGCTTTATTTACTGAATCCATAAAAGTACTTTAACTTTTTATCTGAAAAAGTACAAATATGATATTGTAATTTTTTCTGAGTTGCCTCATTATTTGATGATAATATGCCTCTTTTGAATTTATTCACTAAAGAGATTATATTTTGCTGTCCAATGGCTTAGTACAAAAGATACTGGGAGACTAACCTCTGGGCCAGCCGCATTGGAGATTCTAATTGTTTGCCATCCATCACCCTTAGCCACCACATCTGTGTCACTTCTGGATGGAAATTATATAGTCCTATAGAACATTTCAGAGTCATCTATCAAATCAAATTGCTTGTTCTCATGCCAACAGGAAATCCTATTCAAAAGGCATGGATGGGCAAAGCTTTTGCATAGTGAACTGCTAAGGAAAAAAAAGGGCAGAAACAAAGACATGTTTGCTGGAAAATGGGCAAGATCGTTTCATGTCATCTTACTTATTAATCTTTGCAACAACACTCTGAAGTAGGTATTGTTTCCATCATTTTATATTTGAGAAAAGTAAGGCTTACAGAGTTGGAGTGATCATCTAAAGGAACGTAGCTAGTTAAGCCCATATCCTGCCCAGTAAGTGAGCAGGAACACTGACCCACAGTGAGAAGCTGTGGTTGATACAGCGTCATCAGAAGGAAGTTGAAGGAGGGGGTTCAAAGCAAGTACCTTAACAAACCAATAAGCAAATAGAAGCTGAGATGGTCAGTCCCTGCAAGCTGAGTAGAAGAGCAGATGCTCAAAGTAGACTCAGGTAAAGTAAAATAGTTTAATGGAAATTAGTGTGAAGTTAGAGTTGATGCTTGTTATAAGGGACTCTATTTCTATCATTTATGTGACTAATTAAATTACCTTTCTTTTATCAGGCTTATTAGAGTTTTCCTATATTTCACTCATTAATTCTTCAAAAATAGTTAATGAGACATCCTGATAGAAGCAAGAGATAGAAATAGTACAATGAGCTGTACTAGGAATGGTTCCTGCCCACAAAGAGCTTAAAGTCTATTGGGTGTGGGTGTGACTCAGGGTAGAAACTAATTAAACAAATATTAATTCAACAAAGGGTGGGTGGGTAGCCCCCCATCTCTGAATCCTGGTGTTCATGCCTTCATGTGGCTCACAATTAAGAATTGTGGGTGGGACCTGCGTCTCTTCCTCAAGAAGAATGGATTCAGGTGACATAGCAAAGTAGAAAGACTTGAGAGAGGGAAAATGGACTCAAACCTAGATGTCTGATATTAAACAAGAGCTAAGGAAGACAGAGTTGCTGACAGATTCTGTTAGGAGTGAGACATTGAGTGGATTGAAACCCTGAAAGAAATGAAATTAGAGACTCAAAAGGTAAGAAGTTTCAGCTTCATCAGCGTGAATATTGAACTCATTAAGAGAAGGAAAGTAGAGTAAGAGAAACAGAAGAAAGAACACACGGCTCTTCATAGAGGCTATTTATACCATAATTCCCTAACAATCAGTAGTAAATTGGGTGAGAGTGCTCCGGAGCAGGAGGATAATATATATGGCAGTAAAGTCTAATATCTAGATGTGACAGTGACATCACTGAATTCTGTTACCAAAGCAATTACGTGAAAACTTTCATCAAAACAACTCAACAAATCATAGTACAAACACTCTTACAGTTATGAAAAAAGAGGATGGAGGAGCTCTTCCCTGTTGTATGTGCTTCAAAGTCCTGAAGCCAGTAGTGGTTAATTGTCCCAAACTGTCACTGATTTTCATGTGATGCTCTTCCTCCTCTATATCTTTATTCTGATATAAAATATTAGTAATTACCTTATTCTTTTAATCATTTGTGGTATCTATAATCTTAATGAAGTTCTACATATTATTTCTTCTGGAAATAATTACAGCTTTCTAAAATTAATTGCGCTATACTTTCACTTGATAAAAATTAATAATTTAAATGGGGTGTTACAACAAGAGAATGACATTTTTATCTTATTAAAATTTATTTTTACCCGTAATTCCTTGTAAAGTAAAAGAATCTTAGAATCTCTTCTTTAACTTCTGACATTTTTCAGGTTATCCTGAATATTTTCATGATAAATAACATCAGTGATACGTGGTTAATGTAAGAGCCCATACTAATATAACTTTTACCATAACCAGATTAAAATTTTGAAAATCATTGTTAATTTAAGTAAGAAAAGGGAAAAGAATTCTGTGTATTAAAATAGTATGTTCGAAAGATAAAGTCTTTTCCCCGTATTATTTTCCAATGCTGGAAAGTGAACAACGTGAAACCAGGTGACTGACTCCTCAAACATCAAGCAAAGATCTTGTAAAAATACTCAAAAGAATTTGATTTGATTTTGCGGGTTCATCCTGATTTAGGTTCTTGTAGTTGTTTTATTAATTTTGAGAGCAACAAAAACAAATGTTAACAGATTTCATTATGAATCAGACATTGTTCTAAACAATCAATCTTCAAAAGAATCCTGTGATGTAGATACTATTATCATCCTCATTAAACAGATGAGAAAATTGAGGTTCCAAGACTTTGGATAAATAGTCAAAGACAGGGGAATTCTCTGGCGGTCCAGCGGTTAAGACTCCGCTTCGACTGTCGGGGGCGTGTGTTCCATCCCTGGTCGGGGAACTAAGATCCCACATGCCTCACGTTGGTGGCCAAAAAAATTAATTAAAAAAAAAAAATTGGTTGAAGATAATACAGTTATTAATCCTTGAAGCCCAAATACAGATATAGACCATCATGACCAAGTATATTCACAAACACATGCAAAATCGCCTGGGCAGTCTTTTTTTTTTTTTTTTTTTTTAATTCATCACAGAGTCTAAAAAAACCCCAATATTCCTTAGATTACTTAAACACTATGCTTAAGGTTCTGACCTGGCAAAATGCCAGGCTAGATGACAGCCACATTTTTTTTATATACAATGTTTTCCCTTCCTCAAAAAAAATGGTTTTTTGACTCTGTCCTTTCATAATCACTGTAGTCAGTTTCTCTTCTTCAAAATGCATGGACCTAGGTATGTAATATAATGAATCTCAGTAAGTGTATCGATCATGTATTACACCTTGAAGTATTGACAGATGGAATGGGGGCTGTTTAAAGTCAAATAAAGAAACGATCATTTCAAAGAATATTTATTCAAACTCAAAATACATTTCTAAGAACCTAGGGGAAAATTAAATTCATTTTAAGACTCCACCACTTGGAATGCAGGAAAGGCAAAATCCAAATACAAAAGAAATGTAATATAAATGAAATCGTGGCATGAATTCTAATAAACAAATATTCTAAAGCTAATGCAGTAAAATTAAAAACCATTAAATTAGCTTATAGGTAGCTATTATCACAACAAGCTCATAAATCATATCTACAAGTTGAATATGAACAATAACAATTAAGATGCAATCTCATCATACTTGGATAGAAATTTGAATCTTTTGCCATCAAAAATTAAAAATCAAGCAGTGAGTAAATTTACTTAAAATGAGGATATTAACAGAATTTTGAGAGAAGGTGTTGGAAGAGATCCAATAAATAATAAAAAGTAAAGATTTTAATATGCTTTTTGTTCTTTGAACATCATAAATTTCCTAAAAGGAGTTTCAAATAAGTATTATCAAATGGAAAGCCTCACTTACAATAAAGGCATCTTTGAGCCATGATATTCAGATTCAGTAAGAGGAAGCCACTAGGGATCCAATCAGTATGATTTTGGATGCTAAGAGTTATGAAA
This sequence comes from Eschrichtius robustus, assembly GCF_028021215.1. Taxonomy (NCBI): domain Eukaryota; kingdom Metazoa; phylum Chordata; class Mammalia; order Artiodactyla; family Eschrichtiidae; genus Eschrichtius; species Eschrichtius robustus. The sequence continues at coordinate 87,617,644 of NC_090828.1, forward strand.
TGAAATATCAAAATGCTCCTTGATCTCCTTAGCAAGCCTTTAATGGCAGAATCTCCAGTATGAATCCCTAAATATTTCATGCACTGAATTAATTTAACTTATTCTGCAAACCCCTTACCTCTCCTCACCCCATACCTCACCAAAACTAAACAAAACAACTTATCCTGGTTTTCTTAGCTTATGTTAAAAGTGCAATTATTCACTGGAGCAAAATCCCACATATAAAGAAAAAGATCACAATCTTTTCTAAGGAAGTACATTTGCATTAAAAACTGCTTTCATGATGTCCTTTAATTTGGCAATTTATCACCACACATTTAATATTTAAGTCTGTGCTTAGGAATATAAACCTGACTGGGAGTAAGTTTCTTTTTTGTTTTTCCTTTTCCTTTTCCTCTTCTTTTCCCTCTTCCTTTTTCCTTTCTTCTTCCCTCCCCTCCCCACCCCTCTTCTCTTATTTCTCTCTCTCTCTCTCTCTCCCTCTCTCCCTCTCTCTCTCTCTCTCTCTCTCTCTCTCTCTCTCGGGCACAACTTAGAACTAAATACAATTGTCTTACTGCTTTCATGGTTTCAGAAAATGTGTTGAATCAACAAAACTGTTATAGCATTACAAAAAAAATGGAACATTTGGGGTACAGCATAATTGTTTATTTTTAAACAAAATCTGTAATAGCAATTGTGAATAAGTTTGTCTGTCATCTCATATCCTAATGTCCTCTATAACCGAACCTCAAGTGAAAGTATATGACTTAAAATCCTCATCAAATAATCAGGTTTCACAGAATCAAAAGTTCCACAAAGGTTGTTTTATTGAGGATGTAATGAGAAATTTATCATTCAAATAGCTTTTATACAGTCTTAATTTTCATAATAAAAAATTTGGTAGCTGAACTTAGGAAATGTGAACATGGTACTCTTTCATACTTGAGAAAATGAAAAAGATGAGAAAGTTACAGTAAAGTTTGTTATAAAAACTGGAAGGGAATCTTAAAGATGCCCAGGCCTAACTATTTATTTTTCCCATAATCAAACCAATACCTGGAGAGGTGATGTGATGAGGCTTGAATTTGCAGTCTTGTTCCATATGAGCCGTCAATGGCACCCCTTTGTTTTTAAGATAAAAATCAAAACTCCTTAACTTGAAACACAAGGACCTCAATGATCCTGCCTGGAACACCCCACCACTGCCTGTTCCCTTTCAGTCTGACTAAGAGTTAGCAGGATTTCTCCAGTCAGTTCAAATATCACCTCCTCAGCAAAGGTTTCTCCAACGTCTCTCTTTCTTTTCCCTGTCACACTGAATGATAAATCCCAAGAAAACAGGCTTATTCTTGTCTGTATCCCCAGTGTTTGCATACTGCTTTGCCTGTAGTAGATGCTCAAGAAATATTTTTTTAGTTGATAGTTGAAATAACTGTATGACATTTGAGTAATTTAGCATCATTTGGACAGACATCAGTCTGATTCTCCCCTCATTCTTGTCCCTTTAGCCAAACTTTTCTCTATGTCCTCTAATTTCCTAATAACTTTAAACTCTGTCCTGCTTTCTTTATCCCACTTGCCATTACTGAATTTTAGATAGTGAGTGGCTCACTTCTGTGTGATTGCAAACATCCCTTAACTGACGTCCACGTTTCTGTTTTTGACCTCCTTCAGAGTGCTGCCACCTATCTTTTATAATAGATCTAGAAGCCTACAACTTCTCATCACCTCCTTTGCTGCTCCCCTGCTTTGAATTGTTGTCACCTCTTGTCTGCATTCCTTAATGGTTCCCCAGCAGGTCTCCCGAAGTCTGCCCTTACCCTCCTACAACCTATTCCCAATAAAGCCACCAGAATGATCATTTTAAATTTGCTATGTCATGTCACTTTTCAGCAAAATGGGCAATGTGTCCCAGGTCTTTATATTGCCTTATAAGGGCCTGCATTTTCTGGACCACTTTGTCTCACTGATCTCCAGCTTATTCATTCTGTTCCAGCCATGCTGACTTTCTCAACACACTCTTGTCTTTGAGCTTTTGATAAAATACTCCCACTGCCTGGAACCCTCTTCACCAAATAATTATTTGGCCCAGTCTCTACCTCATTCACCTCTTCATCCACATCATATTTTCCCAAGGGTGAGCTTTCCTGAATGCCTTTTTAATACTGTGCAATGCCAAGGATTCCACAGAGTATTCTTTTTCTTTTTTTCTTTTGGCTGCGTTGGGTCTTCATGTCCATGCGTGGGCTTTCTCTAGTTGCATTGAGCGGGGGCTACTCTTTGTTGCGGTGTGTGGGCTTCTCATCGCGGTAGCCTCTCCTGTTGTGGAGCACGGGCTCTAGGCATGCGGGCTTCAGTAGTTGCGGCACGTGGGCTCAGTAGTTGTGGCTTGCGGGCTCTAGAGCGCAGGCTCAGTAGTTGTGGCTCATGGACTTAGTTGCTGTGCAGCATGCGGGATCTTCCCGAACCAGGGCTTGAACCTGTGTCCCCTGCATTGGCAGGCAGATTCTTAACCACTGCACCACCAGGGAAGCCCCACAGAGTATTCTTATACCTCCTTTTAATGTCCTGTTTTTCCAATTGTCTATAGGACTTATCAACTTCAAACATATCACACAATTTGCTCTTTATTATGTGTATAATCTGTCTGTTCTTACTGGAATGTAAGCTCTATAAGGGGAGGAATCTTTGCTTTATTTGTCCATATATCCCAGACACTTAAAAAAAAAAAAAAATGCCTGGAATATAGTAGATGCTCAATAAATATTTCTTTAATGAATGTAAATGTGGTACAAGGACATTATGCAGCTGTGCCTTAAAAGATTATAAGTCAAAATTCTTCCACGATGTTCAGTGACAATATTAACTTCTTTTCATGAACAATTATATACTTTTTTCCTCTTTCTTTTTGGTTACTCCAAGCTTTATTCATCTATAGTCAGCCAAGGTGTTTCTTCAAGCCTCTACTGACAGTCTTTTCTAAGCAAGCAATCCAATAGGATGACCAAATGCAAACAAGGGTGAGTTTGAGCATACTAAAACACTGCCTTCAGGGAAGTAAGATCAGTTGGGTAGGATATGGGCATGGTTGCGTGGGTACATAAGTATCCCAGTAAGTTTTTAGGCCATCTCTCACAATGAGGCATTAATATTGCTAAACTACCATGCAGAGTGAGAAGAAAGGCTTGGGAAACAGGAACACAATTGCTGAAGTTCAAGTTGATATTGAAATTCAAAAATAACAGTAGTTCAGGCACATATAGGAAAGGTGGAGCTACAGCATAGGAATAAGGATCAGAGAAAACAGATATCAACTGTAACAGAAGGCAAAAAAACAAAAACAAAAGCTCAGCTAAAAATGAGAGAAGGAGCAAGGAAAACCTAAATCCAGGCAGTTGGTGAACAGCATATTTGAAGGAAAAGTAAACTTATGGCTAAGTGATAGAAGCAGATTCAAAGGTGCTAGTGACAATAAAAATCTTGACAAAACAGGATGTTTCAGCCTGTGAATTGTGCATTCATCCCTTGATGTCAGCAACTAGTCCCTAAGCATGACTATTATAAGGCTCAATATGGCCATGACGTTAGACAGGTAAAATATTACCAACTCACTCTTAGTAAAGAAGATCTTTATCAGTTCCTATTTTCTAAAAAAATTCATCTATTCACAATTGCTCTGCTCTGCTCTAAGTCAGCTGATTTAACGCTGTTTGGAAAGGAGTTGTGGATGTATGGGGGTTCAATTCCTTTTTCTCCACTCATTTGCCCAATCATAATGTAAATATCGTTAAGATAGAGTGCTTTACTTGGTTCTGTTACATATTCAGTTACATCTTCAAATCTTACTCAAAAGGAGGCTTGTTAAAATATGTTCAGTGAGCTAGCAGTATGATAAGCATAGTTATAAGAAAGTACTTCCTGTTATTGTAAGTTTTGGTTAATGAAAGTTGTTTCCTGAAGATTCAGAATAATATGCTGTCCTTATAAGAGCTAAATCAATATTTTCTTGGTGTGAAAGCTTCATTAAGAAAAAATTTCTGCATATGATTTATTGAAATGTATTATTACTATAAAATATTGGTATATAATCTGTGGTAGTATTGATGCTAAAAGCACAAAACACATCAAGAAGATGTCTGAATTTACGACTTTAGAAAGAACTATTTGCAATGTTGATTAAAATACTCATGAAGGACTTTTGAAGTTGTATATAGCTGGTTTTCATGGATATATTTGGTCTTTGTAGAAGCATATGGAAATGCATATTTAATTTGACAGTATTTTGCAAATCATACCCACTTCAGAATACCTTGCAAAGTAGAAATGCTTCCATATGCTAGAAGATGGTTTGTCTGTTATGCTGAGAGTAAAGAAAGAGCTATATATCCAACAACAAAATTTTAAAAATATTTTCTTGGGCATTGTGGATTATGAAAGTAAAGGAAAATCAAAAGGACAATGTCCTTGTACTTAAACATTTAGAATTAATTTAGTCAATTTTTCAAACAATCACATTGGACATACTAAGATGAATTCTCACAAGGATCACAGGCCCCCTTAAAAAAAAAAAAAAAGAATCAAATGGGCATGTTCTGCCTAGGTTTCCATGCCTGTGCCAAATCTTCTGAGACTCTGACCACATCTGATTGGAGCAAGGATTTATAAGAGAACGAAGGCAAGCTATCTCTACAAGACCTTACCATGATGGAGACAAACCTCAATTCTAGAGAAAAGGATAACTCCCACTCAATCAAACCCTATCCTCTGGGGTGGAGTTAAAAACAAGTGACCAAAGAGAAAATGGATCATAGGAATTCAGACCTCCGTTCTGAGTAATGCATTCCAAGTATTCCTGGGGCCTGTGAAGTTGGCACAGCTCAGTCTTGGAAGCACCAGGACCCAGTGGGTCTGTGTGTGATGAGCAGTTTCCCAGGCTGCCCCACACAACATGTATCATTGCACCGTGGTTGTTTTGACAGTCATAAAGAGTCAGATGGATACATGTGTTTTCTCAACAAGAACAAATAAAAGTTTAGCAATAGCTCTTCATAGTTTATATTAAAAACCCTTGCAGATTCTGAAGGTTACTTTAGGGACAAAACTTGAAGTAATTAAAACAAGAGCTGAAGCTCTTTGACAAGTTTTACTTTTTGTGTTTAAAAGGTTCACTGACCTCATATATCTCCAGGGACACTAGTCTGCAATTTTCAAAGAGAAAATAAATTTTGAGTTTTCAAAGGACTTCAGTTTTCTCAAATTAATCTTTACGTCATCATTATCTGAGAATAGTGATTTGCAAGCAACAATGGCTTTAATGTATCTTTTTATACTGATGATTACTATTTTGGTTTTCTTTTAAGAGCCAGGATTCCTTTATCTCTTAAATTGAGAAAATCAGATTATTTACTGAAATTATTTTTAACTGTGATCATGCCTCAGTGCATAAACGTTATTTTTATGATCCCAGCTTAAATTCACACGCGAAAATTATCTAGATGATTTTGCACAGTAAAAAAGTGTCAAGCCAAGAAGATGAGGGATCCTTTTAGAGTTATTGATCTAAAATGGTTTCTGAATGAAGACAGGTATAGGTTATATGCCATGAATCCATAAATGAGTTTTCTTCAATCAAATTGTCTTCTTTTGGATCCCTTACAATGAGGCTTTGGGGACTAGGATTTACAATAGGTATAACCCGCTCGTGAGCATGGCTCTGGAACTAAGAGTATGAAGCATACTTGATTTTACCACTGTTTATAATTTCTAAAATATTGTAGAATAGAGATAAAGAGCAATTTTATGATAATCGGCAGACTTTTAAATGTTAAGTCAATAACTCAGATTCCGTAAAAATTCTAGTAAAGAGTATAAAAAGAAAAAGATCACTTGACATATCCCTTAAAGAAATGTCATTTAAGTAATTCTTTCTTCTTTATACTTCCTTAAATTTATGAAACTAATCAAGTGAAATCTCCCTCACAGGCAACAATTTCAGCTTTCAAAGTAACAGAGAGAAAATTTACTCACTTAGTTAACATAGCATTCCATTTTGCAGAGGAATTGTATCTGTAAGTTTCACCACCAACTTCTTCAAGCTTTTCCAAAGCAGCTCTGGGTTAAAGTTATCTATTCCTTCACTGTTCCTATGGCAATATCTGAAAATTCACCCAGCAATTATTAAGAAATTGCCTTGTGGCACATATTCTATCCCTGTGTTACTTGTCATTTAAATTGTTTATTCAGCTATCGAAATGGCATCTCTCCAAATAGATTGTATGATTTAAACAATATCCTATATTTATTTCTATCTATTAAAGTTTCTTGTACAAAAATATATGTGGGTTATATTTGCTCGTGCCTCCTCTATTGACTCAGGAGCTTTCTCTTTACTTGGTAAAGCAGTGAGCACCTTAGAAAGGACACTCGTTTTGGAGTAGGATAAAATGGAAGGTTCATCATGTTTAATTCCTAAGATTGGAAAGATGTATGGATATATTGGAAATCCTCATTATTTGATTACAAATGGAATACTGGGAAAAAGCCGTTTAAAATACATCTATTTTAAAACAGTAAACCATACTCTTTTTAGTAAATAATGGAGGAAAACATAATAAAAGATTTGATTGAGATGCTCTTGAAAAATAAAATTTTAAATTGTAAAACAAATTTAATTTATAATTTGACAAAACTTACATTAAAATTATAATATGCTAATTATTAAAAAGAATAATAAATTGTGGGGGTTTTGTGTGTATTTTAACAAATGTGAGAGCAAACTACAATCTTTTTTTTTATTATTAAATTAATTAATTTATTTATTTTTGGCTGTGTTGGGTCTTCGTTTCTGTGCGAGGGCTCTCTCTAGTTGTGGCAAGTGGGGACCACTCTTCATCGCGGTGCGCGGGCCTCTCACTGTCGCGGCCTCTCTTGTTGCGGAGCACAGGCTCCAGACGCGCAGGCTCAGTAATCGTGGCTCACGGGCCCAGCCGCTCCGCGGCATGTGGGATCTTCCCAGACCAGGGCTCGAACCCGTGTGCCCTGCATTGGCAGGCAGATTCTCCACCACTGCGCCACCAGGGAAGCCCTTCTTTTTTGTATTATATTTAACTTTTTTTTTTTTAATAAATTTATTTGTTTTTGGCTGTGTTGGGTCTTCGTTTCTGTGCGAGGGCTTTCTCCAGCTGCGGCGAGCGGGGGCCACTCTTCATCGCGGTGCGCGGGCGGGCCTCTCACTGTCGCGGCCTCTCTTGTTGCGGAGCACAGGCTCCAGACGCGCAGGCTCAGTAATCGTGGCTCACGGGCCCAGCCGCTCCGCGGCATGTGGGATCTTCCCAGACCAGGGCTCGAACCCGTGTCCCCTGCATTGGCAGGCAGATTGTCAACCACTGCGCCACCAGGGAAGCCCTGTATTTAACTTGTTTAGCATGAACATAAAGATGATCATTTCCACAAAATTTTTGAAGCATTCATCATTTCCTTTTAATCCCTGATATTCTAGTCATTTGCTTTTGAAGTACCGTGTCTGATTTCGTCTACTTCATCTGTTAATGGTTCTGACTCTGACATATTCTCATTGTCCATGATTTTGTGATTCAGCAGTTCTTCAGTATCACTTGCATCATGAAATCCTGAATCTCTTGAAAAATTTCACTTTACAGTTCATTTGCATTAAGTTTTTATTGTGTTATGCTTATAACATTCTATAATCAGCAAGAGTCCAAACTTTTTTATAATAACATAGAGATAAATGCTAATACTAATTGGGAAAGGGTGTTTAGAAAAGGCTAATTTTATAAGTGGGTAGTTCATTAGTGAAAATTTCCTACTATGACAGTTTTTGCTTTCCTACATTGTCATATATCTTTGGGGACTGGAATAATGCTTTGGTAATCAGGAACTCTGGCAGTTTGCAATCAGATGAAAGTAAGGGCTAGAAAGTAAGCAAGTGGTAAAGCTGGAAATGCAAATTGGTGTCTTCTACAAATGTCTGTTGTTGACATAATGACTGTGGATGAGAAACTCCTGGGCAAGAGGACCAAGGGTTGAGGCATTGAGAGAATCAATGAAAAAGTGAAAGAGAAAACCTTATAAAATATAGAAGAGTAGTCACATACATTGCAGCAGAAGCAAGAGAAAGTGGTACACTGGAAGATTAGGGCTGTGGGAGGTACACATTAAGGACAAAGGGGATGGCCAAGTATATTTAATATGGCTGTCTGATAGGGCAGGAAGTTGTGGCTGAGAAGTCATCCATGTTAATTCATACTGAACACCTAACTCCAGAAACATGCTAAATAGGTAGAACAGATGCCGTGGGAGGTCTAGGTCATAGATCAACTAGGGAGTCTGTGAAAACTCTCACTGAGAAATCTATTGATACTGGCCTGTTCCATTTGAAAGCATTTGGAGTCTTGTGAATTCACACACCTACGCTTCCTTTTTCTCTCAGCATTTAACAACAAGACCTTATGCAGGTAGTAGACAAGGATGTGATAAGTAGTAAGTCAGAAAGAATCACAGAAACCAAAACAAGGTTTAAATTATAGATGAGTTTTGGGCTATGGCGTTCTCCAGTATTGCCTGGAGAAGTATGTAGAATCAAATATATCAAGTCAGTACTCCCCAGAACAAATGTGCATTAGATGATCTCTCCATATAACATTAATTGTACAGTTGGGTCAAGCAAGCATGGTACATGCTTATAATTTTTTGTCTTTTTTTCTAAATTTTCTTGATGCTTATTATTATCCTTTCTTAGACTTCCCTATATTGTTTTATAGGAAACAATGTTGTTTTCCTATATTGTTCCTCTTTTTTTAAGTTCCCTAATAATAATAATAACCTACATTTCTGAGTTCTAAAATATGCCTTAACCATGCACTGATGTCAGCCAGCCTCTTCTATTGATTCTTTTTAACCTGCAAATGACTTATTATAATAAAGGAGATGAGTCAATTTCTCAATAAAGCCTTAAAAATGTTATCTCTACTTAAAGTCTTCAATCAAATACCTCTAGCTGTTTATGGAAATGTGTTGGCATGATTTGAAATTCTGGCATTTAAAAAAAATTATCAGTAGGCCCCATTCTTGGCCACTCAGAAAACTTTAAAAAAAAAAAAAAAATGTAGGGGAAACTAGCATTTCAAGAGATTTACTATATGAGACCATTTGGAGGTTTTTTATACCAGCATGGAAAGTGAGGAACAGCAGTTTTCTTGTATGTGTTATTTCATTGGACAGGGTGAAAAAGTAAGCCATAGAAGGAATCTTAATAGCTCACATAATCCACTCCTGTTTTCATGCTAGAATCTCTCTAAAAAAAAAGAAGAGGTGGGTGGTGGTGTCTTGAATTGCAGTCTATGGGCTCTCAACAGAAGAATCTTTTTATGGTCCTCAGATATGTTTGAATTCCCTAAAACCAAAAGGTTAACTATTGATCTAAAGTCTATCAGAAAGGTCAACACTTATAAAGTTAAAAAGAAAAATTCAAGATATTGAAGTACTTTTTTTAAAGTGATACATTTCTGATTGTCAAATTCTTATAATTAAAATATTTTCCTTCATATTTCAGAGCAATAATTAACTGTGTAGACTAAATTGAAGTCAGCCCTGAAGGAAAAAGACACAAGATGACATTTACTCACAACCATTTCTAATTTTGTATAATTCTTAGCTACAGACAAGGTTTAGAATATGACACTGGAATGAAAAAAAGTGATGATAAACTAGGAAAAGGTCAAATTCTAGTTGAGAATAATAGCTTGAATTATAATGCTTAATGCAGTGGACTGCCTCTGGCCTCTACTCATTCTTTTTATTGGCAAAGGTTCTTGGGAAAAGTCTTAGGTCACCATCAGTTTTGAACAATGGCCAAAATGCCTATTTAAACAAAAGGAAGTGAAATTTCTTGGTACAGATGTAATTTACCAGTCGCTAATGGGAACATCATATAAAAGATACTTTGAAATTATATAATGAATATTACACTTTTAGCATTCAGGATTACATGTTCCGGGATCCACTCACTACAGCAGGTAGGCCAGCCACTCCCCATAATGCCCTTCTTCTCAGCCTTGATAAACATTTATGCCTTATGTTTAACCAGGCACCTAGAATGCCCCTCACTAACTTCCACCTTCGTCCTGTCCTACCTCTTTATCGAAGGCTTTGACTACACAGTCATTGCACTATAAATATGGGGTCAAATGATATAAAATAAAAAATGATTTAAATATATATACTTAAAAAATACTTGATAAAGGACGAATGGACCAGGAAAAGTTATATGTACTCTTTATTTGAAATAATGTGTTTAGCCACTAGATGTCACCCTTCTTTAAGCGACAAAGTTTACTTGACAAAGTTTACAACATAAACAGCAGTTACATTCCACTGTAGGGTAGAAGTTGGTACCATCGGAATTAGTCCCTCTGATATCACATAAAAAGAAGCTTTAACAACAAACAAACGAAGAAACAGCAACAAACAGTCTTTCCTGTAAGAAGGGCTACATGAGTCAGACTGAATTGAGTCATCAGTCTCCAAAGCCAGATAGTTAAAATGCAACAATAGTTAATAACGTATAAGTTTCAAAAAAAGTTAATAGCATGGCTCTCATACAAATATAAAATGAACACATACAAAGATCTCAATCAACTCATTAATTAGCAAGGGAGCCAATTAAGATAGTGAGGCCAGTACGAGAGAGAATTCAAGGAATAGAGACTTACAGGGTCAGTCTGAGCTTGGCAATAGGTACAAAACGGTTTAATGTCCCAAAGGTCACAAGCCGTAACCTTTAAGGCTATGTTTCCTGCTTGAGAGAAATGATCTCTACTAGGCAAAATTCTACAAGTTAACATGCAACTTCACATTGAGGCAACAAAATACTTAGCCTACATGTATGGATCACCTATCATGCTTCAGTGGCTATGCTAAGTGCTTTACATGCATCATCCCATTTTAATCTCACAGTAATTGCCTATGAGGTAGATGCTGATGTTATCTTTATATAGAGGCTAGAATACTATGAAGTCAAGGACATTCTTCAGGTTATGGACCGGCAAGTGAGTGATCAAGCTGGAATGTAAATCTGGTCTGTCTGCATGGTCTTTCTCCTGGGAGCATAGACTTAACAATTGCTTACTGGGTCTAGAGAATGTTGGGATTCTACAAGATGAGGCACATGCGAACACACTACAACCCCTCCACCCTCTCCTGTTCCTCATCCATGAAGGGCAAATAACGGTGAAAGAAATCTGAAGTGCAATAGAGATGCTGGAAAATCAGTTAAACTGCTAACACTTGCATTCTCTAGAATTTTGTAGATTACTTACTACACCCTCCTTTCCCTTTGCTGATTCCTCTATTGCAATTTAAATAAGTGGAGAGTTGGAAATGCTCAAGGTAGTGAGTCTTCACACAAAGGCAAGCAATACCTTATATACTGTCTATATGGAAAACACTTATGCTAGGTAAAATGTTGTCAATGTGGTTTGCTAAAAATGAAAAAGAGAGCTTTTAAAACATGTATGGTATTCCTATAATATAATATGCGCTTTATATTCTTTTCAGAGAATTTGGGACAAGGGGAGAAATCTAATGTACTGACAATATACTCAAGGAAGATGTCTGCCTAACAAAATACTTGCCCAAAAGATGCTCTATTTAATTTTAAAACTTTAAAATCTTGCGGAAATTTTAGACATAATTAAATGAGCTATAGAAACTCATCTTAAATTTGTAAGACTTATATGCACAGAATCTCAAAAATGTGAGGTGCTCCAAGCTTTATTACTAATTCAGTTTCAATTCTTATAACGATTATACCACTCAGCCAGTGACTGAGAAGATTCAGAGAACTAATCAAATGTTATTATATTACCTATTAGGAGTCTAGACAGTCTCCTCATCACATACACTCTGATACAACTTTGAAAGGATTTTTTTTTTACAGAATATTATTTCTTTATCTCCATACCAGATAAAAAAAATAGAAACACTTAAGAGTTCCCCAGTCAAATAAAAATGTGTAAATTTGTTGGTGTATCACATTTGCATTTATACTCGCTCTAAAAAAATGGAGTGCTATATAAAAATTGAAAAGTATTTCTTTTTATGTAGTCAGTCTGTTGTTCAGTGTTCAGCTTCTTCAGTTTTCATGGATTATAAAATTTTTTAGGACAGACGATACTCCTTACAAGACCATCTTATAAGTTTCCAGCTTTAAAGGTAGATGTAATTTTAATAATCACATACCACTTTTAAGCTCTATTAGGCACAGCTCTAGTTGCCTTTGATTTATTCATCAATGTGAGAAACCTGAAATTTTCTAAAGTCTAATTTTTGAAAAAGAGTTAAGTAGTCTCTTCGCATTAAACCATCTGCTCTGCATGATTACAGGGACTCATTTTTAGCCTTGAAGCTTCCCTTTTGTGATTAAATTTCTTGTTCAACCAAGTGAACTCTTTGGAAACCATTTATTTCCGATAAAGCATATCATTGTTCGTAGAGTAGTAAAATAATTATAATCAGTCCAGATTCTTATTGGATAGCATCTTAAAGAGCTTATGTAAATTTAGCACATTATTAATGCAAATTCATTTATTCATCACCAAAGAAGAATCTAAAGATAGTACTTACGCAGGTTTAATTGTATAGGCATGCTTTTCATGGACAAAGGCACCAGCAAGACCTCCTGCTCCTGTATTTAAATACTGGATTGAGAATAAATTAAACTGTTTGGGTTTACCTAAATATGTATGACAAAAGTAAACAATGTAATAATTTGACTTTTTTGTTATGAAACCAACTTTTGACAAGATCAGAATGTGTGCCTATTTGAACTTTTATAATAAAACAGAATTTGGAGTTACCTTGTTTAAAGAAAAAAAATGAAACATAGCATTATTAATCGAGAATAAATAGCTATTACTTTTTTAGCCAAATTTTGTCCCAACTAGTAGATAACAGTTCCAGTGACATTTATCTCATTTCAGAGCTCATTCATTTCAGTTATTTTGTCACAAGATATTTAAATAATAATAAAAGATTATATTTTTAAAACACCTAAATTAAAATAAAATTGGTTTTATTTCCATGCTCCCTGTCAATTAACTTGTCTTCAAATGTCAATACAAAGTTGATTCCATAAGAATTATCTTTACTTATGTAGAAATTTCACAACATATCAACAAAAAACTCAGATCAATTTGAATTAAGTTCTAAGTGTGGAGCTTTTTTTCCAGAACCTCCTGACTTTTACAGAGCAGCCAGGGAATTGAAGGAATAGTACTCTATAGAGGATGGAAATACCAAAATTTAATAACCTATACTATTCTATCATGTGACTCTACAGTTAACTGAAGTCAGAAAATACAGTAATGAAAGAAATGGAGGTAAGTAATTCAAATACTTAAAATTGGCCACTGATCCAGTTTTACATTTAGATTAATGTCAATGTGGAATAAAAGAATAAAAATATATTAACTAGTTTGTTGATACCTTGTAGGAGCACCAGCAGGCAAAATCAACTCCCCACTCATGTAAGTGGAGTTCAACATTTCCAACTGCATGTGCCAGATCAAAGCCAACCAAACAACCCTGGGGAAGAACATAATAAATTTTGAATTCGCTTAATGATTTGAAATAGTAAAGACAGTATATTTAAGAAAATCTTTGACACACTGCTGTACCATAAATATAGTTCATCCTTTGGTACAGTGACTCACGAAGTGTGAGTCACAAAATCCGGGGCATTCCCAAGACCCTTTCAGGTCAAAACAATTTTCATACCATGAAGAAGACATTCTTTGCCTTCTTCACTGTGTTGACATGTGCACTGAAAATGCAAAAGCAATGATGGGTGAAATTGCTGGCACCTCAGCACAAATCAAGGTAGTGGAAGCTTGTACTGTCATTGTGTGTCAAAGCCATTCAGTTACAGCATGAAAAAGTTAATTTCACTTATATATCTCCTTGATAAAAGTATAAAACTAATACATTTATATTAGATCTCAATATCTTAATTTTCCTATTTTTAAGTTTAATGTGGGAATTATGCATAAGACATTTGACCATATCCTGAAGTAGGATGGTTGTCTCAAAGTAATGCACTTATGCAGTTATTTGAGTTGCAAGCTGAATTAGCCACTTTAGCTTACTGGAAAACCGTTTTTGCAAGAAAGAGCGACTTATGTACAAACAATAGTAAGTCATACTTAGGTATTTGACAGACATATTTTGGAAAATTGAGTCTGTCAGTTTAAGGAAAATAACTCACAGGATTTGTTGCCAAGGGAAAAAAGTAGTTACCAAGATAAAGCAGAATTTTGGAAAACTTGTATCCACTTTTATGAATATGACCATTTCCCAGTATTTAAAGATATTTCTGATGAGTTTAGAAGTAATATATAATCTTAAAAAGAACATATACTGAAATATGTAAATATCAATATTTGTAAAATATGCATAACAATGAACCAATATTTTCCAAATGACCAACGCTTATTGTTATATATCATGCATGGATAAAAGATCTATTCAAAATGAAAAATCAGCCAATGGATTTTAATGTAACAAAGCATAGAATGATCAGTGATTTGGTTTCACATTTCATACCACAACTCCCAAGAAGTTCTCACTTGTCAAATTCTGGTGTAGTATCAAAGAATATTCACAATTAACTGAAAAAGCTATTAAACTACTTTTGCTTTTTCTAAATATATATCTGTACAAGGTCCAATTTTATTCCTATGCTTCACAAAGGAAAAAAAAAAATCAAGAGATTGAATGCAAAAGATATATAAAACCAGTTGCCTTCTATTAAGCCAAACAGTAAAGATCTCTCTATCTATATAAAATATCTGCCAAATATAAAACATTCCTTTCATTGTTTCTTTTAGAAACTACAGTTTTGCTTCCCTAACAATATATTATTTCTGTCAATATGTAATGGGTTTGCCACTTTTGTCCTAAAATAAATAAGTAAATGTATTTTAAAATTCTGTTTTAATTACAAATATAGTAAATATAGATAGACATATATATAAACAATATTAAAACCTCTTTGAGGTGATCAGTGATTTTTAAGAATGTAAAAGGTTTGCATTACTAAAAAGTTTGAGAACTGCTGCTTTAGTATATCCTGTTAACCTGAAGGAGTTAATAAAATTTTCAGTTTATCACTTAATCCCACATCATGTCATTTAATTTGATCAAGTATATTCATGCTGTAGTAAATTGCCTTAGTGGTTCCGATTCTACGTCCCTTCCTGTATCCATGTCCTTTGCCACGTAACTTTTCAGTTCCTTCACTGCGAACAGGGTGCAGTTCTCCGCCACTGGGATCAGTCAGGTGACTTGTTTTGAGCAAAGGGACATCAGCACATACAATACAAAGAGAGTCTCCTAATCACTTGAGTGATGAGGCTTGCTCTCTCTTGCCCTCTGCCACCTATATGAGAAGGACTTGCTTCGGCCAACCTACTGGCCCAGATGGAAGATGAAAAAATTGTGGATCAGAGTCATCCTCCCCTGGGCTCAGCCTGGATTCTACTCTCCCACATTCTCTTAGTTGGCCAGAGATGCATGAGTGACCTCAGCTGAGATTAGCAGGATCCCTGCAACCAAGTCCTGTCTAGATCAGTTGACACAAAGGTGACCCATAAAAATGATGCTGTTTTTGACTCTATACTGTGTTCTTCCTGTACATTGACTTGAGACCCTAACAGTCTCTTACTATCTGACTCTGTTCTGTCTCAGTTAATGACATAAAATTTTTAAAATGCTGATCGTTAAATGGGGGTGATAGTTCACTTTGCAAACATGTCTTACCTCTTGAGCTCTTCTGTTGTTAGCTTAGTAAGAGCAAACATAATAATCACATTCTTAAAACTTGTAGACTTCCTGCAACTTCGAAGAAACACATCTATCGATTGAAGTTTTTGAAGTAAATAATTGCAGAGGGACCAATTTTATATTGTTCTAACACCTCTTAAGAATAAATAACCCCGAACTGCTATTACAGGTACTTTCCCCAGAACAGAGGGATGCAAACCATGACCTGTTCTTAATGAATAAAGTTGTATTTGAGCACAACAATCTCATTTGTTTAGATATTGTCTATGGCTGCTTTTGCAAGCACAAATGAATCACTGCAACAGAGACCATATGAACGAAAAAGTCTGAAACATTTGCTGTTTTGCCCATTACAGAAAAGATTTGCTGACACCTGCCCTATAGCATTGGTTTCCATAGAGAAAACTCAATATATTGGAGAGTCAGTTAATTAGAAACCTTACTCACTGTAATGTGGCCAGAGCTAGAACATCATAAAAGAAAAAGTTCTTACAGGTATTTTGTTTCTAAAACACAAAACATGAGCAATACATGTCATAAAAATATGACAGATGCTTCATGCTAACACAAATTTTTGGAGCAATAGGAAAGAAATACAGTTAATCTCCATCAAGATTTAGAGGTCATCAGAACTTAGATTTGCAGACTAGGTTCAATAGATATATATACAGACACATACATATATGCAATTAGTTTGTATTTTAAGATACACTTTTAATATTGAAATTAAATTTGGGGGAAAAAATTTCTGAATTTAAAATTCTCTTTTTTCTCACCAACACCTCCAATTAAAGTGTTTTTTTATGAAGAAATTTTTACAACTTAACTTCTCTTAGACAAGTTTTTACAACACAACTTTTCTTAGAAAACTCAAGGAATAAAAAGGCAGCACTTTTATTTTATTATCAATTATTTATAAAGAGTGGCACAATGAAGAAACTATGAAGCTTCACCTGCCGTATCCTGTTATTAAAAGCCCTGTGGTCACATCTGTGGCACGATATAAAATAATCACTTGTGGCTCCTACAGTATGTTTTAATGCATGTACAATTCTTTCCCCATGGGTGGCAGAGAACATAAATTATTAAAATGTGACTGTTTTTAGGAAATGACCGTAAGATACAAACTTGCATGAGATCATCACAAAGGGATTTTACAAAAGTTTCGCTAGATGGCAGCATCTTAAAAATAAAGAAAAAACTAATAGTTCTCCAAAACCTCTGTATAGCCATGCAGTTAACATTTTCATTATTTTACGAATAAGAGTAGGTAAAACAATATGAATGTGTGAAAACAGACCGCACCCTTGAGTGCATACTTTATGTAATTTTAAAACTAGAAATCAAATATTTTTCAACAGATGTTTATTAAAATTACCCACAATTGCTCAGACTCTCATTGATACAAGCGCAGCAGCGGTGTTCAGCCACCGTGTCACCTGGCTTTACAGTCAGTCCCCAAACTATGGCAGTAGTCTTCTAACCATTCGGACTACTTCCAGCCTGCTTTCTTCCAATGAACTTTCTAAATCATACATTTGGTTATAAGACTTCCTGTGTCCCTTCAAAGATCTCCCCATTCACTTCAGAATGTAACTCATTTTCCTTGGTATGGCTTTTAAAGACCTTTATGATCTGGTTCTTTCCAGCTTTCCTGTCCCGGGTGCCCTACACCTACTTTCATTTATTTGCATAAACCGTTCTCTGTCTCTGGAGTACTCTTTCCCTCCTCATTTGCCTGGGTAGCTCAGATTTTGATCACAAGATAACTTCCATAGGAAGATACCTTTGCCAAACCTTCTCGCTTCTCTCATCTTACAGCCCTGGTTGCATAAATCTCTTGTAGCAATTTTCCAATCTTAAACTGTCTTCTATTTTTATGTAATATGAACTCAAATAATTCAATTGTTGAATAAATAAGTAAAAAAACAAAGTCATAAAATTGTCAATAAATATTTTGTAAACTGAAGCTAAATGTTAAAATATTATTTGATATCCTTTATTTCTGTTTCAATTTTATTGCATAAACCATTTATTCAGGCTTGGCATCTTTTAAAATGAAGTTTCTTGGACAGTCAAAAGTAGTTTAAAATATATTTAAAATCCCTTTCAATAAAACAAGGAATATCATGACTTTTTGTCTTTGCCATCTTTACTAGCACAATACTAAAAATTTTTCTAACCAGTGGAATAAGACACAGGGTCTGTGCTGAGATTTCCAGGTAAAGAGCTAGATCACTGTCTCTCAAATTTAGTTTATTATTTGTTTATTAATTAAAATGAAATATGGAATAGTACAGTGTAATTTTATCCCTTGTAGCATTAAAGTCCTGATAACTTTATTGATTTATTCTATAACAGATTGGCTTTGGACAGATATTATTAATTTGTTCTTTCTTCACCAAAAAAAAAAAAAAAAAAAATCCTATAAATTATGAAGACCATCAATAAGTAGCAAATTTGGTGGGAAAAGGGATAATTATATAAGATATTTGTAGCTATACACAGAACTGAAAGTCAGCTTGTATGCATTTGTATGTTCAAATAATTGTTAAAATAATAAAGTACTTAAGATAGGTAAGTAGCCTTTGTCTTTGAGCCACTTGAGTAAGCACCCAGGTTACTTAGGAGGTACCTGCAAGAGATGCCTGTCACGCAGCCTGTGGTCATTCATACATACCAGCTGGGTGCATGTCCAGACTTCAGTGGATGCCCTTGGCAGTGGCATTAGCACCATGGTGGGTAAATTACAGGGGCCTACAAGTCCCTTCAAGGCTAGTAATTGGATACTAGTAATAGGAGTGTGACTTCTCTCGTGGCTGTTTATGGGAACTACAGTTTCCACACCATACTAAAGAGATCTTTATGTATTCTAAACATCACTCCTGTTTTGATATAAAGTCACAGGAAACAACTGAAGAAGTACATTGCTATAAATTTGAACAATATTACCTTAAATAGAAAAACTGATGGGAAAATTTGAGGACAGTGAACAAAAATTTGAAAAAATGATAGGAGTGTGTGTGTATGTGTGTGTTGTTGTTCAACTCTACATAGATGATATGGACAAATGGTGGATTAATAACAACAGGTTGGCTAGTTAGCTTTGCTCCTGGGATTTCTCAAGGAAGCTCACAGTTAGGGAGGCGTTGAATTGTCCTGGGGAGGGTGAAAATGAAGAAGAAGCAGATGAAAGATGGTAGAGTTTCTTGCCATAGTCTTGAAGCACTAAAATTTGTAAAATTCATTCGAGTGCTATGATTTAAAAGAATCCACAGATACTAAATTTTAAAAAAAAAGTAATACCCAGTAAAGATCTCTGTAAGAGGGGCCTCTACCATCTCTGTAAACATAGTATATCATTTCAGAGTGAATTTTTATTGTGCAAGTCTTTCCTTTCATCCTAAAATTTATTGTCTTCAAATATCCTTCTCTTTTTTTTTTTTCTCCTTTTCATCCAACTCTGGTTATAAGCAGGAACTATGCATTATTTCTTATATTGTGTTTACTCTGCACTTAAAGTCAATATGTAATTTGTATTACAGTTTCCTTCCCCAAATTATTTAATACAGCTGTCTACTATTTTTTGAAGTATTATGTTAAGCTTTCACTTATTTATACCAATAGTTTGATGGGAGTAACTGTTCCTCACTATTAAAACATAAAGCAATACAAAATGAGAATGAACTTTCACAAGTTAAAAGGGACAAAACACAATCTTCCAAGTGGAACTGCAGGGAATATTTTAGAAATCAAGTAGCTTGGCAACTAGAACCAAAACTTAAAATTTTCTGTAAGGCAGAACCTGAATGCTACTAGAAGTTATTTTAGTCCTGAGGCTCTTACAGATAATATATGATACCAGAAAAACATAGGTAATCAGCATATGTACTGCAGGAGAAAAAAAATACAATATTCCATCCAGGAAGCTAGTGACTTGATAATTCTAAATGTTCATATTAAGTTCAGCAGCAAACAGGAACAGAAACAGGAAAAATTAGGAGGGTAGACAAGATTCTACCCTAGACATATGATGAATTACTCCAAGGTTAAGGTCTAATAATTTCAAATGTATCTTCTATTAAAATATTATTTTAAAATGCAAGTGTAAGAGAAGGATGATATCACAAATAACCCTTAGCCTACATAATAATTTGAGTAAGAAAGCACCCCCATTGTCCTAGAGCTATTGATTGATGGTATTTATGCCAAAATGTGTATACAGAGGAGACAACAAGCCCTGATAAAGTGAACATTGTTCTGTGCCTCTCACTGTGGGCTATTGCTAGGGATTTGGGGAGCCATGACTATGCTTCTCGGTTTCCAGAGAGCTTCATTTTGAAAAAGATAAGATATCCAGTAAGGGAGAGTTTTGAATCAAGAAAGAGTCTTTCATGACAAAGGCTGTGCATAGATATCAGGGAATTAATTAAATTAAAAATGAGTACCTTTAACTTGAAATCAAAATGAAATCAGAATGAATGCTTTCACTCCGTGACTTAAAAACGCTGGTTTGGATTCAAGGGTAAGCTAAAAAGTGAAAGTGGAATCCATTCTGAAATATTCATTTATTTGTCAACCTGTGCAAATTAGACTAATACAGTATTAGGATTTTATTACCCACTTATATCAAGCCATACTTCCATATTTTCAGAAAATATAGTAGCTTATAGCTATAGTTACCCAAAAGAAAATATGAAGGAAGTGTCCTGTTGGAAAAGTAAAGTGACAAGGGGTGGAAATTTGGGAAGAAGATGATGGACACAGGAAAACTAAGGAGCTTGTCTTTGGATGGAAACCTTGGAGTCCTGAAAGGGGTGGTAGAACTCTACTCAGGTGCTGAAGATGGCCAACCTAGTGCATTTTTGGAGGCCTTTCTGGGCTCTATTTATGTCACAGGAAATGGAACCTGTATGTTTTTTGAAATTAATATATAACTCAAGGTGCCCTTCGTTTAAATTCCTGAAGTGTTTTAGCTGTGGAACTTACACAGCAGGCCAGGTAGCCCATGGGGAACACTGGCAACCAGAGTCTGGAATACTAGCTATGTCCTAATAGCTATGTCCCCTAGTTCTATCAACAGATGCCTGGAGGAAAATGATAGCTTCCGAACTTGAGTGGGAATTTTTCCCCACACTATCTGACTTCCTCTTGAGTCAATTTGCTATATGTGGTTTTGACCCAATCGTAAGGTAAAATGAATTGGAGCATGTATAACTCTTGTTTTTTGTGGTATTAGACTGGATTGATTTTCTAAGACACTTGCATGGATTTGTTTTTACCCTTGTCAAGCATTAATACAGTCTAAAGCAGTTTTCTATTTATATGTCTCTATGTCCCATATGATTCTTTAAAGACAGACACAGTGGGGTTTTTCTTAATCTATTCTCTCTCTGTCTCCCTCGCTCTCTCTGTCTCTCTCTCTCTTTCCCGCTCTTAAATCCTGGAAACTGATATTAAGTGAGGGGTCAATATACCTGTGAAACAATGAAATTTCTTGAGAGTACTCTGCAACTCAGCTACCATTAGAAGGTTCAGTGGGCTTCCTGTTGAAATTCTCCCTATTGTCATGTAGATTAGCTTCCCAGTCATATAGGAGTTTGTAAGCTCTTAATTAGAGGGAGGGCACCTGCAAATACATCTAAAGGCCCTGAAGAGCTGCTAACAGGAATGACAATGGGGCCATCGTTGGTGGGAGCTATTGCCAATAGAACTACCTAAGAGACCCATCAGAAGAAGACCCACCAGTGTCTTGCGGCATCTCTTAAAGAGAGCGGTTGGGAGGAGTGGGTTAGAGGTTCTGAGTTGGGCCACTATTGAATGCTGGCACTGAATAGAATCTTATTCAGCAATAATTCTTTTCTTTATACTTGACATCTAGGGGCAAAGTAAAAATTGTGGTTTTCAATATTCTCTAAACTGAAGAGACAGTTACATCAACCATAAAGACAAAGGTTTCAGGCTCCCATGGAAAAAAATAACCAAGAAAGAGGGCTATATATATTTTCTTTGACTTTCCAAATGTTGAGACCTCTTTGCCATTACACAATCAGTCTACAAATATAAAAGGAGAAAATATAGTGGAAAGAGAGGTATGGTATCGGCGCCAGACTCCAAGTCTAACCTTTACTGGCTGGCTAAGTCAGCTTGAGCAAGTGCTTAACTTCTCTTGGACTCAGTTTCCTCAACTGAGCCATGGGATAAGCTCCCTATTAGGGTAGCTGAGAATATTGTAAATACTACATGCCAAGTGCCTGAAGCACAGTAGGTCATCAGCAGCACCTAGTATTATTCACATTTGTACAAAGCACTATTGCAGAAACTATATTCATCCTTTTAGCCTGGCTTTTTAAACGTAAATATTGATGAGACTGGCAAATCCAGAGATGAGAAATAGAAAGTGGGGAGCATTAGGAGCATTTTGCTAGTGAAATTTAAGGAGGGAGGTATCAGTTAAGAAGGTTTGAGACAGAGCTAAGAGCCAACAGCTACATGGGGAGAAAGAGTAAAGGATTTGAGAGAGAGGAAAAGCAAAAAAAAAAAAAAAAAACAAAACCTAGAGACCCTAAAGTGTTGTGTAATTTACAGGTAGAAATGTCTTACTATCTAATAGAGTGTGCTTTCCAGAGTAAATTTCAGCTATTTCTTTTACCAGGAAAAAACCGCAATTGTCTCCTCTATTTATTGTCAGAAGTAAGTACAAAACCAAAGAAGAAAAATAAAACAAATCAAGTAACACTGTTCTCTTCTGGAGTCTTTCTCCAGCTGGCAAGGATCTCACACAAAATATAGTTTGTTTGATTTATTTCAGATACTCAAGATGGGAAAAATAGCTCAAGGTAATTTTTCAAGCTTAATTTAGTTCATTTAATATTTAATAACTTAATGGAGCAGTCTGCATGCCCTAAGTGTGTCAAAGAGTAGAAATGGAGTTTGAAAAAGAACTCAAGTTTTACAAGTATTTTGACTTTTAGAGCAATTGACCATTATAAGTAATTCTTCAGAATTTTCTGATTCTAATTAAATGGGAGCACAGTTATGTCTTTTATGCAATGTGTGATCCATAAAATCAGCCTAATCCATTCTTGCTGATAACACACATTTATCCATTCACTGGCCAAACAGGTATGCATTTCATGATAAATGACTATGTATGTGTAAAGCACTAGTATAAGCCTGTGAAGTTTGTAGGGTCCACCCTCAATCAGTCATTGAACACACTACTGACAAAAGCGTCCTAAATTTCATAGTTAAGATAGGCATAGAAATAATTAGAAGATACTGCAAAAGAGGACCAATAATACATTTTCCATCATGCTATGGAAACACAGCAGGAAGACAGATTTAGCCTGACACAGAGGAGCAAGAAAAATTTTATGATGAAGGTCAAGGATCACCCCCTCATGTTTCTACAGGAGTTAGTCAAGAAATATATGAGTTGGGCCTATAAGAAATACTCCACTTTACCGTTTTTTGTAAGTATGCTGCTATGTAAGCAGAAATATATACACCAGCTGTCATTCTGCTTCAGTGCTGAGGTCAGTAGGTAGAAATAGGAGTTATGTTGAAGAACTGAAGTCCCATCTAATGGGCAGAGCTATGATTCAGGCTTGCCACTTGTTATCCTACAGGAAAGATGGTCTAGTGTTGCCAAACCTGTAATTTGAAACTAGGAGTTTTTATATGAAATCACTTGATATGTCATCATTGGCATGTGATTAAAAAAATTTTGAATGTACCATGTTTGCATATACAAAGAGGGTCAAACAAAGCAAATCCCGTGGACAGATCATAACCTGTGAAGCAGGTAGTGGTTGAGCTGAGCTGGAGGAACAGAATCTTCATATGTGGGAATTCTAGGAGGAAGGAAAGCTAAGAATAAAGGCCTGGAGACTGAAAGTATGACATCTGGACAGAAAACATTCAACACATTTGGTTTAGTTTAACTATTAGTATGTGAAGGAGAGCAGAGGAAAATACGATACTGATAACTTAGGTATATGCACAATCGTAAAAGGCTGAAGTGGTTTTGACTCTATTCCACAAATGGTAGAAGAATGACGGTCATAATTGGGAAAGACATGAAGCAAGGGATCAAATAGGAGATACATGGGCCTAATCACAACCTTCCCAACAATGGGCAGTTACTTTTTGGATGGGTGGTGACTTTTAACCCTTTACATATCTACTTTTATCTACCTATCCTGTTATAAACTGGCATTAAAGCAACTATTTAATTTATCCATCACATGAGAATGATACTGTTTATCAAAGAGAGCCCCATTTAGATAGGAAATGAAAGTACACTCTTCCATAAGATATTTTTCTAGTGATTACTATGCCAATCTAAATGGTCAATTTCTCAACCAAATTTGCTTGTATTATTAAGTTTACGTACATACTGAACTTGATAATATTGCAAAGAAGCTTATGGGATAGTTTCTGAAGATGTCACTCAAATTTCTTCCCTTAAAGCTACTTTTTATAGACAATGTGATAGTTATCTTCTTTACCACCTTACTTAAGTTAATTTGCTAGGAAAATGAACATTGTCTCTTCAACTCAACTTTGATATCCCTAATCTTGTTTGCGTAAATAATTTGACTGATTAAAGAAGGGGGGACGTCCCTGGTGGCGCAGTGGTTAAGAATCCGCCTGTCAATGCAGGGGACACGGGTTTGAGCCCTGGTCTGGGAGGATCCCACATGCCGCGGAGCAACTAAGCCCGTGCGCCACAGTTACTGAGCCTGCGCTCTACAGCCCGCGAGCCACAACTACTGACGCCCGCGCGCCTAGAGCCCGTGCTCCACAAGAGAAGCCGCCGCAGTAAGAAGCCGGTGCACCGCAATGAAGAGTAGCCCCCACTTGCTGCAACTAGAGAAAGCCCGCATGCAGCAACGAAGACCCAGCGCAGCCATAAATAAATAAATTAAT
Source organism: Eschrichtius robustus (assembly GCF_028021215.1). Lineage (NCBI taxonomy): Eukaryota > Metazoa > Chordata > Mammalia > Artiodactyla > Eschrichtiidae > Eschrichtius > Eschrichtius robustus. The sequence goes on from NC_090828.1 coordinate 87,642,418, forward strand.
TTAAAAAAACATTTCTTAAAGAAGGGGATCATGAAGAAGGCCATTAAGAGAAATCTCTCACATTTTATTGGGGATTTTTTTTTCTGGGGTCTTTTGAAATTCCACCTACCTTGATTGCCATGAGACACACTTTTTCCTTTCCATTCTTATGGTGATTAGTGAATAAATTAAAACGGGTGTGTACATTTCATGTTGGAACACTTTCATTTTTCAGCTTAACAAAGACTTAAATCAGCCTTCCTTTTGTTGGTTAAGTGGCATGAAAAATATGGGCTTTAGCCTGGGTCTAAGACAACTTAAGTATTTTATAAAATGCATATCATCTAAAAAAACCCATAAATATAATATTTCACCTGGGGGACCCTGGGTTTAGATGAGGCTAGATGTGGAGAAATAATTGTCCACCATGGCTTTGATAAGAGTGGTTGCCAAAGCAACAATCCTGATTGACAACTGGGAGTCTTGCTTTTCTCAAATCTGTAATTCTAAAACATCTTGAGTGCAAATTTCTCTTCTGTTGAGAATTAATCAGTCTTTCTCACATGGTCCATTTAATGAAAAGCTTAAATTAAAACATCTGATGGAAACTTCTTAGAGACAGCTCAAAATTTTTAGATTCTTGGGCACTGATCCTTACCAACATATTTTGACTTATTGACTCCAGGCTCCTGCTTGGATAAACAGGATAGTTTACTTTTATATTTCTAAACAGAATAATCCTTCACTATTCCCAGAGTAAATGACATATAGTTAATGGGACATTCCATCTAAACTTTAGGTCATTTTTCCCTTCTCTCTCTCTGTCTCTCTGTCTCTGTTTCTGTCTGTCTCTGTTCTCTCTCTCTCTCTCTCTCTCTCTCTCTATATATATATATATATATATATATATTTTTTTTTTTTTTTTTTTTTTTAATTCTTGGATTCTGTGGCTAGAACCAAATCTGGGTGGGACAGCAAGAGCTCAGTATAGATCCTTCATTTCTGATGGTTGTACAAAATCTGTCTTTAATAACAGTAGGATGATATGATTAAATAAGAACAATCTCTTAGGAGATCAGAAAAATATTTCATGTAGTATGAAATGGATCTGCTCTCTGGTACCCCTATCTTTTGAACTGTATCGTGATAGCGAGTTTTAAAATTCTTGCATAGAGACTGCAACTGACTCTTTACTTTTGCCTACTCATCTAATTCCTACCCATTCCTGTAGGCAGGGACTATCTTTTTAAAATTAAAACAAAACCTAGTACTTTCATTGTCTAAAAGCTTTTAATGGCTACCTGTGTCACTAAAGAGAAGCTCAAGATGTATAATATGGCTTAGTGGGCCCTTCTTTACTCAGCCTCTGTCTGCTTTATAAACTCATTTCTTGTTATATCTTTTCTAACTATCAAATTATACAATCTTTTCTACAATCAAAGTATACTGAAATATTTGCTTCCTTGTAATTCCGTCATTTTTTAAAACTATCTAGAATGGCCCCACCATACTGTCCGCACCCTGGAGGGGATTTTACCTAGTTAACTCCTACTCATAATGTTAGAATTGGCTCTTGTCTCATCTTCCCTAAGAAGGTCAGGCTGACACTCCAGGCTAAATTAGGCATTCTTATTTAGAATTCCGTTATTATAATTTACTACTCAAATATTTACTGATAGAAAGAATGTATAAAAAATTCAAATGCGTATCGCTCTACTATAGAGAATATAGAGACAAGATTCTTTTTATGCGCTAATGATAAGATCCTATTTGGTGAACTGGCAGTGACTTTAATGAAAGAATGGCTGTATTAGTATGATTTCTAGTAAAGATTACTTAATATTAAACATCTCAATATTAAACCTTTTTGGAAAAGGTTAATTTATTATGCATAAAAATTTCATACAACATGCCAGTTTATATTATAGTTATATACAAAAGTATCGGGTACTGATTTTTCCTAACTGATTGATTGCTCAAATCCTAATATCTCATGCAAGTATTATTGATATTATTCTGTTGTAATAGTCCATGAGACTTGACTCCCAATCTTCAGTACTCGAAGAAGCTCAGCCAAGATGATGTTGAATTTTGAGGCTTGATCAATCATTTGTCTCCTGCAAAAGTCTGAAAACATTTTTAACAATAATTTAAACTTTCCCTGAAGATAAATGGATGGATCAGTGAGGTGACCATTTATATATGAGTGTTATTTAGATACCTCAGTTTTTATTAAATGATATTAAAGCTAAAATATGTCTTTCTTTTTTATAATGATGTCTTTATTCATATTTCTGCTTTCGTCTAATGTTCTAGATCCAGAATTAATTCATTTTGTTTTTAAATTGTGTGGGCTGTAATTGTGATTATTATTTATTAATAATTTAGGCACCTTATAGTTAGGTCTAAGAGATGTTTGTACTCATACCCAGTAGAGAGTGGCACATAACAAGGAAGAAGCTAATAAAGCAAAGCACAGGTTTGCAAAATTCAGTCTTCTTTTAGGCTGTCATTTGCATTTCAATTTTCAGTAGGCTAAAAGAAAACTAACATGCCAGCATCCATATAAGGTAGAGTAATACAGTATAAAAGATGTGATAAATAAGGGAATCAATCATTCATTCACTCAAAAAATATTTATTTGGCACCACTGTCTGCCAGGCACCATGAATTCCAGAGTGCTGTAGGCCATTTTATGTGGCATTGGAGAGGGAAGGTAGAATGCAAGCAGTTGGCACTGAGTTTTTTTAGGGATAAGATTATTGAAATTTTTATCAGTCCATTACCCAGACTTTAAAGTTTTCAGTCCAGTCTATTGAGTCCTAACCATGCTGCTTAGATTATTGTTTTCTTTTATAATCTAGAGTAGAAGTGTCTAATGAGAGTCTTTAGTTTAAAGTTCTGAATATTTCACTTTCTAAGGATTCATTATTTTTTTGTAGGTTGGATATGCCAATGTGATTTTTTTATATATTGATAACGTTTACTGATTACTTACAATGCACTAAGTACTAAGTGTTTTAGGAATAGTTCCTTGTTTCTCAGTAGAACAAACCAATGAAGTAGGCACTATTACCTTCCCCATTTGTTAAGTGGAGAAATGAAGTCATATTGGTAAATGAATTAAGCCATTTAAACTATGCTAGAAACTAATGGAAAGATGTGGGTTCAAGGCCAGGTCTGGCTCTGTCTCTACTATCTAAACATTTCATTAATGCAAATGCTATACTGCATTTCAGAATAAGTATCCTACTCCATCAGCAACCAAAAAGTGCCTGAATTCCAGGTGTGGCAAGGCTTATAACTTCTTCTTAAGCACACAAATATACTTAATTTCCCAAAAATGACCATGTGTTAGTCGAGGGAATATAAGTGGAAATAAATTTTTTCATTGTTAAGCTAATGTTTTTAAGATGTTAGTGTTCCCCTTTAAATCCGTTTATCCCATTTCTTTGGCTGAATATTGACAGAAGCTCTAGGGTATGAAAGCCATAGGATACAACCCTGAACCACTGGTAACCTGAATCACTGCACTGGAGAAAGCTGATCGCTGAGTGCTGCACGAGCAAGAAAAAAACATCTATCACAGTGAAGGCATTTATGGCTCTATTTAATTGTTACCAAGACTTAGTCTACCTTATACACCAAGAGTTTCCATTGACAATAATTTCTAATTACCTATTTCTTATCATAATTCAACTTGAGAAATTATAATTTGTGGGGAGCCTATTCATTTCACCAGATGATATAGATTTTCTCCTTATTTCGCTCTCTTTTCATTTCATTATGGAGCCTAATCAATTTTCCACGAATTTTTTTCAAATGTTTTGTGAAATGAGGCAAAAAAGAAAATAGAAGAAAGAAAAAAAGAAGGGAGGGAGGGAGGAAGGAAGGAAGGGAGAAAAAAAGGAAACATATTAAAGAGGGCTAGAAGAGGAAAGAGGGAAACAGAGTAGAAACAATGATGCTCCACGGGGATGTAATCGGGAAATGCAAGAAGTACTGTCGGTAAGTTAACCCCAACCCCTCTTCTCAGCCTCTCTCTACTATAGGGCCATCAAAGCTAAAAACTCCTTTACTCATGCTTCTTTGAAACTACTACTTCAGAAGGCAATGAATCATAAACAGGAAACTGCTAGGTTTTTCTGGGAAAGACTTTGCACTTTGGATGAAAGGGACAGGTAAAGCTGTACTGCTACTTCTCCCGTCGTCTTTCACTCTGCTGTAAATAGAATTGTGATATCTGGATTTGGGACAACTCTCCTTGTGACCATGACATGAAAAGACTGAAGAAAATCTAAGAAAGCCCTGGAGATGTCACACAAACACTACTCAGTTGCTGAGTGCATCCTAGCAGCCTCCTGCCTCAGGTCTTCTGTGGTGAGAAAAATAAATCCCTAATCTTTGGCTAATTTTTCTCTGGGATTTTGTTTCTTGCAGCTGAAAACCTTCATAAGTGATTCAGGAATACTAAAGGAAAGACTAACCCTGAGAGGGTAGAATTAAGAAGTGATTGGTTGAAAAGGTAAAGAACAGGAAAATGTCAGAGTTGAGTCTAAAGGTCTCTAAGGATGGTGGCATGAAACAAACAGTAGGGATATTCTGGAGGGAGACAAATCTGGAACATACTGATCTCAAGGTGCATATAGAACTTCCAGGTGTAATAGGCAGATGCTCATAAATAACAATTTTCAAGTGTGTGAGTAGCCTGTAGCTTTTACTTGACAGTGAGAGCTGAGTCGTGGCAGTGGTTAAAAATCTTTAGGGATAGTAATTCAAAGGACAATGGGGAACATTCAGTGAGTGTAGACAAAAAGAAATTATTAGTAGAAATAAGTAATAGTATATGAAAAATATATAAATATAGAAGTAAGGCAGAGCTCCAAGATGGTAGGTTGGCCAATAATATAAAATTAAGTAGATGGCTTCTAAGACAAAATATGAAAGTGTGTCTTCAAACTGATGTCTCTTTTCACATGCTGGCCTTCCCTTATAATATGGCTCTCTAGCCTGATCTTATGCTTAATTTTCCTTGGCCTCTCACACTTGTCACCATCCCAGGGCTTCTCCTCAGTTAAAAAAAGTCTCAGCATTCTCTAAATTCATTATGTGAGTCAGAGCCATCCTACCAACTGTTCTTTTATTAATTAATTTATTTTTCCCTTTAGAGGATCACTAGAAATCTTGTATTTTCTCTTTCCATCAGAGTGAATTTCTATACCACTTACAACAAAAAGACAGATAACCAAATACAAAATTGGGTAAGACACTTGAATAAGCATTTCATAAAAGAAGATTCTGAGACAGCTAGTACACATTTGAAAGATCCTCAACCTCATCAATAGTCAGAGAAGTGCATATTAAAACTACAGTGAATTATTATTACAAACTAATCAGATTTGCTATTGGTGAGAATGAAGAGCAACAGAAACTCATACATGCTAGTGGGAGTGTATGACAAATTGATACAAACCTTTGGAAAGTCGGCATTGTTGATTAGGATTTAACATATACATACTTTATGTTCCAAGGATTCTTATTCTAGGCATATATTTAACAGAAATGGGTATGAAGGCATACCCAAAGAAATTTATAAGAATGTTCACAGTAGAATTTTTTGTAATGGCCCTCAAATGGAAATGAAACTCAAATATCTATTCTGATTAGAATGGAAAAAAATAAATTGTGAACTATTTCATACACTATAATAATATACTGAAGTGAAAGGAAAAACAGGCGAAACTGCTGCATACAATATGGATGAACCTCACAAATATAATAGCAAATAAGCAAGACACAAAAGAATATATGTTAATCCATTCGTATACAGTTCAAAGATGGGCAAAGCTTATATATATTTTATATATATATATTTTATATATATATATTTTATATACATATATATTTTTTATATATGGTTAGGAGTCAGGAGAGTGGTACACCTTTGGAGAGGAGGTAATAGGCAGTATTTGGGAGAAGGAGGATTCTGAGTGTTACAAATGTTCTAGAAGTTTCTTGATGTGGGTGATGGCTATAAGGGTTCAAAATAACTCATCAAACCACTTATGATTTGTGCTCTTTTTGGTATACATGTATTTCTTTAATATATTTTTCAAAATTCCTATCCCCACTTCCCTTTCATATGAAGTTTCTACTTCAAAATCTACTCTTGTTGACTTTTATTAATCCATCATTTTTGGTTCCAACCATACTTCTGGAAACTTTTGTCTCTTTTATGTCACTTAGCTGTTCCTAACAGTGGCTCTTTTATGGCTTTTTTTCCCCTCGAATTTCCCAACTCCTTCTTGATTGACACCTTTAATTTTCTCTTTGTCTCTCTCTTCAGCTTTATCTTCATAGACCACCCAAGAGAGCTATGTAAGTCTACATTATAAAGAATTTTTCTAAATCTCCATTGAGAATGGAGGGGATTGTCTAGCAAGAGTATAAATGTCTGTTAAAATAATTTTGATAATGGATAAATTGAAGTCTGCTAGGTCGCCATTTCACTCACATAGTATCCATCACTCCTTTGCAGTTACATTTATATGGAACTGCTCATTCCTACCTTCCTTTCTTTGACTGAAAACTCAATGAGAGTTTTACCTGCTAGGCACTTACCATATTTTTTACGTGAAAGAAAGCGTGCAAAATACTAAAAATGGTTTTAGTAAGCAAAGTAGTTAAGAATAAGAATTACGTATAACATCTACTAAACAAGTTTATTTTGCTTTTTAATGGGAAATGAAAGAAAATGTATATTTAAGCCACTTTCTATAACTTCATATTTGTTGAGGACAGTGGAAGGCGGGAGGGAACCACCATTTAACAGTAGAATGTGTACAATCCAAGAGATATTGTATACTCTTCATAATCAACACTGCATTTATAAAGTGGGTCCTGTTATCCCAGATTAACAGTTTTGAAAACAGAAACTCAGAAAAGTCAAATAACTAGCTTGCTTGAGATCATGAAAGAATTAAATGACCTAGCCAAGATATGAATTTCAGACTGAGTGATTCCAAAACCCATGATCTTTCTTCTTTACCATCCTGCCTCATTTCTATGAAGTTTAATGAGACATGCATGTATACTAAGGCAATCAGGGACTTCTGATTACTTGCATAACATTTTAAAGTATGATATTTTATTGGCCTCCCTTTATTTTGGTGCTTAACATTTAATATCTAAATTAAGAAGACATTATATCTTTCGTAATGCACCACTTTCACAGTTACCCATTAAACCAGTTGGAAGTCTTGGTTGGAAATTCCTAGAGACTGCTGATAACGGTGCTAAATTTCTTGTCATTAGTTCCATTCATTAGCTTCAATAACTGAGTATATTAACTAGATATCACATGTATGTTAATCCCATAACTTATTAATGTTCACAGTATAATCAGTTGTCACCTTTTTAAATACATGATTTGATTGCTGAATCAAATAGAACTGTTATTTAAAGATTTTAAATACAAATTGTAACTGTTTAATGTTGTTCCTCTGATTTCTTTTTTTTTTTTTTTCAGGCAAACAAATACTAAAAACACTTTCTTACAAGCACTTATATATAAAGAGTTACTCTTTCACAATAGTAAACTATGTAAGTGTTATTCAGTAGTATTGAGGGAAAATTGCTCGTTATAGGTAGTATAATGGCTTCCTAAAGTAAACTGGGTAAAACTCCATCTACTGATAAACTTTTATTCTCCATCTCCCCTTTTTCAGGTACATAGGGTTAATGAGTATGAATTATATATAGAATGAGTTATAGTATGACAAAGCACCAGAGTTGAGCTTCTAACAGTCCTAGTATATAGTTGCTATCCTAAGTAGTGTCTGCTTCCTGCTGACTGAGCAGCTCTGTACCAATGACATCACTTACAGGAAGCTCACCTATACTACTGATTAGAGGTAGACATTGGGAGAGCAGATGCTAATAAGGAGGTAAGACGACAGAAGTGACAAAAAGAGGTTTAAATAGAGATGCCTAAAGCAAAATATATGTATATTTTAAGATACATTTAATATATTATATGTATGCCATATATCATATATATGTCATATATCATACATATATATATCTTACTCTTTTTTTAAACTCTTTAAATAATTTTACACAGACACAAACAAAGGTATTTTACTAGAAGTGCAGTTGAATACTCCTATAGAGTGAGGTTCTGGACAAGGGGCAAAGGAGGAAATGACGTACATACCTTTGCTTGTCCGGCTTTCGTGATGGCAGGCATATTAAAGAGCTGGCCAGTATAAAAATGCAGACCACTGAACAGGATCACTGCAATAGAGTCACCTTCATTCTCAATTACTTCAAGGATATCCTCTAATCTCAGTGTTTCTTCCCCCTAAAGTCACGTTAGGTACAAGTTACATTATATCCACAATAACAAATTTGTCCCTTTACATTTCCCAATCTAAAATTCACCTTGAGATCTTTCCTACCATAAGAAAAATCAAAGATAATTTTTTTTCAGATTAATAATCTTCAAAAATTGGGCAAGAGCATATAGTTGAATATGCTTTTTTGTTATTAAGAAATGATAATAAAATAGTAAAAAAAGAGGTTTATAAAGTATCTTTGCAAAACCCTACTGCTTGATTTTATTCTTCAGTTTTTCACTTAATCTTTACTATTTACATACTTATAGATTGTTTCCTTCTTATTCCCATCAAATAAAATACCAGAAAGTACAGGATGTCCATAAAATATTAAATGTCAAGGCAAATTTGTTGGAAATTAGTATTTTACTTATCAATCTAATATCATTTTTTTCCAGAAAAAAAAGGCACGTATACATCATTCATCTGAGTGTAACTTAACCAATGTTTTCTATTAGTTTAAGAGTAAAATCTCCTCCACACCAATCTAAAGATCAAGATCCAAACGTGAAGAAAATATCAATAAAACTCAATATTATCAAAGTTACTTTTCCCCCACAACTCCCCACCTAAGACTAATAATGATCAGTGACTTTCTGAAAATTGTGAATGAATTTAGATTTGGTCTTATAAACAACTTGAGTGAAAATAACTCAGCTAGATACACATAGTCTATTTGTATCCTGATAATTCTCATGTCTTTATGAAGTCTTCATGAATTTTCTACAGTGCTAAATCTGACATGATTATGAAGTCAAAGCATCATTAACTACATTAATATGTGGGGAAAACTCATTAAGGCATTAATGAATTTTCCTTCAATTATTTTTAATTTTTGGTAACTTACTATTTGCCAGTTACTGTATCCCACATTAGGCATATATAATATGTATCACAAATATAATAATACTCTAATTTCTGCTTATAGTCTGAGACTTGTTTACAAAATGATGATCTATAAAAATAGGATTGACAATGAAATCTTTGAATTATTAAGTGGTGCATACTTTATACATAAAGAGAAGGATTTCAGTGATTCTAAGAAAAAATTCAGAGTAAAATTAATAATATCATAACCCCAAACTCTTTTTTTCCCTTAGAGGAAGCTAATACAGTTTGTCTACCATAATTTCAAAAAAAAAAAGCAAGGAAAGTGTTATATATACTAATACTTTATTTCTTTAAAGAATCAGTATTAAGCAAATAAGAAATATATTTTTCAGTGATAGATATGGTCCTCTCTCATGTTGATGTGCTCTAATCCAGTAATGCTAAAGAGTGGTCTCCAAATTATGATTAACTCATACAGCTATACAACACTTGACACTTTTATTATTTTTTTATTTTTTTAAATATTGAGTATATTTCCCTGTGCTATACAGTAGGTCTTGTTGGTTATCTACCTTTTATATAGTAGTGTGTGTGTTAACCCCAAACTCCTAATTTATCCCTCTCCTCCGCCCTGTCCCCCCGCCTTTCCCCATTGGTAACTGTAAGTTTGTCCCCTATTTCGTTTTATTTATTTATTTATTTATTTATTTATTTATTTATTTATTTATTTATTTATTTATTTATTTGGCTGCATCGGGTCCTGGTTGCGGCACGCGGGATCCTCGTTGTGGCATGAAGGATCTATCGTTATGGAGTGCAGGCTTCTCTCTAGTTGGCTGCGGGCGGCCTTAGTTGCCCTGCAGCATGGGGGATCCTAGTTCCCTGACCAGGGAGCGAACCCGCGTCCCTTGCATTGGAAAGCAGATTCTAAACCACTGGACCACCAGGGAAGTCCCCACTTGTCACTTTTAAAGTAAAAACTTGTGATATATTAGTGGCTATGCTCATTTTTGCTGGAAATAAGCAATTTATGTATAACATATGAAACAGATATTGTTCCAAAGCTGTGAGAACTTTCTATTCCATTAATTTATTGCGTGTTGGCAAATAGAAGTGAATAGAGTAGACCTTTAATTTCTCAAATTAGTTCTGGGTTGAAAGAAATAAATGTTCAAACACTGGTTTAACAGCCTGGGAGCATCATACATATGTGAAACCTAAAGCTTATTCTGTGTGGATCTCTTGGTGCCAAAATTACACAAGATGCTGGGTTTATAGGTCAAAACCTGTACAACTTAGCCTTATATCGTTATTAATGTAAAGTGCACAGTATTTTAGACCTTGAACATATGGTCAAGCCTGACTAGGTATTTCCTTTGTTGTCTGTTTAAATATAAAGGAATCTCAGAGATAAAGTAACTATCAGAAAATCACATACCCAGTATGTTGGTGGGTCTGGGATTTCCCTGGGGAGTAATAGCGAGGTTCTAAGCCTAGTTTTTTTCTGCTACACCACATCCCTTTCTATACCCCAGGCCAAGCTCAGAGGAAAATATTTGATCCTTAGATTAGGAGGGGCATAAAAGATAGGCATCATTCAATTTCAACAAGTATCACTAATTTTTAACATGATTTCAATGGCACCCACAGGCAATGGCATTTAAAATTGAAAATGATGTATGCAATTTGTCATCTCCTCCCATCCCACTGAAGAATATGGCAGACTCCAGTGGTATAAATAGGAAAGTAGTTTGCTTGTAATAGCCCTTGAAAAATTAAAATAAATATACTTCTGAGTTAATTCTCTATTTTAAGCAAAATGACCTAACAGTAACAGAGTATAGGCCTTTTATACTTTCTTGAAACTTCCATTAAAGTAATGAAGATAATAAACCTTTGAAGAAAATGAAGAAAAAAAATCAATACCAAATAGAAGAATGATGAATATTTATTTATCTTTCTCATATACCTCTCTTGGCTTTATAAGCCGCATACTTTTCTCAATGTTAAGTCCATGAAGTTGAAGCTGTGACTCAATAGCATACTGGAAAAGAAAGATGATTTATTAAATCAAGTCCAGTGTACAGAAGTACATTGAAATAACTCAGAAAAAAATAATAAAATACAAATAAAAGCATATTATTATATTAAATTCAAGGTCAAGGTTAAAAGTGACTAAACAGAATATATCAGAGAAGAATTGCTTAACATAATATACATGCAACAGTCTGAACATTCTTTGAAATACAAAATATTAGAAATGGATGGAAATGTAGGGGTCATCTAGACTTTAGGAGTACAAGAGATTTTTAGAATAAGATATTAAATCATCTAATGCAAGTCAAAACAGAGTTTACAAAATAACCAAAGTGAGCAGTGGGGACTTGCTAGGCTCCAACAGAGAGTACAGAAATGGCTTGTCCTAGAAAGAGTAAGCTAGTGAAAGAAAAGGACATCAAGAAGTTCCCTTCATTGAGAGCCCAAGATATAAATGGGAACGAGAAATTTTAGGAACCCTGAAGTTTTTCAAGATAGGGGTTTGATCCTTTTTAGTAAGATCATGGTTATTAATTTGCATTAATTAAGTGCCTTAAAATTACAAGATGTGGGCTAGAATACTTAGAAAAGACAGAAATCAAGTTTCTCCAACACTAAAACTGAAATGCAGCACTAAAACTGCAATATACTTTTATCTGTGTCTTTGTCTGTGTCTGGAACAATCATATTTCTTACCAACTGTGATTCCTGAAAAAGTAGTATGATTTTTTTTCTTGAACCACAAGAAATTCTTTTAGTCCTTAATACATTTTTTTAATTATAAAGCACCAATAATTATGCTAGTGTGCTATGAAAACAAATGGACAAATAAATGTTTATATTCCTACTTTATGTACCTAAAAGGTTGAGTACTGGTATATGTATCAATTTAATTCCATAAAATAAAACAGCAACAAGAATTAATAAAACATTTATAACTGCACTTGATTTAGACCAGCGGTTTGCTCAGTGTCTAATAAGACTAATAAATCAATGTTCCCATTCAGTGCTTTCCTCCTTTAACACATGTTTTACTTGAACAAAAGAAATAAAGCTACAATCTATAAAGAAATGCACAAATCAAAAGCATTTGACAGATCTTTTTATTATAAGGTTACTTGGAAAAGACTAGTGAATAAACATTCAAGTCAGGCAAATGATATGCTCCTTTAGGAAGAGTAGAAAGAATATAAATATTATTTGAAGAATCCTTACATGATCTGAAGGGAAGGCTTTAGCTTCTAGGAGAATTTTATACCGTTTGGGCGTAGGCTTGAAAAACGATAACTGCAATGAAATGGATTTATTGAGAAATGCGTTAATGCACAACTTAGACATTTGTTCATTTTATACCACACTTTCATTTTATAATCTCCAGCACTTTAAAGGCATTAATTAATTACACAGCTAGATGTCTGTCAAAGGTACCTTCTCTGATTAGCCTTGTTTCCAATAAATTCAAAAACGGAAGAAGATACTTGCTCATTATGTTTATCAATAGGAAAGCAAATTTGGGAGAAAATGTGAATCAGATAAAAACACATTCTCAAACTTTACTTAAATGTTAATTGAAAAATTAACTTCCCAATGTGTTTAATGGCAATTTCTCTATTATGAGACAAATATCATGTTCTGTGTATATTTTATTTATATTGATTTATCTAGCACTGCAGATTTGGTTTCTAGTACATAAGATTTCTACAGTTTTATGATTTTATGAAATATAATTTTAGGTCCAACTAAAAGTACCTTTGCCCTAACGAAACATTTGGCATTTCTAGAGACACCAGGGGGAAGTAGCTCGTGTGTTCAGTGGGGCCTTTTCATTTCTCCACACAGTTCCTAGAGAAGCAATACTGACTGACAGTAATAACAATAAGGATGATTACTAATGTTAATTGGATGTTGACCACTGGCCAGGGTGCTAAAGCAATTTTCACATATTATCATGTTTCATATGTACGAGGTAGGTATTATCATCCTCATTTTTACAGAGGAAAAAATTAAGATTTAGAAATGCCAAAACCCTTGTCCAAAGTCAAACAGGTATTAAGTAGCCTAGCTGGGAGGCAAGCCAGAGGTGTCTGAACTGAAAACTATGCTGTTTACCATCATAGTTAACATACGCCACAAGTACTTTCATTCAGGCATATTTAATAATCATGTCTATATTTTATCAAAATAAAATATCAATATCTTAATTGTGCATCTTTGTCCTGTAGACATGTTTTCAGAATCTCAGTTAAAAATGAAATACAAATTTTTCATAGCATCAGACAATTACTATAGGTACCATATTTCAAATCAATAATATATTTGACATTCTAAGACATACACATTATTAAGTTCTTACGATGTAAGAAACACCTAAACACAGTGACTCATTTAAGGTACTAGGTCCTTTTTCTCCAATTTAGTTTTATTTTCTAATTCTTTTTTAATCTACTCCCCCAAAATTAGTCTACAAAATCATACTAATCCATAGTCCCACTCTGCTAAAGCCCAGCATATTGGAAAACTGTCTTTCTGAAAAGCTCACTGTTTGCTACCGTTCGTACATCATTGTTTTGTGTGTGTGCAGCAGTTTTGCTTTTTACCCACTGTGACTCTTATTCCTTATGTTCTGAGATAAGAGCTATTCATTATTCTAAAGCTCCTTGCAAGAGTCAACTCTCCCATGGTTACGAGGAAGCCATTCTATCATGGTCCAGCATTTCCTGGTAGAAATGAAAACAACCTCACAACTTATTTTTAAATAAGTAAACCTCCAAATGCTCATGAATTAAAGATTGAAAAATGTCAGATTCTGTAAACAGTGTATACTAAACATTGGTGGAAAAGGAAGCTTACCAATAGAAGATGTAAATTAACAGTCAAACCATTCATTAGGGCTATTTCTTTCTCATTGGCTCCTGCAAAATGAATATATCATAATTTAGATTTTTCTATTAGTTCTAAGGCTACCTGGAAAAACAAACTATCACTCCTTCATCCTTAATGTTTTTAGAGATAAGGACACATTTGATGTGTCATCACAAAGAAATGGAAGTTTTCCCACTTGACTCATTTTATCAAACGATAGCTGGTCTCATATGCATGCACATAGCTAGCTAAAAATTATATTTCCTTTTTGACATAGTAAATAATAATAACAATAGTGAAGCAATTGCTAAACTAAAAATGATTTATCCTATCATCAGCTAGGTTGCCAAATTCCCACAGAGCACATTTTTGTGGTAAGTGTATCTCCAAAAGGAATCTAAAAAGAAATGAAAGCCCATCACATTTTTAAAGCTGGTTGTTTCTAACATCAAATTAAAATGCACCTTTAATAAAAGAAGGCAATGTTGCTAAACATAATTCACTGTTATTACAGTGAGATATACAGTACTGTAGTTCATAAGACAAAAGAGCTAGGAGCGAAGTACAAAGAGCTAAATAGCTCTGGGGTTTATTTATACACACTGATATAGGATAATTAAAATAGATATGTATTGTCTGATGAAGAAAACACACAAAATTAAGATATCCACTACACAATCATAATCTGATCTAATTCCTGTTAACAAGGGTTTTGCCACTGGAAACAGACCCAGAGACAAAGCATACATTGAATACTTAAGAACTCAGAGCACAATAACAAAGATAATAATACTTTCCCTATTTTTAGTTCTTATGATGTCTCTTAAAGGCAATTAGACCTGTTTAATAGGAATAATTTCTCTTTACTATCACTGAGAGAAATGGGCTGTGAGCTTTAATGTTTGTAAGGCTGTACTAGGTGTTAGAGAAAATGCATCGTACAAGTCTTGCACTTTGTATCCAATGGGATACTTCTGATAGAGTCCCATTTTTACTAAAATAGACAGTAAGTAGAATAATTAATCTAATTAATAGATAGATTTTAGGTTAAGTTCACTTGAGGGGAGGCCACTGGAAATAAGTGTATAACTTAGGAATTTATATTTCAACATAGCCATTTAAGGAAAGGCCTGTGTCTTCATTTAGTCAAGAAAAACTTTTTGTTGCATTTGGTGGATGGATTTCCCCATTTGAACGCAAGGTTGGTAAATAAATGGTGGCTGTTAAGAGATGTATCTCTGGTCATTGTAAGGTGAATAGTGTCTCAAGTCAAGGGACAATAACGACAACCTCATTCTGCATTCCTAGCGCTAAATAAAATGTCTCAAACATACTAGAAAGCTTAATTTGTATACAGGGGCGTATGTCTTCTCCTACGGTATAAAAGTCTTTTTGAAATATGGTGAAAGAAATGCTGCAAGCTTTATTTTGTTTGTTTCTTTGCATTATGGTATGAATTTTTACTGTTATTTCTGAAACAAAACATTATCTATTATATCAATCTTATATAACCCTTAACTCCCTGTTAGCTCTTTACACACATCTTTTCTGAACACTATTCATTTTAGTAAAAAATATTCTGGCAGGGAGCGTGGAAGGAGAAAAGGAAGGAAAAATAATACATTTGGCCCTCCTTATCTGTGGATAGGAAACCTGCGGATATGGAGGACGGACTGTATTCATGGCACGACTCACTTTGTATTAGGGACTTGAGCATCCTCCTATTTTGGTATCCGTGGGGGAGCCACACCCCAAACATACTGAGAAAGCAGAATTAGTAGAAAGAAAAGCATTTGAAAGAATGTGGTGGGAAGGAAACAAAAGGGGAGAAAGTTCATAAATTTTATCACAAAATGAAAACAAAGAAATGGAAGAGGCAGGAAGGGAGGGAGACTTTCTATACAAGGTCAGGCATTCCATTTTTGCTTAATGATTACCTTCTGATTAAAATAATTATTCATCCCTCAGGAATGTTAGTCCTTCAAATAATAGTGTTCATTTTGGATCACCTAAAATTTTTCTTGCATGGAATGTGATGAACCACAAGTGCTAGGCTGAATTAATCTAGACATACACGTGGCCTTTCCTCCCCTCACTCGCCGTGGCATGCTAACATTGGATCAATTCTTTGTAAATAATCCCTCACTGACTTGAATAATTTGTCTGCCCGCAAAAATTATCCCGCCTTGGCACACTTTAAATTCAATTAAGCTCTTCAAAAAATGCCCTCCTCACCTGCTAACGAACTTTGTCAAGGAGAGGTTCGGTGTACTTAACGTGTGCGTGCGTACCTATGTATATCTAAGGATGGTGCAAATATTAATGCTGCAGAACATTAACAGAAATGTTTATTCCAAATATAACCTAAAGGCACTAAAGAATCAAGCGTTGTTAACATGAAAGGGCCACCATTCAGACTGATTTTTAGCCTATTTTCCAAAGGAAATTTACCTAATTGACCTACCTCTTTTGGTCCAATATGTATTTCGGAAATCAACATTTGTTGTTTTAATATATTTCAATATTATCAGCATTCCATAAGACAAAAATCTTTTTTTTAAAGCAAGCTGAAATTATTTCAAGTTGCTTCTCTTTGTACCTTTTCTTTCTCCCAAGAACTTTTTGTGAAATAATGTTGAAACATTAATAACTACAAGTATGAGCTGTAATTCCCTGTGCTATACAATATATCCTTGCTGCTTATCTATTTTATACATAGTAGTTTGTAACTCCCCTAATTTGCTCCTCCCCCTTCCCTCTCCCATTTGGCAACCACTTGTTTGTTTTCTACATCCGTAACTCTGTTTCTGTTTTGCATATACCTTCTTTCTTATTATATTTTAGATTCACATAGGTGATATCATACAGTATTTGTCTTTCTCTGTATGACTTCTTTCACTAAGCATAATATGGTCTCGGTCCATCCACAGCCCTGCAAATGGCATTATTTCATGCTTCTTTATGGCTGAGTAATATTCCATTATATATGTGTACACCACATCTTCTTTATCCATTCATCTGATTAAAATTCAATAAAAAATAAAAATAAAAGAAAGAACTACACGTATCGGGGGCAAATTTATTGGAGGCCAAGGTTTTTTTAAAAACTTCGTGAAAACTTATCAGGATTTGAAAGAGTCTTTGTTTTAGAAGATCATATAAAACTCACTGCAGTAAATGTAAAAATTTGAATTACTTCATCTGAGATGGGTGTGAGCCAGGGTTCTCATTTGGAGAGTGCTTTCTTGCTTGCTTATTTATTGAACATAACTTTTTGTTTACCAGAAGGTGAAAGTTATGTACAAGTACTGCCTTCTTATCTCAATGCCTGGCATGCTAACGTTTATTGAGCCCTTATTATGTGCCAACACTTCTAATGTGACTTGTATTATCTTCACAGTAACTTGATAAGGTATCTACTTTGATTTCCATATTTATCAATGAGGAAACTGATGTGCACAGAAATGAACTAACTCGCTTAAGGTCTCACAGGTAGGAAGTAGGAGACAAAATCTTACCCTCTCTTAGAAAAAAATATTAATTAAAATCTTTGTTCAAGGTAACATTTGGAAGTGTTGTCTACATTATCCACTCCCTGTAAGTCAAATATAGGAAGCCCAAGTTCATTACCAACATCCCTCTGCATCTTTCTAATCTTCATTTAATTTCAAATATTTTGCAAAGTGAGGTCGACAGGGTTCCAGGCTGCTTAGTGTTTGATAAGAAGGTTAATGATGGATCTCATAACTGCCATACCATGTTCTGTATATTTTATTAAGCAGATGCAAATGTTAATTGTGGATTTTGTTGTAAGGTTTGTAGTTAGGCTAAGTCCGAGAACTTTCCACTCTGTTTTTCAAATAGCAAATTCCTATGGCCTTAGAGGTGGCTAGTGTGTGGTTGAGGATTTATGACTTTGGAGAGAGCTCCCAGGGATTATTGCTTCTCTGAGGGTCAACCACAAGTTTCATAAAGCAAATTTATGTTCACATTACAACATTTTTATAAGCCGAAATGTATGTATCTAGCCCTTTGTGATGTTTAGGTACCCAGGGAGAAGTAGGCTTAATAATAATACTAATAATATTCTTCAGCAATTCTATTTCTATCAACTTGATAATAAGACATTAACTATAAGGGAAAGTTATTCCATGTTTTGCAGAATTGTTAGCTCCATATAAAATGTTTTATTAACGGTTTTTCTTCTCATCTGAAATAGAAATTCTTTTCTATGTCTATGAATAAATAGGGTTGCTCACTGTCTCTTCCGCTTCTCTATCCACTCTATCAGTTTGTACACATAATAATTTTTATTATACTCCTGTTACTTCTTTTTGAGAAATTTTATGGCAAAGTACAGGTTGTGGTTTTAAGAACCTGGAAGATTCAGTCATAGTCCAAAATATACAACTTGTCTGTTTGTTCATGACACATTTAGCCCACAAGTAGCAAAAATCAATTTGACTTCTGCTGCTCTCTTCTGTAGTTACCACATAATATTAAAATTTATTTTGTGATTTATACAATATCTACTTCCAAAGAGGATTTTAGGTTTCTTGTATTACATGTGAGAAGGAATGATTTTTAAAAATTGCAACAGTACTATATATGCGGATGAGAAACAAATTAGGAGCTATTAAATGTTTTTGCTACTTCAAACTCTACCAGATTTTCTCAGAACTTACTAGTAACCAAGGCAAAAGGGAACCTGCATGGGATTTGCAGAAAGGAAAATAAACATGAACAGACACACAATACCTTCTAAAAGAATCAGTTCCTACTAAATCGAACAAAGTGAGCTCATTCATTTTTCAACTTAAATTAAGAACCGTTTCTTGGACTAATATATACAATTTTAAAAGTAAAGAAATTTGGGGATAGATAATAGCTACTGAAATTTAAAAACAAAAACAAGCTTTTAAAATATTGCTCATAATATACTTTTGCAGATACTGTCAACAAAAAAAAGTAGAAATATTTCTCCTGATACAACATAAATTGTAGAGAACAAAATAAACATTTAATAAACTAATCATTAAACTAAAGATTTAGTTTAATGCACTGACAATATTTCAAATAAAATATGACAATGCATTTGTCATATTAAGGCTTGAAACTTTGAGAATATATATATACTGTATATATATATATATATATATATATATATATATATATATAATAAACAATACATATACTGTTTATTGAGTTTCATATGTACAAATGTGACTTTGCCCATTTCAAGACATAATTGTTATTTTTATATCCCGTGTAATTAGGATCAAATGACTGTAATTTAATTTATACAACATTCAAGGACAAAAATCACAGAAAACATAATGAAGTTTGTCCCATACGTTAACAGCTTTGTATGGTATTTCAAAGGCACACAAAAATCCCTAAAGCTAGAACTGATAAATATTCTTTAAACATTTTTAGTAAGCTCAATCTTCTTACTTATCTAAATAAATCTGAATATTTAGTTGTTGTTGTTGTTTTTTAATTTCCTTAGTAATCATAATGAGAGGTGGGCTGGCTTGAAATTTCAGTGATCATTCTGACATATGTGTATTTGCTGGGCAACAAAACACACGCACATTTAATAAGTTGCAATAGAGCTATAAACTTTTAAACGATCAAAGGAAATCTTTTTGCAGGTTTTATGGGCTTCATAAATAAATCTCACTAAATGATAGCCTTACCACTTCCCTGGCCTGTATATAAACATCTGAACTCCTCTTTAGAGGATGATAAATACTAATCACAAAATAATAGGATTAGAATGCAATTTATGTTCTGAAAGCAAATCTAGCAAAGAAAGAAACAGTCCACATCTAAGGAAAACATACATGCCCAGGTCAAATTAATGCAGGATTTTTTTCAGTTTTTTAAAAAATTTGCATGTTAGGCATTTGAATGAATATAATAGGCATCTAAAAAATGAACATAAATGAAAGCATTGTCAAACAACTAATTAATACATCTGTAAATGTAGTCCAGTATCGTTCAGGTGGGAATTCCCTCCATGAGAATATACACTCCTCTGGATAATGCTGGCAGTCTGATCAAATGCTCTGTGCTCCCAAGATCCTGACTGGTTTGGCAGGAGATGCTATGTTTTCACCTTTACCCACCCTGGCTGACAAGGTTCTGGCCTTGAGTTTGAGCCCCAAGCATCCAGGGCTCTGCAGATTCGCCCTGGGGCTTCTTGTGAGAGTCCTGGACTCAGGCCCTACACACTCCTGGCTCCATGCACTACCCCCCAGATATTGTGCTTCCGGCTTTCAACTGCTTCTTTCTTCAGCAATTGCTATATTTCTGATCAGTAGGAATTTCTATTTAATTTTTTTTAGTGTTGCTGTATGTTTGTTAATCTAAATTTTTTTCTATCATTTCTCTGTTTTTGGAATAGAAGGGAGCATTTTCAGTTTGTACTTAATGTGTTATCTTAAACTAGAAGCCAATCTTCTGATCCTATAATATAACCACATAAAACAGAAATGTGTGTAGTGTAATGATTACTCAATAATAACTAGCAGCAAACAGAGCTTGTTGCTTTTGCTTGCAACCCTTCAATGGAGTGTTTTGTTTGTTTGTTTGTTTTTTAACTTGCTGAATGGAACAGGTTACACATTCATATAGTTCATAAACTAAAAACAGGTTTTCCTTAAAGTCTGGTAGTTTGGGGTGTGTTAAGCACCCGCTGTGTTCCCCACTGTGCATGTGGTGGGGTTTGTCGTGCTATGAAAACCCATGTCAGAACCTTCAGGTTGCCCAAATATCGCAGAGAAGACTTTTCCGGTCTCCTGCCTAGATACTGGGAGCTAAGTTAGCGTAGAGGTGGATAAACATTTATTTAACTCTGTTTTCACCAGGGAATATGTTATGGACTGAACTGTGTCCTCCCTGCCTTTACCAGTGAGATTTTAGTCTAATAGAGAATTCTAAGGACTAATTTTTAGTTGACTGAATACCTGAACTTGGGCAGTAGTCCTGCAACCTGGGCCGGGCCATCTAGGCCTGGTTCTCTACCATGTTGAGCCTTTCTGGGAAGCCAGCCACTTTGGGCAGGAGTAAAATGCAAAGTTGTTTACTGAGGATCTGGTTTGGGGGGGTTGATTGGGGCAGAAGACTATATTTATGCTGGGGTGACTCCCAGAAATACATAAGAAGAAGCTAGAAAAACAATGCCCCTAAATTCTTTGTGGTATGTTTGCAAACTGCCTTAGATTGCTTTGACTATAATAAGTTTGAATGTCTCCTTGCTAAACACAGTACAAAAGCTTGAGGTTTCCTCTCCCTCCTGCAGCCAGTACAGAGGATGTAAATGGTGGCTGAAGACTGAGTAAGCTTCACCTGATTGGTGTGGGTGCTGGTCTCTTGTCAAATGTGTCCCTAAACTTCCTTCTCCTCGCAGGCAACCCCCCAACCAAACATCTAAGATAAGAAGTGCTCCTTTCTTCCTCTTCTCCCTACATGGGGTTACCAGCAAAGCCAATACAATCACTACTTAGATAGAGTAATGACTTCTGCAAATTCAAGGGTGTTCCTTCTCCCAACCTCTCCTCTTTCCTTCCCTTACAAACCCTCTACCCTAGACAACATCCTCCCCACCACAGCAACCCCCCCACCCCAACCGCAGAGGATCTCTGCTTACCCTTCTAGTGTGGTCTGGTAATATCACCACCTTGAATGTGAATTGCTATCCTTATTGCCCCTTTTCAAGAAGAGCCAGCTGGCATGTTGTCAGGAAGCACTATTTAAAATGTGAATTGTTACAGAGCAAATGAATACTGTATAAGAACATTCAAAAAGAGAGAGAGATTTCTAGTGGTGGCCTTTGCTTTTCCACTTACAGAAGTTTCTTTCATATTTCTTGTAAAGCAGATTTAGCGGTGCTGAACTCTTCTAGCTTTTGCTTATTTGTGAAACTCTTTATCTCTCCTTCAAATTTGAATGATAGTCTTGCCAGGTAGAGTATTCTTGATCGTAGTTTTTTTTTTTTTTTTTTTTTCTTCACCACTTTAAATATGTGACACCACTCCCTTCTGGCCTTGCAGAGTTCCTGCTGAAAAGTCAGCTGACTGTTTTATGGGAGTTCTCTTGTATGTAATTACTTGCTTTTCCCTTGCTGCTCTTAAGATTTTCTCTTTCTCTTTATTTTTTGACATTTTAATTACAATGTGTCTTGGTGTGGACCTCTTTGGTTTGATCTTATCTCTGTGATTTCTGGACCTGGATGTCTGTTTCCTTTCCCAGGTTAGGGAGGTTTTCAGCTATTATCACTTCAGATAACTTCTCTGCCCCTTTCTCTCTTCTCCTTCTGGGACCCCTATAATGTGAATGATAGTACACTTGATATTGTCCCAGGGGTCTCTTAAACTGTCCTTATTTTTCAATTCTTTATTCTTTTCTCTGCTTAGCTGGAGTGATTTACACTACTGTGTCTTCCAGTTCACTGACATGTTCCTCTGTATCATCTAATTTACTGTTGATTCCATCTGGTGTATTTTTATTTCAGTTATTGTATTCTTCAGGTCTGTTTGGTTCTTCTTTATATTTTCTAACTCTTTGTTTAACTCCTCACTGTTTTCATCCATTCTTCCTAATTCATTGAGCATTTTTATAATCACTACCTTGATTTTTTTATTGAGTAGATTACTTACCAACACTTCGCTTAGTTCTTCTTCAGTTTCATGTTGTTCTTTGTTTGGAACATATTCCTCTGTCACCTCACTTTACCTGATTCTCTGCGTTTATTTGTATGTTTTAGGGAAGTTTGTTACATTTCCTGATCTTAAAGAAGAGGCTCTATGTAGGAGACTTACTATGGGGCCCAGAAGCACACTCGTCTCTGGTCACCAGAGCTATATTTCTTGTTTGTTTAATACCTTAAATTTCATATGATTTTAGGCAATGCTGAATAATCAACCCAATTAAACAGATAACTTTTTTTGAAATGTTAACACATTTACCATCTAAAACTATCTTGAATAGTTTTACCAAGAGTAGATAGAATTCACTTTAAGGAATACATTATATACCAAAAAACAGCATCAACTATATTATTTTCAACAGCACTCAGCCTAATTTTAAAAGATCACCATGAGTTAAGTTGAAATGAACCAAAACATACTGGTGTTTTAGACCTTTAGCATGTTAAGGTTAATGTTTACTTTACCATATAATAAAACCTTAGAAAATTCATTTAAGTTGATTTTTATGAAACTTATTTAATTATAAATATGTGTGTTTCTCATTGGTGAGCAAATACTAGTCCTAGGATATATAAGAAAAAATAACATTAGCAATAAGTCTTAATTAAAGGCATGCTTACGCCTTAGTATTATGGATTAAAATAGAAAATCAGGATGTTCTTCAATAAAATTTTTACCTTATAACCTATGTGTGTAACTAAATGATTATATCTTTATGATTCTTTTGGAAAAAATTCATTTTATACTTACCTACAATGTCAGTCATAAGTCCTAAAATAGTCTCATCTCCTATAATCCAAGGACGTTTCCCTACATCATGACCATAGGCTCCCCTGAAATTGAAAAGGGAGATAAACAATCTTAGTTTATGTGTGTGTCTGTGTGTATCTGTGTGAGTGTGTGTGTGTGTGTGTGAGTTTTCAAATATCAGCATTAGCAACTGGACATTTCTGAATGAGTCTTCGTAGTGTTTTAATAAAAAGCATGCTTTTTTGAAAACCAAAAGTAATACTTGAGAACTCTGCTTTTTAACTTGTCACTTTAAAAAATTTCTTTGACTTCCTTTTTGTTGGAGAGCCTAGGGCTGATTACCCATATATTTCATTATTTTTCTCTGTTTTGGAGTCTAAGATGTTATTTTTTTCTCTTTTCTTTTGAAAATTTCAAGACTATTTGAATACCTTACTTGTATACCATACCATATAGTTGTACCTATACTAAAACATATTAACTGTTATTTGAGGCTAGAGATTAAAATGATTATTAATTAAATTTTAAAATATAATTACAATCTGTAAATTAAATAGAAGTGTATAAAATGTGACTATACTCATGGTAACATTTTAAGTAGATAGTAAAACGTGGCAATAATCAAAGCCAACACTATTTCTTGACCTATTTTCTAGCAATTTCATCTATCATATTCTAGCTCAATTTTATTATTCTAGTAAGTATCCCAGTAGGCATAATGGAAAAAACACAAAATACATAAGAGAACTTCAACTCTCTAGTAGTTTCTATCAAATGAGGAGGCAAAATATTTGAAAAATATAGGAGAAGAAATTAAAACAAAGGATTAAGAAGGGAGTGACTTTGTGTGCTGTTACAAACATATCTTAGGAAGCTTTGAATTAGATTGTTCTTAATTCTTTTGGAATCCAAAGACTATGTAAACTTGGAAGAAAAGAATGAGCATGTGCTCTATGTATAGTGCTAATTGTGATGAATACATACTCTGAAATTAAGTAAGCTGGCAGTGGTGAGCTGGTAAACCTTCTCTCAGAGGTGAAGGGTAGCAGAACACACCACACTAAAATGTAGCATGGTGGTATATTGATCATCTTGAGCTGTAGGCACTTGAAAAACAGAAAATGCATGGAGAAGCTTTCTCTGAACTTCCCTATCTGCCTAAAGACAGATCCTTCAAAAGGAATGCAGTTGTCATAAATCCCCTCCTCAGGAGTTTCATCAACCAGGGAAAATTGATTCTTAGCACAGAAGAGATTAGAAGTCAGTGACACCCCAGACAAACTTTGTCACAGACTATGCCTCTTATCTATTCTTCAAGGGCCATCCTTCATAGAAATCCTTTACTCTCCTCTAAGAGGCCTTCATCTCTCCTCCTCTTACCCTATTAACATGGGATTTAAGCTTGAATTCTAAGCCACTTTTGGAAGTTACTCATTTTTCCCTGGGTATTTCCTATGTATACATGAGGTATTCATGTTAATACACTTCTGTTTGTTCTTATCTTGTTAGTCTTTTATTACAGGCTCTCAGGTAAAAACTCAGTAGGGTAAAGGAAAATATTTTTTCTCCTCCACGGAGCAGTGGGGAACTGGAAGGGAGGAGCCCTGTTTTTTAGCCCTTGCTGTTTTTTGTGGTATGACTACCCCCATTCACGTGGCCAATTTGGTATCAACAAAAATCTTGAATATTTAGCAGTTGGCTCCATCACCTGGGATGAGACAGGTCCAGGGCAATACTGGGCCTGAGGCTACATTTATTAGAGGTTTATAGGGCCTAATTTTCTACTTCTATAAAAGTAAATGGGTTACAATATGTAACTTAAAGGATTGCTATGAAAAACAAATAACATGTGAAAGAGATTGGTACATGGTACCCCTTTTCTGAGTCTTCTTTCCTAATGAAAATCGAATGTTAAAACTCACTTCACCATCATGAGGTGTAAAACACAACTTTTAAACTAATTTCAATTACCATATAAACTGAGACGAAGGAAGAAGACTTCCTTTGAGAATAAACATAGACTATAAGAACTAAGGAGGAAAAGAAGGGCAACTGTTAGTGCATATTATTCATATTATTATTAGATAGCCTGCAGCTTGCCTCTTTCTTGACTTCCAATATAAATACTAAAGACAAAAATCATTACCATTAAATAGTATTTAAAGGCAGATACTTGGATACTTTTTAATTTTAATCATATAGAGCTCCATGGCCTTGCTGATAGCACAATACATCTTATTACATTTAGGTAGTAAAATTCTGTTCTGCCTCAGAGAATTTATATCTCAGAATATGATGCCACCTACTTCTCACTCTGGTAGACACCATGATAATAATCTTTAAGGATACTTTCTTCTTGCAATGCTTTTGTCATCTTCCTCCCTTTAAAATATCACACGCAGAGTCATCTTCTTCATTTTGTCAGTCTCCTAGCCTGAGATAGTGAAATGTATTTAGAAAGTTTTACCCAAATAAACTCAAAGTAAAGTGGCCTGTCATTAGAAAGAGCTGATGTGGATCACACTGCAGTCATAAACGTACATATTCAAGTTAAGGGAAAGATGATGTTGTTCTCATTCAAAACTGCTTAAAATAGTTGCAGTGTAGCTGCAGTCTTCTTTTACAAATGCTGGAAAGGAAAAGAGAGCATAGGAAAGCATTCACTCACTACCATAGCATCAATCATTGCCTGAGTGGGCTGTTCTCAGAGAAGTCTACAGAGCAGTATTTGCTCAGAAAATTAAATTTCAGAATATAAAATCTAATTAGGACGTTAATAGAAATGTGGATCCTCTTTGAAATACGACTATGCTTGAACCATCCTACAAAATGAAAAGTGGCCCTGCTTTTAAAAGCTCCCCCACAATAAGCGAATAAATAAGACTTCACAGTCTTCCTTAATGATATCACAACTTTTTTTCTGTGACGCAATTGTTGATTAGCCAACAGAGATGTCAGGAAAAGCTCTGTCACATGTCATACCACGTATTTTCTTATTCATACTGAAGAGTGGCAGAATATGCCACACTAAAACTGGCCTCTTTGGCATAAGGATTATTTTGCACAAAGCGCAAAGAATGCACTTGAGGGCTTCCCTGGTGGCGCAGTGGTTGAGAATCGCCTGCCAGTGCAGGGGACATGGGTTCAAGCCCTGGTCTGGGAAGATCCCATATGCCATGGAGCAATTAAGCCCGTGTGCCACAACTACTGAGCCTGTCCTCTAGAGCCCACGAGCCACAACTGTTGAGCTCGGATGCTGCAACTACTGAAGCCCGCGTGCCTAGAGCCCGTGCTCCACAACAAGAGAAGCCACCACAATGAGAAGCCCACGCACCGCAACGAAGAGCAGCCCGCTCTCGCCGCAACCAGAGAAAGCCCGCGCGCAGCAACAAAGACCCAACACAGCCAAAAACAAATAAATAAAATTAATTAATTAATAAAAAGGAATGCACTTGAAAAACAGCAAATGCATGGGGAGGATATCTCTGAACTCCCCTTATCTGCCTGAAGACATATCCTCCAAAAAGGACTCAGTTGTCATAAGTTCCCTCCACAGGAGTTTCATCAACCAGAGAAGATTTACTCTTGTCAAAAGAGAGGAGACTAGAAGTCAGCACCACAGCCAGACAAACTTTGTCACAAGCTATCACACTTCCCATCTATTCTTCTAAAGTTCCATTCATCTTTCCTAAAAATCGTTTACTTTCCCCAGAGTAGCCTATATACCCCTCCTCTGTCCCTATTAAGACAATACATAAGCTCTCAAATCTCATTGCTTTTTTGGATATTCACTTTTTTTTTTTTTTCCTGTGATGCCCTCATGCACGTAATGTTAAAAATGTACTTTTATGCCTTTTCTCTTGTTAATCTGCCTGTTGTGTTTATTTCATAGACCCAGCTAATGGATCTAAGAGAGTAGGGGAACAGTCTTTCCTCCCTTACAATACACTTTTTTTTTTTTTTAAAGAAAGAAACCCATAAATTGAACCACTGCAGGTCTACAGGAGCAGACCTCTCCCATGTGCTTTACCCGTACCTTTTCTGCACACACATTGCCACGTAAGTTAAGTCACTGTCTGCAAACCAGGCCTTTTGTTCCTAATATGTAATTCAGTGGGCTATTCTTCTCTTTAAATAATTCTACCTAGTATGTCTCAGTTCTTAGAAGAATCCCTATAAAAACACAAATGTGGCAAGTTTTTGCTCCTATGAAAAAGAACGAAATTTATTTATCTAGCAGATAAGACAACCCAGAAGACCTAAGATATAGTGATTATATCTTAGGGACACAGTATACATTTCTCAACTTACAATGTGCTCTTTAGGACTGACGTATCTTTCCCTTCTAGCCGAACTTTACCACTATGAATATTAGCCCATGTTATTCTCCTTTAAATAATCTGGGCCATTGGTAAAATATATAATTTAAAATGGTCTCAAAAATTATTTAAGTTTATTGCCTATCCATCCTAGCAGACCCACAATGAACAAGCATATGATATTGTTGTTTCTTATTGTTTATGGTAGCTTCTTGCTGATAACTAGTTATTATGTATCAAAGAGTGAAATTACCCTAAAAGTTTTCTATTTCAGAGTATTAAAATTATCTAAATATTATCATTTCACCAAACAAATAATATATTCTCCAAAGTAAAGTGTTATTAACCTACTTTAGAAATCACATACAGTTGAAAATGACTTTGGAAAATAATGATAATCATTTATAAAAAACACAGAGGTAAGTAGTTTATTTTCATAGTTTTGCCTTAAGTAACTTGAAGTTTTAGAAGAAATCATTTGGGTCCTAATATATTTCTAAGTGTGCCTGTATCCTTGACTTTTCTTTAGTATAAATAATCAAATATGGTAGCCACATGAATTATAAGATTGGATGGCATTATGACCAGTGATGGTTTATTTTGTAGATAAGTAGGTAGTATGTCTACAATAGGCCATAAAACATGATGACGTAGAAGATGAAAACCATGAGCCAAATGGCATGTCCTACATTATAGGTCATGGGTGGCCAGAGACTTGATATCAATATCCCAGAGTAATATCTTGCTTAGAGCACTCAAATTTCTATGTTACTGTTAAGATTATAAATTTTTAATATTATTTTTTTTCCGTTAAGCAACTAATTTCAATGTGCATTAGAGTATTTAGTGACTGTGTAGCTCTCTTTGACTCAGTGCTTCTCAAAATCTCTCACTGGTCTAGAAGAGGGGGAGGCACTGGCCTGGCTTGGGTATCAGCTAAGAAGTAGGGCAGAAGTGGGGTTGGAGGAGATGAAGAGGAACAGATAATCAGGTAAAACTCACCACAGTAATGGGAGGCCCTGGATCTAGAGGCAAATCAAATATATGCAGGGGAGATTTCGTACAAAAACAAAAGCAATAGCCAGAAAGGGAAGTGAAGGAACCAACAGGCCACCAGAGTGGCATGAAGATTACTTTAAACTAAAAGCACGTGGACAAAGAGCAGCCTAAGAAAGAAACATTATCTAGACTTAAGGAAGGCCTCCTGAAAATGCCATTGCCATTGACCCACCCACCGTCAGAGAAAAATGACGCTTAGCACTAAGAGTTACAAATTTACTTTCCCTCCATCTTCCTCTTGGGGGGCTTCCAGCCTGGAAAGATACTGCCCATTATCATCAGGATGGAAAAGCCCAACAGAACCTTCCATACTTTCCTACTGAAGCCCTAAAACTCGCCCCTTTTGTTAAGTTGGTTTTAAACCTTTACTCTGGCTGATCAGTGAATCACTGTTTGTAGAGTGCTTCTGCACACATGTGAAATAAACTTTTCTCCTGCTAATCTATCTGTTGTCAATTAATTCTCAGGCCCCCAGCCACTAGAATGTAAGTTGGTAGAGGAAAAGTTTTCCTCCCAATACAGCCTTAGCTGGAAAAGGCCAGAGTGGAATTTTAAGCTAAATATTTAGGAGCAAAAAGTAATGAACAAACCCATTTGAGATGAAAGGTCAAGGGTGGGATAGGGGAAAACAGGATTGCGATCATGCACCTCAAACACCACTGACATCGGGCTGGCAGGGCTATGATGTTGACTGGGCCCACCACAGTTTACAGCAAAAAGACTAAATAAAACAAACTAGCCCCTAATCTTTTTCTCAGAAGAAGTCTTTTTAAAATTTAGTTTACATTGCTTGAAGTATTACAGTGCACCTCCTTGCTAAATTGTCTGTCTGATGAAAAATAGGTAGAAGGGTTTAAGATTATGTAATTTTCTGTTGTCACAAGGTAAAATATAAAATTGAAAGGTAACAACAATAGAAGGGCATTATGACAGAGAGGCACTTTCCTGGAACATAACTGGAATACAAGCCTTGAGAATAATCAACCAGTCTTTTAATAAAGTAGGATAATCATAAGAATATGAATAAGATAGAAGAGCGGCATCTTTTTAAAATACCTGACGGATAAAAATGTACAGTCTTGCTGAATGAATATCCAAGAGTCAAGGACACTCTCCAAAGTTCAAATTCAATCTAATTCTTTGCTATCTTTTACGTTAAGGCCCAAAATGAATATTAACCATTTTTATTAACTATGACCCTCATTTTTTAAATACTAAAGCCTGCTAGTGCAAAATGCTTCCAAGTGTGGTGATATTTATTTTTCAATTTATGCATAAATGTTATGCAGATAGAGTTACAATAGGCCTAATAAACTATATAAAACTCCATTATTCTTGCATTGAGTTGTGAACTTACATTCTTAGCCACTTAAATTAAGAAACTTTGCAGTGTTATCTAATAGCCATGGTAGTAATCATTGGCATAGTCAGTGTAAACTAAACTTTATAGAAGAGGTTTTGGTCCCAATGTAAAAGACCACTGGCCTGAAGAATATAGAAAGCTGGAAAAGACATTCTGAGTTTCTATAAGAACCAAATATCTTGCTCAGAATTCTTATCTGGTTTGGTTTCATCTTCCTGAATTTTTTTTTTTTTTTTTTTTTTTGCTGTCCTTCAGGTTTAGCTTCCCCTTCATATCTATTTTTCAGATTCTGAGTCAAAAAATATTTTTTAAATAGTTATACTATTTTTAATATTTTAAATATAAAATGTTTAAATAGTTAAAAATATTTTCAGTTTCAGCTTTATCAGTAATCACTGGGGAAGGATAAGAAGTACATAAGATAGGTTATTTTCCTTAAGGGATTTACAATATAGCGAAGAATATGAAATTAATGAAAGTAGATACCTCTAAACTGCGTATTGTAGAGCACTGATTATTAATGCAATAGACGTTCAGTGAGGGCTAATCAGTGGTTGAGACGGTTGATATTAAAGCGGGTAAGCACTGAGGTAAGCAGAGAGTATGAAGGGTTTCAGAAGCAGAAGAGTAAAAGCAGAACATAAAAGAAGGAGAAACAACTGAATCCTAATTTAAGATTCCTGCATGGTTAGCTAAGCCCAAATGGAGCATCTTCTCAATAAGCATGTTCAGTTTGGGGAGGGAAGCACCTTCTGTTCCACTCAACCTCCTGTCCCCACCTCAGCAATTCTTATTTTCTTATTTATAAAAATTAGTGTGGTAGAGTTTAGCCAAGAACTAATCATGAAAACACTGAATTGAATCCTAAATATTAACTGCCTTGTTAACCATTTAGAAAATAAAATAAAATAATTGCAGATGATGTAGATGTGTCAATTCAAGGGAGGAACTTACATTTTTAAATATTTCAGAAGTTTTACTATTGATTCTGCCACTAACTTGCCATAATACCTTATTTACTGATCCTCAGTTACTTCATCCAGTATTGAATGACACAATCCCTCAGGTTCCCTCTGCTCTAAAATTCTAAGATTCTACTATACACCTTTCCAAATATTAGACAACCTGGCGTGATGTTTAAAATTCTTATATGAGATGTTGAGTGATTGATAGCTTTTGAAATAATACTTACATTTTGGCCCACTTATCTAGTTCTTCTTCCAGGTATGTTTTAACCGTTTTTGGCTGAAGCCCAAGAGAATTTCCCAAGAAATAGATGGCTTCTTCATCCTTATTCACTAAAGATAAATCAACTGAAATAGAAGAAGAGGAAAAAAATGCTTCTTCAACTAATTAACATTCTTCCATTTGGCATTGTTAATCCACTACAAACAATGAATGTAATTAACTCCAAGAAAGATGATACATATCTTACAAGTCCTCCCAAGGATAACATCAGGTTCTCTGAAAAATAATCCTTTACATTTATATTTTAAAACACAGTTTAAACAGATAGATGCTTTTGTTGATCTGTCATATTTATTATGCTCCACGAGGAACTCTAGATTAACAGCTACTCCCAATCATAAATAGCCAATAGAAAAGAGTTAAAACCAGAATTTTTACAAAACTTATATCAGCCTATCTAGTCATAGCAGAAGGTTACCAGAATTTACACAAGTAATAATCCTGGTGTTATAGATCAGGCAAATTAAAAAAATCTAAATGATTATTTATATATCTGAAGTAGATATATTGAATTTATAGATTTTTGTTCTCTTTGTATGCATATAATATTAATACCTATGTAGGTAAAGATTGTTCTCTATATCTACTTTTTATTCAAATAAATCAGAACTTTAGTGATTTGTTTCATAATTCTTCCTTGATTGCAATAAATGCAATTTCATTAGCAAACCAATCTATATGCTTAAAGTTTTTTCTAGAAATGCACAAGTTTATAATTGTGTTCTACTGAGTTTTATCTTAATTCTATGGGAAGAAAGATTAAGCTTCTTACTGAAATTTGAATCATTTGATAGTATACTTGTCTTTATTTAGACTACTTAAATCTTTGCAGGCTTTTTAAAAGCATACCATCTAATTCAACCTACTTTTATAGATCCTGTGTCACTTTTTCATTGGCATTTCTTAAGTCAGATCCAACCAAAGAGGTGTAAATACTGTTCACACATTTAAATTGGATTAATTAACAGTTCTTTGTCGATCTAGAGAACAAATATTGAAGGATTTTATTTAGAATCCAGAGGTTTTAATTGGTGTACCATGGCTCAAATTTCAATTAAGCATTCAAATAAGTAGTTTAAAGGCTAAACATGTGCTGTGTTTGTCAGCCCTATCAACAACCCAGGAAGAGGAGGCAACCACCCAGATCTCTGCTCCCATTTTTTTTTTTTTTTTGTCTTGTTCTTTCATTGGTGACACTTTTACAGATAAATAAGTATTGGGTTACTTTTACTTAGAAAGTCATTTTTAAAAGGTGCTTGGTGTGAAAAAAAAGCAGAATTGTAAACGGAATTATCTCATCTCATGCCTCCCCAAAGTGTGGTTCCCCATCTTCAACTATTTTCCTTTTACTTGGTTGAGTTTTGTTTTCTTTTTTTGGTTTTTTTTTTTTTTTTTTTTTTTTGTCTCAAAGCATATCAAATGGCACCATGTGAGCATTCAGTTGGCATTATGTAAAGAGGTAGAATAGAGTATCAAGAAAGTGCTTTGGTAATTACCCACAAGAATGAAGAGATAACACACCACTCTCCAACCTAATGCCATCAGATCTTTACAACATGAAAGACAAACAGGACTTTAAGCTGTGGGGGCCTAGGCTTCTCTTCTCTGAAGAATGGTAAGAAAATTTCATATTAAAAGTTGGTACTCTTGGCAGTCATGGGGTTCAGGACATGCTACCTCAAAATATGGCGCCTTGGACTTCCCTGGTGGCACAGGGGTTAAGAATCTGCCTGCCAATGCAGGGGACATGGACCCTGGTCCAGGAAGATCCCACATGCCGCAGAGTAATTAAGCCTGTGTGCCACAACTACTGAGCCTGTGCTCTAGAGCCCACAAGCCACAACTAGTGAGCCTGTGTGCCACAACTACTGAAGCCCGTGCACCTAGAGCCCATGCTCTGCAACAAGAGAAGCCACTGCAATGAGAAGACTGCGCACCACAATGAAGAGTAGCCCCTGCTCAATGCAACTAGAGAAAGCCTGCGCGCAGCAACGAAGACCCAATGCAGCCAAACATAAATAAACTAATTTTTTTAAAAAGTATTTAAAAAAAACATGGCACCTTGGCATATTGGATGTTTTAAGCTGAAGGAATGTGAGAAATGGCTAGTGTAGGAAGAACTTTCTGACCTTCACCTAACCAAGTCATAAGATGCTCACATCATAAGCTTCCAGCACACCCTGGGAGAAGATGTGACTAGTATCCATATCAAATCCAGTTCTCCCACCAAAAGCATTGGGCACACACAGCCTGCATAGAGATGCTCCCACCTAAGAACATCCCTTCAAGACCACAATAGGTAACTGTTTCATGTAAATTCATAGAGGCAAAGTTAAGTGAACTGAAAATTCAGAAGAACTACCCACAATTGAAAGAACAAGAGAAAGCCATTGAAAAAAGTAATAAAACATAAATAAACAATTTACCAAAGAATTCAAAACATTGACAATAAAAATGTTAACTGAATTAGAAAAAAATAATTGATCTAAACACTGATATTTTAACAAGGAACTAGAAAATATAAAAAAGACCCAATCAAAAATAAATAATTCAGTAGCTAAAATAAACACATTAGAAGGAATGAATAACAGACTAAGTGATACAGAAGAATGCAAAAGTGATCTGAAAGATACACTAGTGGAAATCACCCAGTCAGATCAGCAGAAAGAAAAGTAAATTTTTTAAAATGTGAAAGCAATTTAAGAGATATCTAGGATAACATTAAGCATTCCAATATTCACATTATAGGGATTTTAGAAGACAGAGAGAGAAGGGGATCAAAAATGTATTTGAAGAAATTATAGGGATTGGTTCAAGATGGCAGAGTAGAAGGACGTGCTATCACTCCCTCTTACAAGAACACCAGAATCACAACTGACTGCTGAACAGTCATCGACAAGAAGACATGGGAACTCACCAGAAAAGATATCCCACATCCAAACCAAAGGAGAAGCCAAAAGGAGACAGTAGGAGGGGCACAATCACGATAAAATCAAATCCCATAACTGCTGGGTGGGTGACTCACAAACTGGAGAACACTTATACCACAGAAGTCCACCCACTGGAGTGAAGGTTCTGAGCCCCACGTCAGGCTTCCCAATCTGGGGGTCTGGCAACGGGAGGAGGAATTCCTAGAGAATCAGACTTTGAAGGCTAGTGGGATTTGATTGCAGGACTTTGACAGGACTGGGGGAAGCAGAGACTCCACTCTTGGAGGGCACACACAAAGTGTGCTCAACGGGACCCAGGGGAAGGAGCAGTGACCACATAGGAGACTGAACTAGACCTACCTGCTAGTGTTGGAGGGTCCCCTGCAGAGGCAGGGGGTGGCTGTGTGTTGCCATGAGGACAAGGACACTGGCAGCAGAAGGTCTGGAAAGTAATCCTTGGTGTGAGCCCTCCCAGAGTCTTCCATTAGCCCCACCAAAGAGCCTGGATAGGCTCCAGTGTTGGGTCGCCTCAGGCCAAACAACCAACAGGGAGGGAACTCAGCCCCACCCATCAGCAGACAAGTGGACTAAAGTTTTACTGAGCTCTTCCCACCAAAGCAACAACCAGCTCTACCCACCATCAGTCCCTCCCATCAAGAAACTTGCACAAGCCTCTTAGATAGCCTCATCCACCAGAGGGCAGAGAGCAGAATCAAGAAGGACTACAATCCTGCAGCCTGTGGAACAAAAACCACATTCACAGAAAGATAGACAAGATGAAAAGGCAGAGGGCTATGTACCAGATGAAGGAACAAGAATAAAACTGCAGAAAAAAAACTAAATGAAGTGGAGATAGATAGGCAACCTTCCAGAAAAAGAATTCAGAATAACGAGAGTGAAGATGATCCAGGACCTCGGAAAAAGAATGGAGGCAAAGATCCAGAAGATGCAAGAAATGTTTAACAAAGACCTAGAAAAATTAAGGAACAAACAAACAGAGATGAACAACACAATAACTTAAATGAAAACTACACTAGAAGGAATCAATAGCAGAATAACAGAGGCAGAAGAACAGATAAGTGACCTGGAAGACAGAATGGTGGAATTCACTGCTGCGGAACAGACCAAAAAAAAAAAGAATGAAAAGAAATGAAGACAGCCTAGGAGACCTCTGGGACAACATTAAACGCAACAACATTCACATTATAGGGGTCCCAGAAGGAGAAGACAGAGAGAAAGGACCAGAGAAAATATTTGAAGAGATTATAGACGAAAACTTCCCTAACATGGGAAAGGAAATAGCCACCCGAGTCCAGGAAGTGCAGAGAGTCCCATATAGGATAAACCCAAAGAGAAACACGCTGAGACACATAGTAATCAAAGTGGCAAAAATTAAAGACAAAGAAAAATTATTGAAAGCAGCAAGGGAAAAACGACAAATAACATACAAGGGAACTCCCATAAGGTTAACAGCTGATTTCTCAGCAGAAAGTCTACAAGCCAGAAGGGAGTGGCATGATATACTTAAAGTGATGAAAGGAAAGAACCTACAACCAAGATTACTCTACCTGGCAAGGATCTCATTCAAATTCGATGGAGAAATCAAAAGCTTTACAGACAATCAAAAGCTAAGAGAATTCAGCACCACCAAACCAGCTCTACAACAAATGCTAAAGGAACTTCTCTAAGTGGGAAACACAAGAGAAGAAAAGGACCTACAATAACAAACCCAAAACAATTAAGAAAATGGTCATAAGAACATACATATCGATAACTACCTTAAACGTGAATGGATTAAATGTTCCAACCAAAAGACACAGGCTTGCTGAATGGATACAAAAACAAGACCCATATATATGCTGTCTACAAGAGACCCACTTCAGACCTAGGGACACATTCAGACTGAAAGTGAAGGGATGGAAAAAGATACTCCATGCAAATGGAAATCAAAAGAAAGCTGGAGTAGCAATACTCATATCAGAAAAATAGAGTTTAAAATAAAGAATGTTACAAGAGACAAGGAAGGACAGTACATAATGATCAAGGGATCAGTCCAAGAAGAAGATATAACAATTATAAATATATATGCACCCAACATAGGAGCACCTCAATACATAAGGCAACTGCTAACAGCTATAAAAGAGGAAATCTACAGTAACACAATAATTCGGGGGGTGGGGGGGGACTTTAACACCTCACTTACACCAATGGACAGATCATCCAAACAGAAAATTAATAAGGAAACACAAGCTTTAAATGACACAATAGACCAGATAGATTTAACTGATATTTATAGGACATTCCATCCAAAAACAGCAGATACACTTTCTTCTCAAGTGTGCATGGAACATTCTCCAGGATAGATCACCTCTTGGGTCACAAATCAAGCCACAGTAAATTTAAGAAAATTGAAATCATATCAAGCATCTTTTCTGACCACAATGCTATGAGATTAGAAATGAATTTCAGGGAAAAAAACGTTAAAAACTCAAAACACATGTAGGCTAAACAATACGTTACTAAATAACCAAGAGATCACTGAAGAAATCAAAGAGGAAATCAAAAAATACCTAGAGACAAATGACAGTGAAAACACGAGGATCCAAAACCTGTGACATGCGGCCAAAGCATTTCTAAGAGGGAAGTTTATAGCTATGCAAGCCTACCTCAAGAAACAAGAAAAATCCCAAATAAACAATCTAACATTACACCTAAAGGAACTAGAGGAAAAAGAACAAACAAAACCCAAAGTTAGCAGAAGGAAAGAAATCATAAAGGTCAGAGCAGAAATAAATGAAATAGAAACAACGAAAACCATAGCAAAGATCAATAAAACTAAAAGCTGGTTCTTTGAGAAGATAAACAAAATTGATAAACCATTAGCCGGACTCATCAAGAAAAAGAGGGAGAAGACTCAAATCAATAAAATTAGAAATGAAAAAGGAGAAATCACAACTGACACTGCAGAAATCCAAAGGATTATAAGAAATTACTACAAGCAGCTCTATGCCAATAAAATGGGCAACCTGGAAGAAATGGACAAATTCTTAGAAAGGTATAACCTTCCAAGAATGAACCAGGAAGAAATAGAAGATATGAACAGACCAATCACAAGTAATGAAATTGAAACTGTGGTGAAAAATCTTCCAACAAACAAAAGTCCAGGACCAGATGGCTTCACAGGTGAATTCTATCAAACATTTAGAGAAGCGCTAACACCCATCCTTCTCAAAATCTTCCAAAAGATTGCAGAGGAAGGAACATTCCCAAACTCATTCTGTGAGGCCACCATCTCCCTGATACCAAAACCAGAAAAAGGTACTACAAAAAAGGAAATTACAAACCAATATCACTGATGAATATAGATGCAAAAATCCTCCACAAAATACTAGCAAACAGAATCCAACAACACATTAAAAGGATCATACACCATGATCAAGTGGGAGTTATCCCAGGGATGCAAGTATTCTTCAATATATGCAAATCAATCAATGTGATACACTATATTAACAAATTGAAGAAGAAAACCATATGATCATCTCAATAGATGCAGAAAAAGCTTTTGACAAAATTCAACACCCATTTATGATAAAAACTCTCCAGAAAGTGGGCATAGAGGGAACCTACCTCAACATAATAAAGGCCATATATGACAAACCCACAGCAAACATCATTCTCAATGGTGAAAAACTGAAAGCATTTCCTCTAAGATCAGGAACGAGACAAGGATGTCCAATCTCACCACTATTATTCAACATAGTTCTGGAAGTCCCAGCCACGGCAATCAGAGAAGAAAAAGAAATAAAAGGAATACAAATTGGAAAAGAAGAAGTAAAACTGTCACTGTTTGCAGATGACAGGATACTATACATAGAGAATCCTAAAGATGCCACCAGAAAACTACCAGAGCTAATCAATGAATTCGGTAAAGTTGCAGGATACAAAATCAATGCACAGAAATCTCTTGCATTCCTATACACTAGTGATGAAAAATCTGAAAGAGAAATCATGGAAACACTCCCATTTACCATTGCCACAAAAAGAATAAAATACCTAGGAATAAACACCTACCTAAGGAGACAAAAGACCTGTATGCAGAAAACTATAAGACACTGTTGAAAGAAATTAAGGATGATACTAACAGTTGGAGAGATATTCCACATTCTTGGATTGGAAGAATCAATGTTGTGAAAATGACTATACTACCCAAAGCAATCTACAGATTCAGTGCAATCCCTATCAAATTACCAATGGCATTTTTTAGAGAACTAGAACAAAAAATCTTAAAATTTGTATGGAGACACAGAAGACCCCGAGTAGCCAAAGCAGTCTTGAGGGAAAACAATGGAGCTGGAGGAATCAGACTCCCTGACTTCAGACTATACTACAAAGCTACAGTAATCAAGACAATATGGTACTCCACAAAGACAGAAATATAGATCAATGGAACAGCATAGAAAACCCAGAGATAAACCCACACATCTATGGTCAACTAATCTATGACAAAGGAGGCAAGGATGTACAATGGAGAAAAGACAGTCTCTTCAATAAGTGGTGCTTGGAAAACTGGACAGCAACATGTAAAAGAATGAAATTAGAACACTCCCTAACACCATACACAAAAATAAACTCAAAATGGATTAAAGACCTAAATGTAAGACCGGACACTATAAAACCCTAGAGGAAAACATAGGAAGGCATTCTCTGACATAAATCACAGCAAGATCTTTTTTGATCCATCTCCTACAGTAATGGAAATAAAAACAAAAATAAACAAATGGGACCTAATGAAACTTAAAAGCTTTTGCAAAGCAAACTACAAACAAGACGGAAAGACAACCCTCAGAATGGGAGAAAATATTTGCAAACGAATCAACGGGCAAAGGATTAATCTCCAAAATATATAAACAGCTCATGAAGCTCAATATTAAAAAAACAAACAACCCAATCCAAAAATGGGCAGAAGACCTAAATAGACATTTCTCCAAAGAGGACATACAGATGGCCAAGAAGTACATGAAAAGCTGCTCAGCATCACTAATTATTAGAGAAATGCAAATCAAAACTACAATGAGGTATCACCTCACACCAGTTAGAATGGGCATCATCAGAAAATCTACAAACAACAAATGCTGGAGAGGGTGTGGAGAAAAGGGAATCCTCTTGCACTGTTGGTGGGAATGTAAATTGATACAGCCACTATGGAGAACAGTATGGAGGCTTCTTAAAAAACTAAAAATAGAACTACCATGTGACCCAGCAATCCCACTACTGGGCATATACCCAGAGAAAACCATAATTCAAAAAGACACATGCACCCCAATGTTCATTGCTGCACTATTTACAATAGCCAGGTCATGGAAGCAACCTAAATGCCCATCGACGGATGACTGGATAAAGATGTGGTACATATATGCAACGGAATATTATTCAGCCATAAAAAGGAACGAAATTGGGTTATTTGTAGAGATGTGGATGAATCTCCACTGTCATACAGAGTGAAGTAAGTCAGAAAGAGAAAAACAAATATTGTGAAATTAACGCATATATGTGGAACCTAGAAAAATGGTACAGATGAACCAGTTCGCAGGGCAGAAATAGAGACACAGATATAGAGAACAAACGTTTGGACACCAAGGGGGGAAAGCAGCGGTGGGTGGGGGTGGGGGTGTGATGAATTGGGTGATTGGGATTGACATGTATACACTGATGGGTATAAAATGGATGACTAATAAGAACCTGCTGTATAAAAAAATAAAATTGAAAAAAAAAATTATGAGTGAGAACTTCTATGGGTTGCAGCAAAAGCAGTTCTATGTGGGATGTTTATAGTGATACAGGCCTTCTTCAAGAAATAAGAAAAATCTCAAATAACCTAAACTACCACCTAAAATAATTAGAAAAAGAAGAATAAAGCCCAACGTCAGCAAAAGAAAGGAAATAATAAAGATCAGAGAGGAAATAAATAAAATAGAGGTCAAAAAAAACAATAGAGAAGATCAATGAAACCTAGAGCTTGTTCTTTGAAAAGATA
Source organism: Eschrichtius robustus (assembly GCF_028021215.1). NCBI lineage: Eukaryota > Metazoa > Chordata > Mammalia > Artiodactyla > Eschrichtiidae > Eschrichtius > Eschrichtius robustus. Next base: position 87,682,940 of record NC_090828.1, read on the forward strand.
AACAAAATTGATAAACCTTTAGCCAGGCTTACCAAGAAGAAAAGAGAGAAGACCCAAATAAACAAAATAAGAAATTAAAGAGGATATATAACAACCAGTACCACAGAGATACAAAAACTCATGAGAAGAGTATGAACAGTTATTTGCCAACAAATTGGACAACCTAGAAGAAATGGACTAATTTCTAGAAACATACAACCTGCCAAGACTGACTCAAGAATAAATAGACAACTTGAAGAGACCAATCACTATCAGTGAAATTGAGTTTGTAATAAAAAACAAAACAAACAAACAAAAACTCCCAGCAAACAAAAGTCCAGGACCGGATGGCTTCACAAGGGAATTCTATCAAACATATAAAGAAGAACTAATACCTATCCTTCTCAAACTATTTCAAAAAAATGAACACCCCGAAATTCATTCTATGAGGCCACAATTACCCTGAGATAAAAACTAAACAAAACCACTACAAAGAAAGAAAATTATAGGCCAATATCTTTGGTAACTATAGATGCAAAAGCCCTCAACAAAATATTAGCAAACTGAACCCAACAATGTATAAAAAGGATCATATACCACGACCAAGTTGGATTTATTCCATGGTCACAGGGATGGTTCAGCACTTACAAATCAATTAGTGTGACGCAACACATTAACAATAGGAAGGATAAAAATCACCTGATCATCTCAGTAGACACAGCAAAAACTTTTGACAAAATTCAACATCCGTTCATAATAAAAACTCTCATCAAAGTGGATATAGAGGACCATATCTCAACATAGTAAAGTCCATTTACGACAGACCCATGGCCAACCTCATACTCAATAATGAGAAGCTGAAAGCCTTTCCTCTAAATTCAGGAACAAGAAAAGGATGTCCATTCTCACCACTTCTATTAAACATAGGATTGAAAATTCTAGCCACAGCAATCTGACATGAAAAAGAAAGAAATCACAATCAAATTAGAAAGGAAGAGAGAAAATTGTCACTATTTGTAGATGACATGATACTTTATATATTCTTTGTGTGTTCCCTGAGTGTCTGGAGTTGTTCTGCATTTGTGCCAAGAGAGGCTCCTTGGCTAGGATGTCCATTATTTGCTGGACCTCAGGGTCAGTCATGACTCATTGGTTCCCATCTTTAAATTGTCAATTGTCATGTCAGTTCTTGACTGTCACACTGATCATTGCTGATAATTATCTCCTGCTTCCTATAGCTTGAGTCCGAGTCTAGAGTCTTCTGGAATAACTCCATGAGAATGGATGGGCTCCAGGTTAGAACTTATTTCCTATTCATTCAATGCCAGTGGTCTGACTGTTACACAACTTCGACATCTTGTGGGGTCTATTGGGCAGCTTGTTTAATATTTCCATGTTCATGGCCTGGGGAGAGTTCCCTTTCTGAAAACATTCATTGCATTTATTCTTTCTTCCAAAGTCAAGTCAGGTTTGACCTAAACCAGTCATTCTTGTTCTTCAGGATATTTTCTGTCTGTTTACAATTTTTTTAGAATATTGAGGATTTAGTGTTCTGCCAGAATATGTATTTTAGAAATGATGCATTCATGTTACTTTTCTTTGAAGTAGGAGATGTCGATTTGGGCATAAGCTTTTATAATTTCTCAGTAGTCCTCTTGCGTATCTCCCCATTGGTCTCCAGATATCCCCTTTTTATAAGTCATATTGTATTAAGACCCATCTTATTGAGTTCATTTTAATCTGATTACATCTACACACTCCATCTCCAGATAAGGTTACTTTCTGTGGTACTAGTGGTTAGGACATTTAAATTTTTAGGGGACACAATTCAACCTAAAGGTTCTTAAAGGTCCTTAAAGGTTCACTTGACTTTAAATGGTCTAAGAACTGAAGAGTTTCAGCTTTCTACAAACAGGCCTCACCTCATTTGTCTGGAAGTCTCATCTCTTGACAAAGGTTGTGCTATGATTGCTCTAGAGTTCATGATTCTGGAAACTCATTTGTTTGCTTCTTAGTAATTTCAATGCATCAAAAATGTCCATCACTCTGGACCTTGTTTGCTTATTCTTTTAGTTCATTTATATGTTTTTAAATCTAACCCAGAAACCAGTTTCATTTTTGCTTCTTAAATATGAATAAAAATTTCAACATCACTTCAGATTCAAAGGTTTTCCCCATCCCCAGCTCAGGGTTGATCTAATTCAGAAAATTATAGTTTGGAACAGAGGAATATGTCTATTGTAGTTTGTTCTTCTTGTTCCTCACTGCTGCTGCTTTTAATTCCTTCAATGAAGTGAGAAAATAAAGATAAGAAAACTGTAATCTGGCTTTAGTGCCTTTATATTAGTAGATCTTTCCTTTATGGGTTACGTTTTAGTACTTTTTTCTTTAGCAATCCCTCCTCATTGGAGACTTCCCACATCCAGTTGCCTAAAGTAGTGAATGCATACTTCTGCTGATGTCTTTTGATCCTATCCATTACCACTGCCTGCCACCTCTTACAGTATATTTCTAGACCCTTTCCGCTGTAGTTAAAATAACCCAACGAGTAGCCCTCTCAGGTCAGGTGCTTTTGGAGTGATTTAAATTCTGCTACATTTCACTAGGTTCAGGTAACTGAAAGGAAACGTGCCCCCTTAATATATTAATTATTGGCATGCTAATGAAGCTATTTTAAATTTTGAGTTGTAAGTATTTTAGAGTCTTTGAGTAGGGTTTTATGTCTTCAACATATATAAATTTCCTACTCTAATGCTTTCCACAAAAAGAGCACTCAGTGTGTTTGGAGCATCCAACTAGTATTATCAAAGTTGGCCAAACATGATCCTAATTGCAAATATGTTGTTAGATACCAGTACCAGATAGTCTTCTGTTTTTGAGAGAGATAAACAATCATTTTAAAATTATAAATACGTGGGTATAATACTTTTTAAACTAGTTATGATAATCTATTCATGAATGTTAATTTTTAAAAATAATATATATATCCTCATGATCTTTATATATTTCATTTGAATTTATGTACTAGTCCATCACATCAGGAGCTTTAAAAAAATATGGTACCTGGGCTTGACTCAGAGATTACAATTTAATTGGTCTGGGGAATTCCCAGTGGTCCAGTGGTTAAGACTCCACGTTTCCACTGCAGGGGGCATGGGTTCAGTCCCTAGTTGGGGAACTAAGATCCTGCAAGCTGCGTGCTGCGGCCAAAAAAAATTGGTCTGGTGTGAGATGTAGGTATAGGCATGTTATTAAAATGTGTCCAACTAATTCCTTATGTAGTTATTTCAGAAGGTCTGGGACTAATCTTCTTATTCAAAACAAAATAAAACAAAACAAAGCAAAACAAAAGCATGTGGCTCCCAAGTGAAACTGAGGGTAGTCATCAGTTAGATCCATTAAGTGATAACTTGGTTAATGAATAATAAGCTGCAATCTGCCTTCACTGATTAAGCTGGCTGTTACTGTTTTTTACAAACATTTGCATATCCTCTAAGCAGCATGTAACCTAAACAATAAGATGTTTGCCCAAGTCATTTTTTCAGGAACTTGGAGTCAACTCAGTCCAGTTTGAGCTCAAACCAGTTAAGACTGGTTGAGACCACTGACCACTGGGCATGCGCCAGCATCTGATGGTGAGCTTTTGACGTCAGAGGGCCAAAAAGTCGACCCTCAGAACATCTGAGGTCACCATTTTGTGAACATGTGTCCCATGAAGAAGCAAATAGCTCAGTTGTGCTGCCACAGAATAACAATTACCTCACCTTTTTCTTATCTCCAGTCACCTTTCTCCACGAGCCCCATGCCCCAGACTACCCTGCTTCTTTATCCCATAAATATCTAAAGCCCTTCACCTCCAGGGAGGAGGATTTGAGATTTGTTTTCCTGTCTCCTTGCTTGACTGCCTTATGAATCACCCTTTTCTTGCTGCAAATCTCAGCATCTCAGTGTTTGTCTTGCTGCAGATGTACCTGGTTTGGTAACGCAAGCATAAAAATGATATTTTACACTCAGTCTTCCTTGCAGAGAGATGGGGTCATGGCATGGTGGGCAGGTGGATATGTAATAAGCCTACTCCTGGGAACCTTCTTCAAGGGAGAGCACACACACACTCTTCTTTGACCCTACCTGCTTCTACTGCTTGAAACACAGTTACCAACTTCTTGGACTCTGAGGTGAAGGCCGCAAAGGGCAGAGCAACAAGAAAAAAAAAAACAAACCTGGGTTCTCTTTAAATAAACAGTTTCCAAATAAGTTATTTAAGTAACTAGTTACCACTAGTTACTTAAATCAGAAAGTCTGGCTCACACTATGTTTCTCCTACTTAATAGTCTATTCAATGGCTAATGATTCAGGCTTATTCAATGAGTCTTCCAAACATTTCTTGAGTCTCTTCCCTTTTTTCCCCTCCAATGCATTTACTTCGATTTTCACAATCCCTTTTGGATTTCTGCAAAGATATGCTAAATCATTTCTTTAATTCTATTTTCACCCTCTTCAGTATGATTCTACACTGTTGATGAAATGATATCCATAACATGAATATACTATTTTGTCCTCACAAGCTCATTTTTCACAGCTATGTATAAACTCAGCATAAATTCCAAACACTACAAAGTATTAATAGTTAAAATTTTTTTTCGAATTATTTAGTTTATTGCCAGTTACCCACACCCACCTATTTTCTATTTACGCTATTATAGCGATTACCCTCTTATCCTATTTACCCTATTGTATATATACTATTTACTGTTTACCCACACCCACCTATTTACATAGTATCTTTTGATCATGTCTGTAGCTTTGCTTTCTCTTGCTTGTGTCTTTGCACGTGCTCTTCTCTCTGAGGGATAAGATCTTGTTGGCTGCCTCCCCCACTAGGGTCTGCCTAGATGACACCCACTCAGACATAGAGAAATCAGACAGTCCCTACTCTCAGGGAGCAGATAGAGTAATACAAAAGAAAAGAGAAGGATACAAATAAGTCCGTTAAATTACAGAACACAACTGCCATGAGAAGTTCAAAATGTCTAGAAAATTTAGCTTTTAAGTAAGAGATACTCCATTGTTTTTCTTATGGATATTATTTAAGTCATTATTAAAATCACAGTCATAAATAGATGTCTTTTATAGCTGGATAAAGCCTTTATTTAACACAGCATTAGCTATCATTAAATAAAGGATTCCAGTTTATGTTGAAAAGCACACGTTCCTTTATTTCGTTTACTGATACCTCATACTTGTCACTGTCTTCTGAGACTAACAGTAGTTGAACTGAAGAGGCTCTGTTATGTTATATAGAATCCCTGGATACAAACTCAGGCATGATAGTTTTCTATGTCAGCTTTATCTAACCAAGGCTAAATATCACGGAGTCAGAATAATAGTAGATCTTGTTTGGATAGCTTAAATTTAACTTACTAAAGACGGTTGGCAGGGCAAACTTAAAAGAGCCACCAGGCTTGTCTTCACCTCTGTATCCTTAAGGCTCACTTTCACACTTTATTCTTATCTCTGCTCAGGTGTCATCTCATCAGTGTTTCCCTGGAAGACCACCCTGAGTAAAATGACACTCCTCCCACCCTCCCGGCCCTTATAACACTTAGCACACTACCAGATAGAGTACACATTACATTGTTTGTAATTTTGTTTATTATCTGTCTCCTCATACTTGAATAAAAGTTCAGGAAAGTGACAACTTTGCTCTTTAGTTCACGATAAACTGTTTTGAGAATAATGTTTTGAACAGATTAAGTGCTTAATAAATATTTGTTGAAAGGATGAACCTTCAGAGAGTAAGGAACTCCTAGAGTGAGAATAATGAGAATAGAAGTTAATTAATCCAACTATCTATGACACCATCCGAAGAGACCAAGTACAGATGACTGGGCTCTCCTCAGAGTCTCTGATTTAGTAATTCTGGGGCGGTACCCGAGAAATTGATAGTTCTGGTAAATTCCCTGGTGATCCTCATGTGCTGGTCAGGAGACCACACACTTTGACAATAACTAATTTAGAAAAACTCCTGGGGTTAATGAAGTAAATTTTTGTATCATTCAAAACTGTATTTGTTTAACAAATGAATTGTTTAAATTTTTATTGAATCAATTCATCTTCTTTCCCCTTATATTTCTTTAAGAATCAGCAATAACTTAACCAAGGTTGTGATTTTTAAGTTATTTTCTATTTATACAAATGTGATACCTATAATCAGGATACTAGAGTCAACTCTTAAGTATAATAAAGTGATTATACGTACATTACTATCTTTATCTGGGTTCTGATTAAATTACCTCAAAGCTTAGTAGAAGAGTCCTGTGTTGATCTGGTATTAAAATCAGACCACAGTGCCTCCCAGGACATACCCTGTGAGTTTTGTTAGTTGTTTATACTACAAATCCATTGAGCTGGGAATGGGAGAGTTGGATTAGAAAGTAAGTTTCAAGGCATGAGGGGGAATGTGTAAAGGTAACTAATAAATATTTGTTGAATGTAAGTGACTCAACATGAGGATGAGAGTTATGTTAGTTAATGAGGCTTAAGTTCAGTAACAGAAAAAGTGATAAATTCAAAATAGCATTTTAACTTTCTGTGTACCCATTTATTTCAATAGGTTTTATACCTGAAAATCCGGAGTTGGGTCCTACGTCAAATCCCTAATGGTAGTACATGGAAGAAAGACATCTTAAGAAAAGAAAGACAGACAAAGAAATCAAAACTCCCTAATGTATCACCTCCAGTGTTGAGGAAGTAGCCATTGTTCATAGATGGGTGTCTAGATGTGGCCATTAGTTAGCATTATTTCCCAAGGAATCTCAGCCCAGGCAGCAGCTACGATGTACCACTGGCCATTTTCTCTCCTCAGTTCTTCCTTCTCTCTGATACCATCTTCTGCCCTCACTGGAAAGGTCTTGTTAGTGTATTTATTTGCTTACTTTGTTGTGTCTGTTTTTCTTATCACTCATGAAAAGGAATAAAATAAAGTTTTTTAAATCATGGGGAAATTACAGCTTTCAATAAATGGCATAAAGTTCTAGAGCCTTGATTCCCAATTTATAGTTTTGTTGTGTGCTGAGAAGGCAATCTTAAACTCTGTGGCACTCCAGGGTTCTGCTGTCATGCCTGAACTAGGGGCTCATCAAAGCCCCAGGCAGCCCAGAGGCTGGAGAACGCATAGGGGCAGGGTCACCAGAGCTAACTTGTCTTAAGTGGGTCCTGGGAATTTTTGAGGACTTCCACACTGTGTTCTGTATGTTACGAGGCCCCTTCCTTCCCATCACTGATAGAATATTCCTAGATTTAATTTCATCATATTTCACACATTAATATTTCTTTTCATCCCTTAAGTTTCAAATCAAAATGCCCTTGCATTTTAGATTCCAGAAAGACATAGAAAATTTTTTCCTGTGATCCCACATCACTTCACTTATAACCCCATTTTATCTGGTCTCATCAATGTCTTCCTCAATTGATAGTAAGCAACTTTAAATTGGATACAAGGCTTCCTTTTATTTTACACTTACATAATTTTACAAGGTGCCATCCTGTGTTACATAATAAGATATAAGCCAAATATGACAGTTATGTGACCCAATCTCATCTTAAAATCATATTAGCTAACGCTCTTGGATTATGAGTATCCAAAATTGTACCTGCCACAGTTAATCTGAAGAAAAAAGGAAATTAGACTGAATTATTAAGTATGTGAAACCCATTTTGGTGGATCAGTTCTATTCAACTTGTAAACTTTTTCATCGATGGAAAATGGAGCTAAGCCAAATATGAAAAATTGTTTCATTTTTTTTACCTGTGCTACCTATTTTTTTTGAAACAGAACATCCTCCAAAACAAGAACAAAGTCAGTTTACTGTATTAATTTTTTGAAATGCAATATGCATTTCTTAGGAGTTGATTTTATTTATGTAATTATTTTTTGTAAGTCATACGTGCCACAACACACAAAGATGGCTACTTATATAACATCCTTCCTAATACATCCAAGTCCCAAAATAATATTCTCTCTTAGACAAATATGTTATCATGAACTAGGTGCCACAAAACAAAAGGTATTCTAATACTGTATTGAAAAAGATTTTTTTTTTTGAGCCCTGAGTGCTTAAGAGAACAAGTAAATGCATCTGCTATAATTTTCAATCAGTAACTCTATTGTTCAGAGAACTAGATGACAATATAAGAACCCTGTAAGTATTTTCTTCAGAAGAGGAGAGGAAACATATAGAATCTGAGACTAAGGTAGGCTGACAGGTTGATTTAATACCACCAGGTGCCTGCTGTTTTGCAGACACAATTGCAATGGCTCTATTATGTAACAGAACAATGATTTTCAAAGATTTATGATGAACACATGCAGTAGCAAATATGTTAATAAATTGATTAAGAAAAGTAAAACCCTTTCCAGTATTCTTACTTGGAGGCAGATCCTGCATTTTGGGAATATAAAAACACTCCCTGAAGTGCCTCAGCTTATCTTCCTCATCGAGGCGGAGGGCAACCCTCTCATCTGTTGGGTGACATCTAAGTTCAGATGCGATGCGTCGGACTGTGTCAGCTGGTAACTCAAGAGGTGAAGGTTCCATTATAAGTTCTCCTCTAAAAATTAATTTGAAAAAAATTAAAAATAATCTAGCCACCATCATTTTTTTTTTTTTGGTAGAAAATTAGCTTTTAGGTAAAACACCTTTTGTTTTAACTAAGCTTCTCATCTTCCCAACCTCACGAATAATATAATTAACAATCAGCATTAAACCCCATGCCTGAGTTTTTCTCATGCACATAATCATGAAAATAATAGTAACTTAGGGATGCCGAAAGGACTGAATTAGGTAATGGTGCTCAAGACAAAGTAAGCTCTCAATAAGTGTTAGCTCTTTCCATTTTTATTTTCTGAGAAGTGGTCCAAATTAATGACATTCAAACATATATAATGTCAGCACTTTTTCCTTTAGGTGTCTTACTAGGAGGTAACAGTAAAGATGCTTTTGTGAAAAGTATAGAAGAGCAGTGCCCCACCTAGCTTATCCTCCTTCTCCCTAGCCCACCTCCACTCTCCCATCCCCAATGATTCTTGGATCATAGTTTTAAAAATATGAACATATATACAATAGAACCTTAACAAATTCTTTATTGTGAATAAAAACAATATCGATGAAAAAGTATTTAAACACCTTAAATAATGTTAGTAATTTTTGCCATATGAAGACCAAAGAGATCTACCTGCTGCTGCTAATGAGAAACTTCTCTTTCACAGTCATACAGAGCATCTTTGAACAAAGCAGGACCCTGTGGTGTTTCTTGAAAGCACTTCCTGCTTCCTTTAGTCATCATTCTAACACTTCCCACCTTTTTGGAAAGAAAACTTAAATTTCGGAAAGGGATAAATGACAATGGAGATTTACATTTATATTTATTTTGTATTTATTTTTTATATTTGTATTTATTTCCCAAAGTTTTAGTTTTTTGAAATTGAGCAAGAATAGGAGAGGCTTCCTGTTTAAGATGGCAGCGCAGGAAGATACTGAACTCACTTGACCCCGCAGACACACTGAGTCTACAACTACATATGAAGCAGTTTCCTCTGAAAAAACCTAAAGGCTGGCTGAGCATCAACTACACATCAGGAGAACGAGGAGAAAACCACACTGAAGTGAGTAGAAGAGGCTAGGACACAATCTGGCCTTAACACCCTCTTGCCCATGTGGTGACCCACAATCTGGAGGGAATCAAAACCTGGAGCTTCTCCCTGAGAAGCAAAGGGTTCAAACCCCACATCAGATACCTCAAGTTTTAAGACATGCATTTAAGAGACAAGCCCCCAAAACAGAAAATTTGGAAAGTCAATAGGGCTGGAGTCCCAAGACTCACAAAAGAGTAGGGACCTGAGTAATAGCTCTTAATGAGCTTACGTGCTCAGACTCACCTGTCCCAGGGGCCGGCTCAGAGGCAGCCAATTGTGCTTAGACTTACAGTCAAGGAGGCTCACCTGCTTATATTAAAACTCCGGCCTGAGGGGTGGGCATCTAATTTAACACACACATCTAAGAACCTGTTGGAACACTCTCTGGGAACAGAGACTGGTGGGTGTCAAGAAATTTGCTCAGGCTAGTTTTACTTACATACTTGTACTATTGTCGACACCACATATACAGCCTTCCATTTATTTACTCTTTCAACAAATATTTATTGAGCAACTGCAGTGTAGCTCCAAACACTGGTAGAACAGCAGTATCTAAGAGAGTATATAAATAGTGACTTTTGTTGAGTTCACTTTTTAGTGGAAGAAGGGAAACATAATTAAATAAAATAATGTAACTTCAGATAGTTTCAAGAGCTATGAGTAGAGAGAGCAGAGAATGGGATAGAGAGTCATTGGGGCATGGAACTGCTACCTTAGAGGGGTGGGTCAAGTGCATCTCTCTGAGGCAGGGATATAGGAGCATTTCTGAATCATGTTATAAAGTTAGGCATGTGAAGATCTGGACCTGGAGGAAGATGACAGAAAGTGCAAAGGTCCTGAGGTGGAGATGGGTTTGGGCTGTTCAACTAATGCAGTCATGGAATCAAGGAGAAGGGAAGACTATAAGGTAAGAGAAGCAGAGGCAAAAGTTTATCATAAAGAACGTTGAAAGCCAGAAAGGAGTTTGGCTATTTTTCTCTTTAATGGGAAATCACTGGAGGGTCTTGAGTAGGAGAGTGATATGATGTTACTTTACATTAAATAAAAGTCATTTTTTCTGCTTTCTGATGAATGATAAGAGTGAAAAAAAGAGAGGCAAATTAAGGCTACTTTAGTAGTTCAGGGAAAAAATGATAGTAGACTAAATATGGTGAGGGGGAAAAGTAGAAATGTGTGGATTTATGACATATTTTGGAGAAAAAAGTAGATAAATTATCTCTGGTGAGAAGAAGAAAGGGAGTGACTTTTAGCTTTGGGATATGAGCAAATATGTTCAAAGTGGTGAAATAAATATCTAGGAAAGAAAAATTTTGAGGAGGAAAATCAGAGTTCTGTTTAGGACATGTTAAGTTTGAGGTGAGTATTAAACATCCAGGTAGAAGTATCAAGCTGGGGATTGAATGTTTGAGTCTGTAGCTCATGAGAAAATTGCATCAGAAGGTAGAAGTTTGATATTTTTCAACTCATAGACTGTACATAAAGTCTAGAACTCTTAGGGACCAACTGAAACTAACAGAGATGAGGCTCTAGAATCTCAGTTCAGTCATCTTTCTTCTACCCCTCACTCTCTCTCCTCCCCCCGCAACCAACACACAGTGTTAAGCAATTAAGAGTTGTATATCTGAGTGTTTTACAATAGACATACTTCCTGTATTCTGAACTTAAATTCTCCTGCTTATTTATTTGACCTCTTCCTTTCTCAATTGCCAATTGTCTCCCCTGATGAGCCATTCTTTATATTCCCAGATAAGGTTACTGAGCTTTATCTGAGTATGTTTTTTAGCTTCTTTTTAGTTAATAGTTTCCAGTTGCTCCGATTCATGCTTTTGTACCAATGTCAAAGCTTTTGATATTGATGTTGATGGTTCTTTTAATACCTGACCAAACTAAATTATTTGTCCGCTTCATGAAATTTTCTATCTCTGTGATTTTTCTGTCCCTTTGCCTAAAATGTTATACTTTCCCTTTTACATATTCAGATCCTAGTCACCCTTCAAGCCCTAGCTCAAATACTGTTGTTTTTCATGAGGCTTGTCATGTTATCTGAGCTAAAAGTAGTCTTTTCTTCTGGACACCTATAACACTTATGAGCACACCTCTTACGATAATATATTCTGCTAGGTACTATAATTATTTAGATACATATGTGTATGGGAAAAACCAAACATGCTTGCCATGCCTACAACTTGATTTTATCTGGGTCTCTACCTATAGTTTTCTGATGAAGGAACCTGCCTTTTAAATAGCAATGAATGTGTCTCCACTGCTTGACATTATCAATTGCCTGGTCACAGTAAGTAGACCAGACCTTTGCTGGACATTCGACCCACTAAAGACAATGCACTGTTTTGTCAGTGGTCTGTGAATGCCTTGCTGTAAAAGCTCTAGCCCAACAGTCATGATGGTGTTTAGCTGAACATATAATCCAATTCTTCCAAGAATCTGAGCTGTGAGATATAGCTATTTATTCAGTTAGAAACAAGCAAAAATTTAAAAGAGTCAAAGAGAGGAGCAATAAAATGGTAGGGTCTAGAAGGAGTATTGTCATGAGTGACTCATTTTTCGGACTCAGACCAAACCACTGATTGTTAAAACATGAAATGATTCCAACAGCAAGTAAGAGTCACTTAATCACATGATGGCAAGAGATAAAACAGCTATGCCTCCTGAAAAGGTGACAAGACAAGCCGGTCAGGAGGGTCATTGAATCTTTTTGTGCCATAAACTATGTGCAAGGCCTGGGAGGCTGCCTGCTTGACTGTTCCAAGAATCCCATGAGCTGTTTTTCTGTCTATCAAGTGTGTCTTTACTATAAACCCATTACTTATGGTAGCTTGATTGAGTTGCTATTGAACTGTAATCTACCTGGGCGCCTGAATCTTGTTTAGTTTATCTTTGTAGCCAACCCATTCCTGAGCAGTGCCTTTCAGATAGAGTGTTCCCCCCCAAATGGCAATTGAATAAGATTCACAAAATAGCTTGGTGAATTATTTGACAGGATTAATGACTGTTACTAGAGGAATACCCTCCTCATTCCAACCACAGAGGAAATAATTAAAGGAACATTTTCAATGGGATTCAGAATCAAGAGAGCTTGCCTTATATTAGAGACTTCCTTTGGAGAGTCAGCACTTTCAGAGTTCATCAGGGCTGACTCTAAACTCTAACTGGGTTATCTAAATCAATACACAAATTAATTTTCTGCCATCATATTAGCAATAAAATTCAACTTCATTTAAAAAAAAATATTTGTATTAACTCATTAGCCTCTTTATATTTGTTTCTTATTTAATCCCTGTAACAATTCTGAGGGATCAGAGTCATTTTCCCCTATTTTGAGACCAAACTCTGGAATCAATAGAGTAGAAACAAAAATGAAAGAGAAGGATAATAGAGCTCACAATTTGGCACTGCACTTGCCTGAGGAGCTGAGTCAAATTGTGCTTGTCTTTGACAGGGCATGTGGGTGGAATGTGCAGAGAAGAATTCCTGACCCAAGACTTGAACCTCTCACTTCTTTTTCTTTCAATCTTGTTTCCTGATTTTCCTTTCAATGTTTCTTTGGTTCATTCCCTTTCTCTCCCTTTATTTCTTTTTTCAGCCCTGTACTCAGTCTGCAAAGCACCACAGGCTATAACTCCATCTACTCTTTTTAATCCTTTCAGTCCCAGCCAGGCAAAGGTTAAAGTGCTGGTCCTACTTCTGGGCCTGTCATAGCCCAGGTGTCAAAACCTCACCTGCACTGACAGTAAGATACCTGCTGGTGAAATAGTCTTTCCAGAAGAGCAAACTGGGTGCCACCCTGCCAACAGGCACAGCTCCCGACAGAAGTAAATAAAATCCTCAGTGCCCATGACAACACAGTGCCCTCACTCCAAGAAACCAGTTTATTAACTCATAACAATTCCTGCTAAATTCTGCACTCACCCCGCCACTAAGACAATTAGTGCTTAATAAACTGTAATTTTATGCCTTGTTTAGGTTTACCATTTGCAGGTAAATTGACGTGCTCTGATATTGAAATAAAGAAATTCAACCCAAGTTTTAAAAAATTCTGAATTTTATACTTCATGTATTTAGTGTTAATTTTATTTTAAAAGTGGACATGTACACATATGGTCTTAGGCGAGTCACCTAACATTTCTCTGCTGCAGTGTTATATAAAACTATCTTAAATTCTACTTCAGAAGATCATGGTTAGGATCAAATAAAATTATTTAAGTAAATTCCTTTCTAAAGAGATAAAAGATAGTCTCATAATATATTTTCATATTAATACCTTGTGATGGAAATTGCCATTTTACTGTCAATTTAGCTTTTGAAATTTTGTAAATTGTGTTTTCAATTTTATTTAGACAGCTAAAACTTTAAAGCTGAAACTCTTATAGTCATAAAAACTTTTTTATGGAATTATGGAATTCAGGATCTCCTAGTTGCCCACAGGTCTAAGGTTAAACTACCCAGTAGTTAATCTTTACACAGTTTCAGGTTTCATGCCTGAAATGAGCAAATTATTCACTTGAGTCCAAAGATTAGAACCTGGTAAAGCAAATTATGAAGAAAGTGTGTAGCTTTTCATTGAGAAAGAAAGTATTACTTAATATATGTGCATGGAACAGTGTTCTTTAAATATATCATTGTTTGAGGAATGAGTGACATCACTGACATAGCTGCATACTTCATATCTAAGCTTATATGAATTATATGCTGAGTTTCACATTAATAAGTTCAATGCATTTGCTGCAATATTACTACCTAAAAAACACCCCTCCGTCCTCAAAGTAAAAGCAGGAAAGAAAAAAGAAACTCTTTTAGCTATATAGAAAAAAATGTGTATCAACCTTCCATTCTTAGGCAAACATTTCACAGAGTGAAAGGGGAAGAAACCTTACTCAAGAAATAGACAGTTTCACTTCTCTAAACAAAAACTGAATATGACTAACAGCACCAAAGACAACTAGAGTTACCAGAAAACAAAGGACCTAAAGCTTATTTAATAATCTGAATTTTGATCAAATCTTACCATTTAAACTCAAGTACCAAGATTAACTTATTCAACTATAACTATCTTTCAGTAGATGAATTGCAGTATACTATTGACATCAATTCTTTTTTTACTATATTGGTAAAAATCTCTTCATTTAACTCGCAGTTTTAAAGGTGAGAACACTTTTAGGGTGTTGCACCATTCTTATGAAAATAATTTGGAGGAGAAAAAGAGAAGAAACTGGCAGAAGAAACCTCTAAAGCATTATGACAAGAATTCTAGCAGAGAGAATATCCCTTTAGAAAAATCACTGAATGTATATTTGTGTACAGAGTATATATATCAGTGTCTCAGGGCTTACCGGCTAGGATTCCAGTGGGGTCCACAGCTCCCAGTGTTTCTCCTTCAACAACAAAAAAAACCTCTCAAGAGTTCGTTACAGGTTTATAGGCCAGACTTCTGGGTGAGAAATTGAAAGCGCTTCTGCTCAGACTCCACCCTTCGGGGACTCTGTGAGCCAACTTTAGTTCTTCCCACTCTGTGTATGCTGATTGTCAATCTCCAATCACTGACAAACATCTAAACAAAATGCTGCTCCTCCTTTCTATTTCAGACACTAGGGGCTCTGCTTAGGGCAGCTCCCTAAGGAGCTCTGCCCTTTACACTTAGATAAACACTTCTTTGTCCTCCAACTAAGACCTTTGAGAATGTGAGCTATATCCTATAATAATCCTATAGAGTAAATAGATTATCCTCATTTTTGTGTGAACTGAACCAATGAGTTTGTCCAGGAACTAAATCCCCAAATGTGCATTCCTTCCTTGCTTTGGGCTATGGAATACACTAAGGACTAGAGAAGAGTTCTTTCCCAACTCTGGGAGATAAGGAAAACTTAGATTTTGAGGCAGTACCCCACTGTCAAAAGCATTGTGAGTTTCTAGTCTGAAGGTAGAGTTTGATATTTAATGAATTAACATTTTAGTCGAAAGTTTAATATTGGCCCTCAATTCTAGAATATACTTTATTGCCCAATAGGTGGATTTTTAGAAGTCCTAAATCATAAATCTAGACAGTTAACAAAACAATCAAGGAAGAAAGAGTTAGAGTTTGAAGATCAAGTGGGAACTAGCCTAGGAAACTTCATAAATGGAAATTATTCCTTTAAGCCTGCGGGCTATCTATTGTTCTACCTTCATTATCTCTTTACGCTTATTCCGGAGCTTGGGTCTTTTAGTGAATATCCTTTTAGGTATCAAAAACCAAGAGCAAAATGTTTCAGAATGAAGACCAAAGATAGAGACTGGGCCTGAATAATTAACTCACTTGTACATCTACCCCTTGTTGAGCCCCACACCATACCGGGTACAGCATTATTTGATTCAATCATCTCTACCGTATGTTTGCTGTGTAACTCTGGACAATTTACCTCACCTGTGCTGAGGCTCATATGCCATCTATCAGATGGAGACATAAAAGTACCTTTCCATCAAGATTACTGAGATATAAAACAATGCACCTAGAGAGCCAGTGTACCAAGACACATAAGTTAATAAGTAACACGTCCCTTTTTTTTTTTTAGTTAACCAGACCAAAAACATTACCCTCCAGTGTATGAGAGATGGGGATAAAAGACATGAAGTCACTTTCATACAAGTAATTGAACAGTGGAAAGAAAATGTATTTCATCTCATGAATCTTATCATTACAATAATACTATAGGGTGTCTTAATTTTATTAAGTTGGAAGAATAAAACTTTGAATCCAGAGTACCTCAAGTTTTGTGGGGTTTTTTTTCTATTTTGCTTATTCCTTATGCTGTAAGAGTGTTAGACAATTTGTCCAGTTCTAATATCCAGGAAGTGAGCCTGAGGGTGAAGTCTGTGTCATTTTTGGTAGGAGAATTATACTCCTTTAACTACAGGAGACAGATATAGATACATATAGAAGTAGAGATAGAGATTAAGTGTCTTGCTTTCACATTACTTCTTCTAAAGTCTTTTGATAATGTTAAAGACCATGCCATAAACATATTGTCTTAAAAACTATTGTTTAACATAGCCACTTTTAAAGAACTTGCTTGGAGGTCTAAGCTATCATTCTAATTCTTATATTTTGTATATCTGTCTTTTTTAATTTGCTACCTTAAAAAGTATTAAGAATATTCTTTGTTCCTGGGGATATAATGGTTTTCCATTATAAAATCTTTACAATATTCACATAAGCCCCTAAAAATATAAAGGATTGTGAGATAACAAGTCATGACAGGAGTGGTGAAAGAAAGATCCACTGCAAGGCCAGCTGTGGAGGGAAAAGAAAGAACAGAGTGAGCTTCCGTTTCTTCTTTTTTGGAAACAGAAAGAGGAAACATGTTGCCAGGATAAATGTTGTACCAATTCAGAGTTGTCTATTAATTTCCATGTATGTCATCTGGCCTGTAACATGATATGTCTCTGAAAGGCAGAGAATTTGATTTTATCCTCTTCAGAGTTTGCCCATGAATAGAGCTAAGAAAATATGTGTTGAATTAGGTTTTTTTTTTTTTTTTTTTTTCAGAAGATGATTCATTTCCTTCCATCAAAATTGCTGATTGGGGATATGAGGGAAAGTCTGTTCTCTCAAAAACTAATTCTTAAACCGTGAACTTTATATTTACTCTTCAAGGCTTATTCACTAAGGCTGGGCCAGTGCGTGGCATAAAGTAGTAGACTTCAATGGGGGCTCGCAGTATTATTAATCAAATTAAATTCAGTGTAGCAAACTGTTTCTGTAAGAATCCAAGGCTACAGATCCAACTATGAAGCTCTAATGCTAAATGTTCAATAAGTAAAAACAAGTATGTGACTAAGACAAAGATGCTGGTTGGTGGCCAGTTCAGGTACAACTATTAAAAGTGTTCTGTAGATGTAAAAGAGAACCTCGGGGGCCAGTGAGGACAGACTGATAAAAAGCTGCAGTCTTAAACTTGGATGTTGAAGGGTAGCAGAATATGCCACCCCAAAATAGAACTGTAGTAGTTCAGGACATGTCACCACAAAACATGCCACTGTGGCATATCGACTATTATGAGCTGTAGGCACTTGAAAAACAGCAAATGCAGGGAGAGGATGTCTCTGAACTCCCTTTATCTGCCTAAAGATAGATCCGAAAGGAGCTCAATTTTCATAAATGCCCTCCTCAGAAGTTTCATTAACCAGGGAAGATTGAGTCTTATCACAGAAGAGACTAGAAGTCCACACCACACACAGACAGACCTTGTCACAAACTATTGTATCTCTCATCCTTTCTTCTAAGGGCCCATTGATCTTTCCTAAAAATCATTTATTCTCCACGAAGTGGCATACATTCCTCTTCCCTTCCGTATTAAGATGGGAATTTAGCCTGAATTCTAAGCCAGCTCTGAGAATGATTCATTTTCTCCGGGATATTTCCTATGTATACATGAGGTATTCTTGTTAATAAACTTACTTTTTTTTCTCTTGTTAATCTGTCTTTTATTACAGGGATCCCAGCTAAGAACTCAGAAGGGTAGAGGGAAAATTATTTTTCCTCCCCTACAGTATATAGGAACTTTCACATGGATCTATTTTTTTCTAATTAAGTAAAAACATTTTAGGAACTCGCTTCTCACTTCTGTGGAGGGAAATTTAATCTGAGTCATTATTAGGACTCTCCTTCCTTCTTCTTCCAAGGGGGTGTTGGAAATACCCCAGACGTTTTACACATAGCAAAATACTCTGGGGCCAGCCTAGTAGCTTCCTTCTCTCTCTTCCCTTCTGCCTCTCCTTTCCCAGCCTCATCACCCTGCACTGCCAACACTCTTTCCCCCTTCCTCTTGGGGTTAACCAATATAACATAAGTTCTCTCAAAACCCAGGTCAGGGGGTTCTTGTCAAGCAATTTCATTCTGAAGCCAAGGAATGCCAAATCTTTTCTACATGGGTAGGGGAAAATATTGGAACAATATCAAGAACAAAACACACACATACCCCAATTTCTCTCTCCTCTGTTCTTTCCCCTCCCCTTTCCTTTTCTCCCTCCTTTCCTCTCCTTCCCTGCCTTCTTCTCTTGCCTTCCCTTTTTATCCTTTCCCCTTCTTACTCCCTCCCCTCCCCCCTCTTCCTCTACTCTCCTTAATCCTCCTCCCCTGCCTTTTCTCTCTCTCTTGCCCCCTCCCTTTTCTTCTTTCTTCTTCCCCATTCCTTCCCTCCTGTCCTCACCCCTTCTCGCCCTTCCTCTCCTTCTCCCCCACTCTTTTCCCCTCCTCTCTTCCCTCTTCTCCCTCTCCCTCACATCTAACAGGGAAAGCAAATAACAGTAAATCACTAGGCTAAATAGATAATCTGTTCTCTCTTTCCTATGAGATATATATTCTGGTTATTAGAAAACTCCCCCAGTAATGAGCACGGGCTTTCCTATCCTCTATATGTAGTATTTTAGTTTTTTGAGGTTTTTTTTTTTTTTTTTTTTGAGAAAAAATACAAGGGTTTATTATAAGCAAATGACATTTTGCCAGTTGGTACTTAAAATTCATTTGTAGGGACTTCCCTGGTGGGGCAGTGGTTAAGACTCTAGGCTCCCAATGCAGGGGGCCCGGGTTCGATCCCTGGTCAGGGAACTAGACCCTACATGCATGCCACAACTAAGGAGCCGGAGAGCCTCAACTAAGGAGCAGGCGAGCGGCAATTAAGGAGCCTGGCTGCCACAACTAAGACCCAGCACAACCAAATTAATTAATTAATTAATTAAATATTAAAAAAATTCATTTTTAAACTAAAATTCCTATAACCCACTCACTTTTTCCTAGATCAAATTTCCCCCCTCACTGTTAAATTCAGAGGCATTCAAGGCAATCTATATGTTGTGCTCTAGCAGGGGAACTTGAATATTCTCTATTAGATATGTTTGCATGTCGATTTGCCCAAATATCTGATTGTTTATATGAAGAACTGGAATTAACAAAATTATCTATTTTTTCCTCTGTATTCAAATAGTAAGCAGATAAAAGAATCAGAGCTGAGCTACAAAGAGTTTTCAAAACACTTTTGAAATAGGCAAATGCTTTTAATATTGCTGGCCCTATTTCAATGAGTCATCACATCTGAATAGAGGGAACTTTAATGAATTAGAAAATGACCATTAAGGATTTAAAAACTCCCACTCTAGAGCAAGGGCTTGCTTTCAAGTAAACCATTTTGTAGTAGTAGTTATGCTTTTACTGTTTGTTTATTTAATAACTGATTTTCTCAAAGTAATGTTGTTACTGCTATCATCCTCTTGATAAGGAGAGGTTTTCTGAGGTTTCTATAAAACAGAAGACACAAAATAATGAGTATATTGACATCACTAACTTCATGACGGCAGTACTAAAGTTTTGATAACTGCAAAATGGGAACAGGCAATGCAAACGTTATTTTCTTCCTTCCTTCCTCTCTCTCTTTCTTTCTTTCTTTCTTTCTTTCTTTCTTTCTTTCTTTCTTTCTTTCTTTCTTTCTTTTTTTCTTTCTTCCTTTCTCTCTCTCTCTTTCTTTCTTACTTTATTGAGATAACATTTGTCTATAACATTATATGTTTCATGTGTACAACATTACATTTCAACCTCTATATACACTACACTGTGCTCACCACCAAAAGTTTAATTTCCATCTGTTACCACACAGCTGGCCCTCTTTTACCCATCTGCCCTCCCCCCACACTCTTTTCCCTCTGGTAATCACTACTTTGCTCTCTGTATCTATGTGTTTGTTGTATTTGTTTTTGTTTGGTTTAGTTCATTTATTTTGATGTTTTTGTTTTTTTTGTTGCTTGTTTTTTATATTCCACATATGAGTGAAATCATATGTTATTTGTCTTTCTCCATCTGACTTATTTCACTTAGCATAATACCTTTCAGGTCCACCCATGTTGTTGAAAATGGCAATATTACTTTTTTTATGGCTGAGTTGTATTTGTATTCCTTTGTGTGTGTGTGTGTGTGTGTGTATACATATATATATATATATATATATATATATATATATATATATATATACACACCACATCTTTTCCATTCATTCCATAAATGGGCACTTAGGTTGTTTCCATATCTTGGCTATTGTAAATAAGGCTGCGATGAACATAGGGGTGCATGTATCTTTTTGAATTAGTGTTTTTGTTTTCTTCAGATAAATACCTGGAAGCGAATTAGCTGAATCGTATGGTAGTTCTATTCTTAATTTTTTTTGTAATCTCCGTATTGTTTTCCATAGTGACTGCACCAGTTTACATTCCCACCAGCACTACACAAGGGTTCCCATTTCTCCACATTCTCTCTGACACTTGTTATTTCTTGCCTTTTTGATCGTAGTCATTCTAATGGGCATAAGGTGATATTTGTGGGTTTGATTTGCATTTCCCTAATAATTAGTGATGTTAAACATCTTTTCATGTGTCTATTGGCCAACTGTATGTTTTCCTTGGAAAAATGTCTCTTCAGGTCCTCTACCCATTTTTTAATTGGGTTGTTTGTTTTTTAGTTGTTGTTGAGTTGAATGAATCTTTTATATATTTGGATATAACCCCTTATCAGATGTATGATTTGTAAATGCCCCATTCAGTAGGTTATCTTTTCATTTTATTGACAGTAGCTTTTGCTGCGCAGAAGCTTTTTAGTTTGATGTAATCCCACTTGTTTGTTTTTGTTTTTTTGTTTTTTTCCTTGCCGGAGGAGACATATCCAGAAAGACATTACTAAGACTGCCATCAAAGAGCCTACTGTCTAAATAGCAGTTTTATGGTGTAGGGTCTTACATTCAATTTCAATCCATTTTGATTTTTGTGTATGGTGTGAGATAGTGGTCTAGTTGCATTCTTGTGCACCTGGCTGTCCAGTTTTCCCTACACCAGTTATTGAAGAGACTATCCTTTCTCCCTTATATGGTTCTTTGCTTCTTTGTCATAAATTAATTGTCCATATATGTGTGGTTCTATTTCTGGGCTCTCAATTATGTTCCATTGATCTATGTGTCTGTTTTTCTGCCAATATCATGCTGTTCTGATTACAATAGCTTTATAATATAGTTTGAAATCAGGAATGTGATATCTTCAGCTCTATTCTTTTTTCTCAGGATTGCTTTGGCTCTTTGGGGTCTTTGGTGGTCCCATATAAATTTTAGGAATTTTTTGTCCTATTTCTGTGAATAATGATAGGGATTGCACTGAATCTGTAGATTGCTTTAGGTAATATGGACATTTTTAACTATGTTAATTCTTCCAATCCATAAGCAAGAAATATCTTTCCATTTATTTATGTCTTCTTCAATTTCTTTAAACAGCGTCTTGTAGTTTTCAGTATATAGGTCTTTTACCTCTTTGGTTAAACTTATTCTTAGGTATTTTATTCTCTTTGTTGTGATTGTAAATGAGATTGTTTTCCTAATTTCTCTTTCTGTTAGCTCGTTGTTAGTGTCCAAAAACACAACAGATTTTTCTATATTGATTTTGTGCTCTGCAAGCTTACTGTATTGGTTTATTATTTCTAATAGATTTTTTTGGTGGCATCTTTAGAGTTTTCTCTATATATAATCATGTCATCCACAAATCATGTCATCCAGTTTTACTTTTCTTTTCCAATCTGAATGCATTTTATTTCTTTTCCTTGCCTAGTTGCTCTGTCTAGGACTTCCAATATTACATTGAATAAGAGTGGTGAGAGTGGGCATCCTTGTGATGTTCCTGATATTAAAGTGGTAGCTTTCAGTTTGTTACCACTGAGTATGATAGCTGTGAGTTCATCATATATGGCTATTATTATGATGAGGTGTGTTTCTTCTATACCCATTTTATTGAGAGTTTTTGTCTTGTCAAATAGTTTTTCTGCATGTATTGAGATGAACATGTAATTTTTATCCTTCATGTTGTTAATGTATTGAATTATGCTTATTGATTTATGATGTTGAACCATCAATGCATCCTGGAATAAATCCCACTTGATCATGGCAGTTTCTGCTGAGGAATCTGTTGATAGCCTGATGGGGGTTCCTTTGTAGTTTACTATCCTTTTTTTTTCCTGGCTGCCTTTAAAATTCTTTGTCATGGACTTTTGACAATTCTCCAGAAAACAAAGTCACAGAATCTAACTGATAGAGAGTTAAAAATAGCTGTCATGAAGAAACTCAATGAGCTACAAGAAAACTCAGAAAGGCAGTTCAATGAGGTCAGGAATAAAATTAATGATCAGAAGGAATACTTTACCAAAGAGACTGAGACTCTAAAAATGAACCAAACAGAAATTCTGGAGCTGAAGAACTCAATAAATGAGATGGAGCAGTGGAAATAGAGCAGACCATAAGGAAGAGAATCATTAAGCTCGAAGACAGAAAGCTAGAAATGATTCGGGTAGAAGAGGAGCAAGAACTAAATTTTTTTGTTTGTTTTTTAAATGAAGAAACTCTGTGAGGACTATCTGACTCCAATAGAAAAGGCAATATAAAGATAATGGGTATTCCAGAAGAAGAAAGGGAGAAGGGAGTAGAGAGTTTATTTAAAGAAATAATAGCTAAGAAATTTCCAAACCTAAGGAAAGAACTGGGTATACAAGTCCATGAAGCTAAGAGAACACTTCTGTTGAGTTATGGATGTTTCATTGGTTGTAGTTTGTGTGTAGATTGAAGGGGTGAGACAAAGAAAGTGTCTTCTGCCATGATGCTGATGTCACTCACGCAAAATTTCCATTAAAAGGCAAAGATTTATACACTAGAATTTTTTTCACAGTACAAGTACAAATACAAATGCCCTCCTTTTACTCTAATAACTCACTTCTCCTTAAAACATTTTTAAAATATTAAAAGTGACTATCAAGAGAGGCAGTGAAGGGTGGATGTTCGTAGGTGACTCTTCAAGATCCTCCTCTAGCATTTGACTTTTCTTCCTCTGATTCTCTGGCAAAATGGTTTTTAGCACCACTAACAAATGCTGTAAAAATTCTCATTGTGCATGTGTCCATTATCTAGACACCAGCTTTGCTGGTTCCTACTCATTTACTTCCCACAGCTTTTATAGTACACATCCACCAAAATATAGCAATTTCCTAAATCCCACACTGAACATGGGAGAGATTTTATTAGTTAGAATCCAAAGAATGTTACAGTAAGTTCCTAAGGGCCAACAGGAAATGCTTCTAAGGGGCTCCTCTTTAGAAAAGGAAAGTACATGTATTAGAGAAGAGTTAGTAAGAAGTAGAAAATAACATTCATAAACTTGAAATTTAACTTGCATTTATATATGAGAATAGTATCCTGCTTTATAGAAATATTTCTATAATCTGGAAAAAGAGATTATTTTTTAACACGATACACATTTTCAAAATTGACTGAACTGGAGGAATACTTGAAAAGAACAATTCCTTCAGAAGAGGTTAGAAATGAGTTTAAAGAGCTGTCATACAGAAGGCAATGTGAAGGTTGAATACTTTTGTGCAACTATTGTTGAATTATAGTTCAGCTTAAAAGAATAGGAGATTCCTGTATTATTCAAACTATTCCAGACCACTGGGGGAAAAATGAGCTTTCCTGTTTATTTTCTGAAGTTTTTCTACTCTCAATTCCAAACTTGATAATGTAGGAATCCAAGCTACAAAAGGCTGGTTTCATTAAAAAAAAAAAAAAAAAAAAAGTGTTGATAAAGAATCATGTTGCTTAACTGTTTTCATTAGAATCATTTATCTTATTCATGATATATTAATTCTGTTTAAAATAAATTATAGCTATTTTCCACTGCATTGTTTTAACATATTTTGTTCTTCTTTACATGGCTTTCAACTGGGTTTTTTTCTTCTTCAGCTTATTTATCTATTTTTTCTTTTTTATTTTCTTATATAAGCTTTGCTTTTTAGAGCAGTTTTAGATTCACATCAAAAGTGAGCAGAAAGTACAGAGAATTCCCATATAATCCTTCCTTCTCAACTTATTTATTTATTTATTTTTTAATTTTATTTTTGGCTGTGTTGGGTCTTCATTTCTGTGCGAGGGCTTTCTCTAATTGTGGCAATCGGGGGCCACTCTTCATCGCGGTGCACGGGCCTCTCACTATCGCGGCCTCTCTTGTTGCGGAGCACAGGCTGCAGACGCGCAGGCTCAGTAGTTGTGGCTCACGGGCCTAGTTGCTCCGTGGCATGTGGGATCTTCCCAGCCCAGGGCTTGAACCCGTGTCCCCTGCATTAGCAGGCAGATTCTCAACCACTGTGCCACCAGGGAAGCCCCCTCAACTTATTTTTAATATTAATTTTTCCAATCAAAATTTCTTGCCTTAAGTTTTCACTTTTGTCCAATCTGATCCTTGTGTTTCCTTCTTATTATTTATTACTCCAATATTGATTCTTTTATAATTTTAACTCTTTTTTACTTTTTAAAATCTCTTTCCCTGCTTTATTTCATAACTCACTTTTACATTTTCAATTTTTATTTTATTTATTTTAATCTTTGTTATTTTAAATTATTTTCTTTACACAGATGGACCTTTATTATTTCTTGTTATGCCATTTTAATTTATTTCATTATTTATTGTTTATTATTATTTAGTTTTACTCAACTTGTTTGTATTCTGTTCTTTCATTTTATCTCATTGGTTTTATTTCATAATTCTTTAATTCTTTCCCAGTTATTTCAAATATTCATTATTAACAATTGTAATTGCTTTTAATTTTATAAGTTATTTTCCTACAAACAATAAGAGCTAGAGAGGGTGTGGAGAAAAGGGAACCCTCCTACAGTGTTGGTGGGAATGTAAATTGGTATAGCCACTATGGAGAACAGTATGGAGGTTCCTTAAAAAACTAAAAATAGAACTACCATATGATCCAGCAATCCCACTCCTGGGCATATATCCAGAGAAAACCATAATTCAGAAGGATACATGCACCCCGGTGTTCATTGCAGCACTATTTACAATAGCCAAGACATGGAAGCCAACTAAATGTCCATTGACAGAAAAATGTATAAAGAAGTTGTGGTATACACATATACAATGGAATATTACTCAGCCATAAAAAGAATGAAATAATGCCATTTGCAGCAACATGGATGGACCTAGAGATTATCATACTAAGTGAAGAAAGTCAGAGAAAGACAAATATCATATGATATCACTCATATGTGGAATCTAATTTAAAAACGATACAAACAAACTTATTTACAAGACAGAAGCAGACTTATAGATATTGAAAACAAATTTATGGTTACCAAAGGGGAAACATGGCGGGAGAGATAAATCAGGAGCTTGGGATGAACACACGCACACTACTATATATAATATACATGAATGATGGGGACCTACTCTATAGCACAGGGAACTCTACCTGTGATAACCTATATGAGAAAAGAATCTAAAAAAGAATGAATATATGTATATGTATAACTGCATCACTTTGCTGTACACCTGAAACTAACACAACATTGTAAATCAACTATACTCCAATAAAATTAAAATATTAAAAAGCAAGTTATCTTTCTATGGTATATAGAAAACACATTAATCTGGGTGGCCCAAGCAGGAAGAGTTTGTGATGGACAAGGAGATAAGAAAAAGACAAAGAACCTTAGTGATTGTTCATGTTATTGTCCTGCAATGTAAACTTTTTTCTACGTAAATTTCCAGCCAAAAGTCTTGTGTCTTATTCTTGATGGAAATAAAAAAATAGTGTCGGTGTTCAACACATTATGATTTGGTAGAGTAAAGAGACAACCTTTAATGGACTGAGATAGTCTACAAAATGAAATAAATTTGTTCAAGTAGGAATGCAGGAAGGAGGTGATGAAAAGTATATTCTCCCCCTCACCACACATATCCTTGGAGCAAGCGAAGGCATTCTGAGGATGAATATCCTCAGGTATCATTAGCATGTAAAGGAACATGGTGAAATCCGTGACAACTGGATTACTTTTGAGGATCTTCAGACTTTACCTCAGGCTGCACAGTTGAACCTTATTGCTTTTGGCTCTTAATGAATTTGGATCTTATAGAACTCCAATTTGACTTTCTGCTTCAGTGTGACTTGAGAGGAGTAAAAGGAGCAGAATCATGCATTTCACTTTATATATATTTTACCTCAAAACATGATTTTGCTTTGAAAAATTATAGGAGAAATATCATTCAGGTCTTAGTTTTTGAAAAACCATGAAGAATTGTGCTACTCTTTGCTTTGGCTGCTAGGGAGGTTAAAATCAACTTCTGCACTACCTTTAGTGAGACTTTTCATTTACATCACTGAGTTCTAATTTCCTCTTGTATTTACTGTACAATAATCTTTCTATGGGATCAGTATATTTATTTATTTTTCAACCTACATGTGGCCTCTTAATTGATAATATAAATTCATCACCCTGGTTAAATGATAATGGGCAAATAAGTAAATAAATAAGAAGGTGATTATTACTCCCATACAAATTTACCCTCTCTCACTTTGACTGGTCCCTAGTTGCTGCTCAGTAATCCAGTTACTCCTTACCTGTTGATTTAGTGTTATATGCTCTAGAGAATCCATTTAAAATATTCACCCTCATGGTCCTTCCTCTGAGGAAGCCTTCAAAATGCAGGGTCAGATCTCCGTAGCCTTCCCTGTTGGATCAGAGCATCCCTAGGCTATTCTATGAGACAAGGAGCCTTTATGGTCTGGATGTTTGTTGTGGTGTCCAAGCCAGGAAGTAGCTGTAGAGTGGTCAGTAACTAGCTACATCTCCTATGCAGTTTACTTAGGACCTACTTTCAACAGGGCAGTTTATAAATCCTCTGACTTCTAACTTTTCAGTTATCTTTGTTCTTTGTTCTTTATAATTATTCCTAAGGAACTCCTTGTAACTATTATACTCACAAGAGGCTCCTGTAACTTTATTGTGCCTACAAGAATGGACTTTTGGACTCACTGCCCTAATCCAGTACAGATGAAATAGGAGGTTAATGTTTTACTAACAGCAATTAGTAGCCAAGTAGGACAATCTGAAATTTAAATTTATAGAAGAAAACTAATAGAAAACAAAAATATCATCAATAGGAAAAAGATGTGCAAGAGGAATTGTTCTTAATTTCCTTTTATCTGTGACTCTTTATGAGATCGCAGAATCATCATCCTATAGGTACTTTACAGAAAGCATGGACTCCTCAGTTTGACCAAGTACTGTTTAGTCATTCCTTCCGTCCCTTTCTACCCTCACTGCCTGTCCGAGTCTAACATGTCATCACTTTATGACTTCCTTTTGACTTCTTTTGGACAGTCTCTTAACTTGCTTCCCTGTCTCTATATTTCCCCTGTATTCTAAATTCCATGTCATTCACAGATTAATCTTTCAAATCATGTGTTAAATGCTACTTACAGGACTTTTAAAATTGTATCCAGGAAGGATGAAGTTATTGACATGACATAGAAAGTATTTTATGGTTTGGACTGTGCCTACCTTTGGAGCTTCATTTTGGGCCCTTCCTCCCCATGGATGCTATAAATCAGCCATGCTAAACTCACTATGATAATTTGATGCCCAGACTCTCCACCCACTTCTGTTTTTCCCTATGTTGTTACTTCCCTCTGGTTGAAATGTTCTTTTCTCTCTTGATTGCCCTCTTTCAAAAATGAACTTAAGTTTTCACTTAGCTCAGGATTTTCTTTATATTCCAGTCAGAGTTTATTGTCTGTTTTATAATGCTTCTTATGATATTTTATTTAACTGAGTGATTATGCTTTGACAGAGTTAAAGTCAGAAGCATGACTGAGGTATCCAGGAGGTGTGAGGGGATTTATCTACCCAGCGTGGTCCAATTCTTTTTTGTTGTTGCTGAAGCAGTAAATCAGCATGGCTTAGAATTTAGGCCCAGGTGACACAAGTTTTTCTGTTGTGAGATGACTTAGCTAACTCTTGTCATTGTGGGTAAAGTGAATTGTTCCTGCTCTTTCCTCCCACTACCATAATGACTGCAGTTTCTTATGATGACAGCTGATCTGTGTACTTTCCTCCACGCTTATGTCTCTTTTCTATATTCAGAGTGGAATGGAGTTTAGAGATTGTTCTCTAGCCTGTCGTATTTTCCAGAATTACTTTTCTGGATAAGATATTCTTTACAGTTTCCCATAGGACCATGCCACCTGCTTTGGGAGAACTCCAGGGCTCACCATGTGAGATATGAATGCAGTCTTCGCACCCAGACATGTTAGGTCTGAGTCTTTATTGTATTCAACAGCTGTTCTTCATGATTTGTCATATAGCCATTACCCATTTTATTAAAGAGAGAGTTTTCTTCTCCGTTTTCTAAGAAGTTTTCTTTTCAGTTTTCTCTTGGCTTCAAAGAGAAGAACAGAGTAGAAATGCCTTTAAAGTGCCTCCTTAACTTGCAAGCTCCCCTTAAATCTCACTTCCACTTCTACTGTATTACTGAACCTCTTCTCTGGTACAGCTCTAATGATTTCCTAATTGGCAAATTCAAACTGCCGTCTCTGCTGACAGCCTCTACATTGAAAGCTCTTGTTCCTATCAGTTCTTTTATAGTGCAAATCTCAGTTTAATCTTTTTTCTCATTCTCCTTTGTCTCTTCTTCTTTTCCAGTCTCATTCTACAGTTTTTCCCTCTGTTGCTAATAAAAATACATGCATTCATTTTTGTACCTGTAGCACTTTCTGTACTGCTGTTAATAGCCCTTAGCATAGGCTGAGTTCTTAATATATCTGTATGCACAATTTTCTTCCTTTCTAGGGTACTTGTTACTTGAGCATGAAGTTTTATCTTTCTTCCTTTTGCATAGTAGATAATAAAATGTTTCCTGAATTCAAATTGTTAAATTATTTTATTAGTTAGATTGCCTCTGCATTGTTTTTATTCACCAGGATCTATTATTAACCAGTTAAACTGATAAATTAAATATATTAAAATATCATTTATAGTGATCAAGAACAAAAGGAAAAAGCATTATGGCAATGGAATATGAAACTAGAAACAAAACAAAACTCTGGACCGTAAGACTGGGGACCTGTTTACCACATAGACCCAGCATTATCAGAATTGAACATGAGGTCTTAGGCAGGCACAAATCAAGTTGATAAAGGTGAAAGTTATATTTATTTTTAAAATGTTAATTTTTAAGGTTTTTCTAATATTCAGAGATCTACTTTTGGTCTTCGAATAGAAGAGTATGTTGGAATACTACCATTTTTTGGTCAATGTTCTGTAAAAACTATTTTAATCTATATATCATTGTCATAAAAATTATAAATAAAAGATGGTAGAGGTATGCAATTTTAATTAAAGTATAGGAAAGACCCACCAATAAAACAAACGTTCTTTGAGAAGCCATCAGCTTAATAAAAATACCCAACACGTACTAAAACTAGCTGTAGAAGTACTAGAAAAAATATGCTTTATCAGAGCTTCTTTCTTCATTATCACAGCCTCACAGCCAACCCTTTCAAAAATAAAGTTGCCTCTATTATGAGCAATCGTAAGTTTGGTTGGGGAAATATATACACACATATCCACAGAGTTAGAATTAATCCTTTCCCTTGTTTAACCACAAAAATGATTGTGCTTACATTTTCAGCTAAAGAGATTTTATGAAAAGCTTATTTTTTGCAGCTCTGCCTCTTAGCCTGAGTTGACCCAAGGTCTTTGCTTATTAAAAGAGTCCTATTCATGATTTATGAGATGTGACTAGTGTGTTTATTACTATTGCTTCTTGTGCTCTACATCTGGATTACAGTATAATTACACAATTAAAAAAAACACTTCTTACCATGATTGTGAAACTTGGGTCCATTAACACAGAGTTTACAGAACAGTGTGCAATACCTTCTTGATAATCCAGACACCATAAGAAAACACATATATTGCTCGTTGAATTACATAAGAGGGTTAGCTCAGTTTAGATAGCCCTAGCATATGCACAGTCCTTAAATACATGATTTGTACATGGTAATCCACTTGATTAATTAATTGAATTTATTGATTAATATGATAAAGGTGAATAGCTGATCTAAAAACTTCCAAGAATAGTAGTTATTTCATATTTACATTTGATCTATTAAATCTCCAGAGAACATAATTAGAATTTAATTATTCAAAGTATCCTGAAAATACATCCCCATGGAATTGGGAAGAAGCAATGATGTTTCTGCTTGGAGAAGTCAGAGAGTATTCCAAAGAAGTGTCTACACTTACCTGAAGCTACTCCTTTCTTCCTTGCCTGTGGCAGTCCCTGTTAATGGAGCTCACACTGTACTCTTTTCCTCTGTGCCTAGATGTGGTCTTTCATCTTCTTTTTTTAATTTTATTTATTTATTTTTGGCTGCGTTGGGTTTTTATTACTGTGCATGGGCTTTCTCTAGTTGCGGCGAGCGGGGGCTACTCTTCGTTGTGGTGCGCGGGCTTCTCATTGCAGTGGCTTCTCTTTGTTGCGGAGCACGGGCTCTAGGCACGTGGGCTTCAGTAGTTGTGGCTCGCGGGCTCTAGAGCACAGGCTTAGTAGCTGTGACGCACAGGTTAGTTGCTCCGCGGCATGTGGGGTCTTCTTGGACCAGGGATCGAACCTGTGTCCCCTGAATTGGCAGGCGGATTCTTAACCACTGCACCGCCAGGGAAGTCCGGTCTTTCATCTTCTTAACAGAGTACTCCAGGAACTAATTTTAAAAGGGATGGAATGTTTTTACCAACCTAGGCTGAGCATCTTAGACAAACCTGACATAGACAAGTGAATATAAAATGCTCCCAGAACTCCTTGCTAGTAAAGAATCTGGCCAAGAACAGAGGTATTGGTTGAAGGAGCCACGGATGGGCACTGGAGTGAGAATTTATCAAACACTAGCAATTTACTTTAGTGATCATTTCCTGAGAATTTCTAAAATATTTTCAATGTTTAGAGAATTTGTTTAGTAACTAAATGGAAAAGTTTCTACTAAGAGAAAACTCCATGCACTTATAAGAACATTCTACTTGCCCCACTGTTTTTCGTACCTATCTCTGTTTGCCAATATCTATAACACAGATTTTAGAAAACATATTTTGCCTCATGAATTTAAGAATGATTCCATTTTCTATCATGACATTGGCAGTGCTGTTTTTTCTTTCCTTTCTAAGTTTGTTCTTCAGTAAAGAAATCAGATACAACTTTGTATTTCCTCATACCTTCCTCAAAATGGTTTGACATGTTGGGTGATAAATCATGCACTAGAGGCAAGAGTAATTAATGGTGATGAAAGTGTTGCAGTTTGAGACTATAAATATATGGATTCAATGGATACATTTGGCCCAAATGAAAAGATGAGAGTTCCTCCATCATTAGCAGGTCAGGTGCTTGCTGCACAAAGGCAGGTCAGCTTTAAGGGCAGGGTCTGCTTCCTGCACAGATCGGAGTGCCAGGCTAATGTGAGTTCAAGAGCAGAGTTATGGCTGCTGATTTCCCAGCTACATCCTCCTCCATTTATCACCATACTGTACATTCTCAGAGACTTTGGTGAGGGAGTAAATATAGGACAGAACAAATTATTCAATTTCAATTTAGACTAAAATTAAATTTAAATCTCATTTTATATGTGTATCTAGGTCCCACAAAAGTGTCAGTTCAATTTGAAACAAGCTTAATAAATAACTAGTATATATTTAATCCTATCTAAGTGTCAAGTATTGTACTAGGGTTTCATTTGTATTATCTCCCTTAATCTTTAGAGGAAAGAAAAAAAGAGTTATAGGTACTATTACTGTTTTACTTTACAGAGGAGGAAATGCGTCAAAGGAAATAAAATAAAATGTGTATGTGTGTGTGTGTGTGTGTGTGTGTGTGTGAGAGAGAGAGAGAGAGAGAGAGAGAGAGAAGAAGGGAATATTCCATGCAATATAGACCCCCAAATCCACACTAGTAGATACTATAGTAAAAGAGAAAAACAAAATACTTGTAGCTGGGATCAAAAAATAAATAAAAAGGCAAATATTTCTGTGGATAAGAAATAGAAAAACAAAACAAAACAAAAAACCAAAGCAGTGAGTAGGGCTGAAGTTATGGTCCTGCAAGGCTGTGGATCTGGGTGAAAAAAAGTAAGGCTACACGTTTGGCTGCTGTAGGAAACAAAAGTGCCAATTACAAGTTGAGCTAACAGAACTATGACTGCTGCCTTAGAAAAAGAGAGAGGGGTGAGTGGGTTGGCATGATTTTGATAAGGCAATTAAAGTGAGGGAGAGAGAGAATGTAAATAATCACATGACATTCTCTTTTTCAAAAGAAGTCTGCATATTATATTAAGTAGTATAGTACTAAGAAAGACATACTCAGTGATTAAATACTCATGATAAATTCACTCTGCATAAAATTATAATAGGAATAAGTATGTTTTCAATTATTTAAAAAAACATGAAAACCAAAACAAGAAGATATGAATATAAAAGAAATATCAATTGAAATCTTGGTAATGAAAAGATAGACACACAAAAATCCATAGATATAATAACCCTAGGCTGAACACAGTTGAATAGAGAATTATTATAGAGCAGGACTTCGGCTGCTCCCTAATGTAAGCTGACCAAACTATATACCTACTATATTGTAGTGAAATTCACTACAATTTCACTTCTGGCAACCCCAATCTTTTCCCCCAGATACGTAATTCTGAACCGGTGCCCATGGACCCAATTCAGCAATTCCACATGCAACTGAAACACAGTTACCCTATTTCCAAAGAGAGACAATCCAAACTTCATCCAAATTAAAGTTTCCCTCTAAAAACAGGAACTTTAGGATACGTGTTGTTAGGAAACTTAGGATATTCTTGTTCTTTATAAATATGGTTTCTCATTATTCTGGCATTCATGACTAATAATAAAAATGAACCCAGATACCCATTCCCACTTTAAAGCAGTGGAGGAAAACTATTATAAAGATAACAGAAATGTCAGTGAAATGAGAGCAATATGCCCTTGATATAAAACATACACAAATACTGCAGGACAGGGATAACAAAACTCACTTTTCTTGTTTGAAGGAACTCTCTTGCCCATCATCCTCCATAATGATATATAAGGATACTGTTCCACTTATTTGTTTTTTGGTTTTAAATCCATTCTCAAGTATTTCCTTTGATGGATATAGAATAATATGGTTTTGAATATTTGCCTATCAACAAATATGTTTCTTTTTTTGCAGGTGAATGATTCTAAGCTGGGTGTAGATACTAAGGTTCCAATCCTTTTCTTTCAATAGCCTATAGATGTTATTCCATACACTTCTTCCTTTGGTATTATAAGGGAAAAGCTCAATGCCAGTCTAATTGGTTTTCCTTTTTAAAAAATAAAAAAACAACTTGTTTCTTTTGTGTGGAATCTTGTTAGAATTTTTTTTCTATTTTTAGAATTCAGAAGTTTGGCCCAAAAAATTTCTTCGTGGGTGTGCACATGAGCATGCTCGTATGTGCATGTGCATGGGAAAATTCTTCTCTATCATTTCTGTAGCAATTGTCTCTCCCCAACCTCTTTGTTCCCTTTTTCTTTAACTCCTGTGTTTCAGGTGTTAGACTTCCTGGATATGTCTTACAAGTTCCTCGTCAGTCTCTTTGCATTTTTATCATTTCAAGATTTCAGGATACTGCCTCATTTTTAACAATCACCATCTACTTTTTCAGTATTTCTAATATTTTTTAAATTAAAAAATTATGTTTCCATACCTGAAAGCTTTATTATGATCATTGAATTAATCTCGGTGTTCCTTTTTATTTCTCTAACAGTTTCATCTGTTTCCTCCAGATTCAATTTCAAGGTGAGATTCAAATTCAAATTCCAGATTCAAATTCACTGGAAGAACCTACTTGTTTGGATTGTTTTCTCTGGGTGTTCTGTGTTATGTGCTAAATTTTCTTAAGCATATATTTACTCTTGGCTTTATTTGCCTTTATGACTGAGATCAAGCTATTGAGCTATCATGAGGGATACAAGTGGTGGGAGGTTCTACAGTATTTACAACTGGGCATTGGTGATGTACCACCCGCAATCTGTCTGCCCTCTGTTGAGGCTCCATCAGTAACACTTTATACTTCACAGTCTGTTTCATTGAAGAATTTGCTGTTTTTTGAGATATAGGTTAAAGTGTGTCCAATGGTATGATGCTCCAGCATTTCTTCCAAGGCTTGAGTGCTCTTAGCACTATACACTTGTTCAAATGCCACCTTCCTTCCCAGCAGTCTATGAATTTCTGCAGATTGAGTTTTCTCCAAGAACCTCAGAATTTAATTCTCATCCCGAGACTGTTTACCCTCTGTCTCCAGGCATCCTTCTGGCTAAAAGAAGATAAACTTTCTGCGTATAGCTTCTCTTTCTTTCCAGATCCAAGTTTGGGTTTGGGTTTGAGGGCAGGAGTTCTGTTTTTCTGGCCTCAAGCTTTCATGTGGAGAAGCTTCAGCTTGAGTTACTGTTTTGCTCCAACCACGTCTGAGTTTTCTGTATTTTAGAACTGATCGTCTGTGGAAAAGTTTTGTATGGCTCATGCATGTAGTCAGTTTATCAGGACAGTGTTGAGCTCAAAAAGGGCAAAGGCCTATGTTTTTACTGGGAGAATAGATTTGAGGCAGTGCAGAGGGGTAGGAGCCCACTGCCTCTACACTTCAGACCAGTTTTGAACAGTGATAGAACTATCCTGAACTTAGAGTTTAGATAGTGGTATGCTTAATTATTTCCTCATTGCCTCAATACCCAACAAAGCCTAAGACTTTTACAATCTATTCAGTAGTGCTTCATCTAAGAGCAGTAGTTGAGGATATTGGAATTGAGAGGGTTGGATGGTCAGAACATCTATTGAGGAATCATTTTTCCAGAATTTCTTTTGGTTATTACATTTTTACTTGATGGTTGTGGAGTTCCAGCTCTTTTTCTAACAGTAACAATACCTGGTCTGTCCATTTTCCATGGATATGTTACACTGATGAATTCAACTACTTCTTTTGCTCATCATTGCATAGAGAGATCATTCTAGTATCTATATTTTCAGATCTATCAGTTTTTCTTCTCCCAAGCCACCTTACATTCATTACAAAAGGTCTGTTGAAAACATAACCAGTGAAAAAGTACCACCATCATGCCTCATTTATCTTCTTCAGAAATAGCTTCAGAAAAAAACCCCACACCATTCTACAGCACATTCCTATAATTACACTCACTGTGGCCCCCACAAGCTTTAACTTAAAACTGTGATTGAAATCAACTTGTTCTTACACCATTGGGCTTATTCTTTATTACAAAGTTGTTCGTGTAAATGTCTCTCAGTTATAGTTATATTGGCCATCAATTTCAAAGGAGGCCTCTCCAGTTTTTTTATATATAATATCCATGCCATTCTTAATGATGGTAATCATAGGCAGTGTTATAGAGAAGTCTTGATTACTAGGTCACAATTGGAAATTGTTCAGATATGCACTCTATATAGTAAGAATTTGATCTTACTTCTAAAATTCATTATTCAAGAACTCTTTGTCCTGGTAACTCACTTTGAATTCTTTTTTTCAATTTCAAATTTTGATTTTTTCCTTACAATTTAAAACATACCTAAATGCCTCTGTAGATAAAGTCATAATAAGCCTGCATAAAATGTTACAAAGAAAGAAATTGCATTGAGATACAGAAAAATCCCAGCTATAGTTTATATAAATCCATTTCCTTAAAGGCCAGATTTGTTACAGACTTCATGGAATATTTCACGGAACTCTCATTAGAGGAAGAAAATTAGTTTTACAACTCAGGAAAATAAAACAAAAACATATAATCCCTTTGTATCAATATTCTATATAATATTTTCTCTTAAAAGAAAACAATTTCCATTTAAAATACATGAACATTGAAGGCACCTGCTTTGTACCCTGAAGAAATGTACTGTACTTTCTTCTAATCTGTATTACAGTCTATTATCTAGTTCCTGTATGAAAACTATTTCAGCTGTATTGTTTTAAAAATTAAACTATTATAATGTAGCTCAAGCAAATGATAGATCTTAAATTCAGTATTCAGTGTATAGCTCTCTACCAGTAATAGAAATTGATCATTATAAATCTCCAAAGTCAAAACATATTCAGGGGAGAAAAGCCTCAATTTGACTTTTAAAGCGACATATTTCATTCTGCCCAGACAATAATTCTCTGGTATTATCTGGACACCTCTTATGTGCAGAATGTCAACAGACCATCAGTAAGAAACATGATTTTAAAGCTGTTTTAATTGCTGAACTTTTTTTCAATACCTTTTGCACTTTGTCCCTTGAATTGTGGCCCCTTTGCCTATGCTGAGTGATTCATGACATTTCCAACTGCTTAAGAGCTGGTCTTCTTGTTATTCCTGACTCTATCTTGATGAAAGCTTCTCTTGAGTGAAATCTCACTATTTCCAGAATATTCCACCTTTAGCCTTTCCTCACTTTCTCTGCTTCATTTGTTCCCACTTCTTATGATACATATTTGTTTCTGAAACTCCCTCATCTTAAACCCTGCTACAAACTCCTACCCAAAAAAATCTTTCCCTGAACATTTCAGTCCTAATGGTTCCATATAACATTAATATTTAACTATTTTTAATGTCACCATTGGCTCTTACAAGTTTAATTATTTAATAAATATTGGAATTTTGGAACATTGGAATAAATATTTAGAAATATTTGAATGAATTTGGGATCTCTAAATCAGATCTTGTAAGGCAAGGCCCATGTTATCTCTTCCTTTAATACCAGGCATGGACTCTAGTAGGAACACCATATATCCATGTTGAGTGATTAAATTGGTTGTTTCTTCTGTTTGTCATGCTATCTGTCATTCCCATTTCACTCCCTGCCCAGGAGCTCACTAGTTTCATTGCTCTTATCTATCTTTAGAGCTATACCATATGGTGAGACTGGGTGTGCAAAGGATTTGCCCAGCACTGTATGGCCGGCACTCAAGGTTCTCATATTGAATATTATGCCTAGGCATAGAATGAAATTATATAGCCGTAAAAATTTGCAGAGAAACTCACAGAATTTTGGAATTAAGTGATGTAGGGGAAGAGAAATCTGTTTTACCCATCTTAGGTTCTCCAGGTGGGGCCCTATAAATTAGACTGGCCAAAAACAAATCAACAAGAGAAAAACAAAACAGAAGTTTATTAACACGTACATCATACATATGGCACATGGGAGTACCTGGAGATGAGTGACTCAAGGATTTGGTTAGAACTTGGACTTATACAGCATCTTAACAAAGAAATAATACATTTTTAGAGAAGTGGAAAGGCCCTGAGTCTCTAGGGGCAGGGAAATGTGGAAAGGTAAGCATATGAGAAACTAATGGTAGATAAAGCCTAGTTAGTAAATCTCATTATGCAGATTCCTCTGATGCTGTCTCCAGGCTGTTAGGATCTAAAGTTTTCTTCAGTAATTAACTTTTTTTTTAATTGAAGTACAGTTGATTTACAATATGATATTAATTTCAGATATAGAGATTCAGAATTTTAACAGATTATACTCTATCAAAAATTATTACAAGATAATGGTTAATTCCCTGTGCTGTACAATATATCCTCGTTGCTTATCTATTAAGGGGGGATGCAAGTTAGGGGTATGGGTTTCAGAGATACAAACTAATGTTCAGTGATTAACTTTTGTCCTTCCTGTTGGAGAGGGGAGGAGAGACACCTTCCTAAATTTATGTTCTACTTTTAGAGAAATAGGAGGAGGGCAGAGAACTTTTTTGTATCTAATTCCTCTCAATTAACGTCAGCTCAAAATAACCCCTATGCTAAAGTGGCATATTTTGGGGGTGGCATAGTCTGCTACCCTACAGTGATTAAGTACTTTGCCCTGACCATTTACTTATAAGACAGAGTTTAAAGTATAACAAGTTTCTAAGACTGGGATAATTCGAAGGTAGGAACTCAACATGTATAAGTGGCATAGACACTTTTTTTTTTCTTTTTAGATTGACTCTAGTCACAAGATCCTCCAGGGAAAGTTTAAAAAATCCTCTCTCTCTCTCTCTCATTTTAGAACACTGCTACCCAAAGGGCAAGCCCCCACACACAAGTCACTGAAGTTAGAGAAGCAAAACTAAAGCTTCAAAAGTGATTGAAGGAATTAACAAGAAAATGCTAAGAACTCAGCTTATCTGATGAGTAATAACAATCCTTAAGCAGGAGAGAGATGGCAGTAAATCCAAACAGACCAGCAGAAAAACTGGCTAATTGTTTCCATGACCTCTTTAACATGAGCAACTAAACATTAAAACAAAAACCCCCGGGTGGATGTTAGAGTTCATTGCATATAAATATTTACAGTAACATATACTTGACTCTCATAACAGATATGCGTTCACCTATTTTCTACATATTCTTTCTTTCTCTTTATACAATCCTTCCAAGAACACCTCAAAGTTTTGCTCTAGATGGAGCATCCTGGTCTGGCTGTACACTGACTTTCTGTCAGGTATACTATATTTCTATTATATTCTGGTACACAGAGGATGAACAAGTATGAAAGCCACAGCCTATACAGAATGCTCACTTAAACATTATTTTTTTCTCCATGTGCTATAAGTGCTACTGTGCTGAGATGTCAAATGTGATACAAAAATAAACCCAAATTATGGTATTCAATAATTTCACTGAATTCTACAGTTTTAAAATGATCTCCTGTTAGTACCATGAACTATTTTAATCAGACTAACCTTTTAACTTTGCAAAATACCTCTCCTTTTTCTTCCACCACATGCAGCCCCCTCCAAACACAGACACAGATGTCATGTGGTTACACTATTTCTGTACTATCTATCCCTACTCTTCTTGGATGGCTTCTTCTTTCCTCTCAGCCCATCCCTATCCTGACTATCCTTTGGAAGTCGTGGGTCAGGTGACACTCACTTGACAACACTGATGCCTCTCTTCTCTAATTTCTTTTTATTGTTGTCAATTATATCAAATACAGTCAAGCAGATGTACATAGGACACACTCAGTCAACTTAATGATGATTTATTTCTCTGCAGATGGCATCAAAAACTCAGAGGCCATGCATATGAGCCAAAAGTATGATATTTGTTACTCTGAGTCAGTTGGGCACTGTCCCTATCAGAATCCTGTCACTTACTAGGGCACTAAAGAATTGCTATGGGGAGATGTGGTTGTACATGATGCTTACCTGAATGTTAAAAAAGAGCTCCCAAAACACCACTGTTTCCCTTGAAAGCCTGTATGGAACTGTCATCAGCGCCTTTTTAAAGACATTTATGATGATATTTATGTTTCTAACTCGTACAACTTGATTTATGAGCCAGATCAAATATAAAGAAATAGTGAAATGGAGAGGGCTTTTTATAGGTATCCTCCTTCATTCTCCTCTTTCTCCCACTTCAGTTTCTCCAGTGCTCCCATACTGCTTGCCTTTCCAATTACTTAAGAAAATTAAATATGTGACACCAATTTCAGTGCCCCACTTGTTCCAGAGATATTTGCAACTTGAAGCAGGAGAAGAAAATGCCTAACATGAATTAATAGAGTAAGATTGGTGGAATTTGAAGCTGTCAGGGGCAGGCCACTGGAGAATATATGGAAACTTTTGAAATTTTTTAATCGAAAAGTTATATACATTACCACTTACTGTAATGGGCACAAGACCGACTCTTACTGCTTTCTACCTTTCTTCTTTCTTTTTTTTTTTTTTTCTTTTTTTGCAAAGCAAGAACTGGTCCTCTATAACCGGGCCAAAAAGTTCTTAGAGAGCAGAATAACAGAACCCAGTAGTTCATTGTGCTTTGCAGGCATTGCCAGCTGTGCTGAGATCTGCTTTAGGGGCTACATGATGTGGACAGAATGTGGACTTTAAAGTCAGAACACATAGAATTCTTAGTGAGAAACTTCCCCTTTCTAGTATGTAGCCTTTGCAAAAGGCAGCCTCTGTGAGTCTCAGGTTCCTCATCTGTAATAATATATCATGTCTCCCTTCCTCACAGAACTGCTGTGAGGATTCCATGAGATAATATTCATGTCAGAATATTCCTACAGGAGGCTCACTAGATGAGTCATGGCCCAGGAGCAGTGTGCACATAATAACCTGCTCGGGGATTATTTTTTTCTCCCATATCCCATCCATCTCTTAATGGATACGGAAGATTAGAAACATCGGTCTGGATGGAGAAGGGTTGTATCTGGAAAGAGCTCACCTTCACAATGTGAGTAATTTTTTACTGTAGTCTCCTTTGAACCAAAGGGAGTGTGCTGTTTTGCTTTTAATAGTATGAAGCCACCTTGAGACAGGAAACTGCTACGCTACCACCCCAATACTAGTCTATATAAGTCCATAGCAAAGTGAGGGAACGAATAGAAACAAAAGATACATAT
The DNA here is from genome assembly GCF_028021215.1 of Eschrichtius robustus. NCBI lineage: Eukaryota > Metazoa > Chordata > Mammalia > Artiodactyla > Eschrichtiidae > Eschrichtius > Eschrichtius robustus. The sequence goes on from NC_090828.1 coordinate 87,723,927, forward strand.
ACAACTTTTCATTATTTTTCTCAGTGTTTGGTGAAACGTGGCTTTCCCGTGATCATGCCAAACCAACAGATTCCTCCAAATCCACCATCACTTAACACACACACACACACACACACACACACACACACACACACAAACTTATAAATATGCATACTGATAGGTGGTGACAGGTAAATAGTGTTTCTAAGAACCATACACATCTCTGAGTGATTTATAAATTTTGTCTTTTTGAATGTACACTTAGGATTTCTAACAAAACCAACCTTACATATAGCAAAATATTTTAAATTTAATCGAGTTAAAAAACAGCATTTGTAACAGGTATGTGCATTTTTTATCATTGATTTATGTAATCAAGGAATTCTCTGAATGGGTGGTGAATTTTACTGTATAAGGTGGTTTTTTTCCCCTAATTTAAGAAAGGTAAAAATGAATGAACCAGTATATAAAAGTTCTGATAAACTTTAGTAGACATACTGCAGTAATTTTAAAGAAAAAAATAGACAGCCAGACCAAAATTAAAGTTCAATGCTAAATACACTCAAAATATTAAAGAGTTGAATGAGTATAAATGGAAGGAATAGCATAGCAAAATGCTACAGAAGGCATCAAATAGAAGAACCAGAGGCTAGAGAGAAACAAACTACAATAAATATGGAAGAACATAGGTAGAAATGTATTTAAAAACTGCAAATTTTAAGACAGAAAATATAAAACACAATAGCTAAATGCATAAGTAACTAAATTAATGTTGATTAATAGTTATTAGGGTCAGCCAGATTTGAATACCGTATGCCAGGGGCAAAATGTGCTGCACATTTTTCATATAATCTTATTTATTCCATTTTATGTTCTGAAAGTATGTCCTATTTGTCAAAATGATTATGCTTTTACATAACTGTATGTTAAATAACCTTTACAGAAAACTTTTCAGAAAATGAAAACTTGTTGTTTCTCTGAAAATTACTCTTGAAATTGTAATCATGCAGACAATCAAAATGTGGGAAAAACTACCTGGAGTACTGTTTCGGTCTTCCACTTTATTTTTTGTGTGTAGATACTGGCTAAAGTTACCCATAACACATGGGTGATTGTCATGAATCTTGTCAGGAAGCTCAAATGCAAAGACAGTACTCAATCTAGATCAGACACTCCCAAATTTGGTTGGACACTAGTCATTATCATGAAGACGTAGAGTTAATCCTGCACTTAAAGAGGTGATTAAAAAGACATTAATATATTACACTTAATTGTGCTTGAATCACAAGTTGTATTACCTCCTCTGTGAGTCTGTCACTGGAAGCTCAGCGACCCCAATTCCAGCCTTCACTATAATTAATGATGGCGGTTTTCCTATATCTACTTGCTGATGCCATCTACTGCCTGTGATGTCTCAACTAAGATAAATGACTTAGCCAATTGCAGATAAAAATGTTTTCTATCAGAAGTGGCTGTGACACTGCAATGGAGAACAAGCTCAACCTGACTTTATGAATGGTTAAAATTTCCTTGCCAAAATATGCAATGGTAAATTATATTGTTAATATTGATTTCTATCCATACAAGGGTAGCGACGTCAACAAGATCAATTCTTTTAGTCACATCTGTTGTTGTAGGATTAAAAAATATCTACTAACTGCCAAAACTGAATTTAATACAACATTGTGGTTTAGATTTTAAATTTACTTTAGCCCATCAGGCTTTAGTTTGTTAGGAGGAATAAGAAGTGGAATATTGATGATTTTTACCCATTGCAATCTGCCAACGTGAATGTGCAATTTCACTGAAAAGGACTGAAGTAAACCAAGATTTAGGGATACTTCTATCAAAAGTAATATCCTTGGACTGAAGTTAACTGTCATTAATTTTTTTTCCCTGCATTCTGGAGAACTTAAGTTAGTTCTAAAGAAGTGGACACCTTTTAGACAAAAATTAATGATCAATAAAAAAAAAATTGTATTTGTGGTGCACATGAATAAAATTGCAAAACTGTGACTTTTAAAGCATAAAAGGCAAGACGTGTAGAATTGTAATAGTAATTCAACATACTATCTTTCCTCACCGAGAGATTTCATAGGAAAAAGAAAATTACACATGAGGAAGATATTTTCCCCCACCAGTGCTGGTCATTTTCTATACACAGCTAGGGATATTTTTAAAACTGAAATAAATCAAATTTTGTTACTTGCAAGATGAAACCTTCCAGCAAAGTACAAGTGAACAAGAAACAAAGGCCAGACACTGTCCATGTCAACAAGGCCCAACGTGATGTAGGTTCCTGAGACCTTTCTGACTTCAACACACAACATATTCTTCTTTTCTCAGTGGCCTCCAGCCATACTGGCCTTCATTCCTTTCTGTACCTGTGCTCATGTTGCCTCCCTCTAATCTCTCATACTTGTTCTCTCTGCCTAGAAAACTTTGTTCTTCCACGTTCCCATAGGGTGTGCAGTCTCTCCATTCTGGTCTCAATTCAAAAGTCACCTCTGATGGAGACCCTCCCTGACTACCTTGACCAAAAACAAGATCCTCATCCCTCCTCCATTTTAAGTTTTCATTGCATTTAGCACTCTCTGAAATAACTCAGTTTGTTTACTTCTTTACATGTGTTTCCATGAGTTCAGTAATATTGTCTTCCTTTTTCAAAGCTACACCCCTGACACATAGCAGATGCTCAAAACATATCTATTGAACTAATGAATGAATATGTTGACCATCATATTAGAATATTTTAAAAATCCCTATATTTGCTCATATGAATTATTCCCCCAGTGTTTTTCACATTATTTTCTTATATTTTAATAAAACATATAAGTAATCAAAATTAGAAATACTACTCAGCCATAAAAAAAAATGAAATAATGCCATTTGCAGAAATATGGATGCAACTAGAGATTATCATACTAAGTGAAGTAAGAAAGAGAAAGACAAATACCATATGATATCACTTATATGTGGACTCTAAAATATGACAGAAATGAACCTATCTGTGAAACAGAAATAGAATCAGGGGCATAGAGAATAGACTGGTGGTTGCCAAGGGGGAGGGGGAGTGGGAGAGGGTTGGATTGGGAGTTTGGGATTAGCAGATGCAAACTGGTATATATAGAATGGATAAACAGCAAAGTCCTACTGTATAGCACAGGGAACTATATTCAATATCCTGTGATAAACCATAATGGAAAATAATATGGAAAAGAATGTATATATATGCATAACCGAGTCACTTTGCTGTACAGCAGTAATTAACACAACATTGTAATTCAACTATACTTCAATAAAAAATAAGTCATGAAAATTACTTATATGTAGAAATTATACCAGCTTTCTATAGGAGAAAGGAAAAATAGGGAAGATTAAATGGGTCTACTTCAGAGTGCTTTAAAAAACAAAAATGCAAGTTAATTTTAGAATTCATCCAATATTATTCATTTTGAAATTATTAGATTCTCTGTTGGTTCATTTGTATACTCATTTACTTACATATTTCTTGATTTAACAAATATTTATGTAACCCTGCTATGCATAAAGTACTATTCACAGTGCTTGAAATTCATCAGACAAGAAAACCCTGATCTTGTGGAATTTACAGTTTATTGGAATAAATGAGCAATAAACCTGGTAAATAAGAAACATATATAGGATTGTTGGATGCTGGTTAAAACTCTGGAATAACAGAGCAGATGGGGGATGAGGGAAGACAGCAGACCACTCTTGCTGGTTATGGACTTCTGCATAAGCATATTATTTACATGATGTATGCTTTGCTACTTGTTCCTCATAATCTATATTATTTTCAAAAGATTGATCCCTGACATGCCAAATTTGCCATTTTCTTTACATATTTAATTATTTTTATTGCTACCACTTTTAGTTTCACTATAGTGAAGCACTTTTTTTTAACTAATATTTTCAACTCTTAACCCAGCTTCTGTACTTTTTAGAAGTAACATAGACAATGATATTTTCAAAAATAAGATCATACCCAGAAAACATAGTATTGCTGAACAAAGCACACAGTGACTGAAAGGATGTCATATCATCACTAATGCCATCTGCCATTGTTTTGCACAGATCCCTGTTTCCTTCATGAAACTTACAGCAATCTATAATAATATTTTGGTTTTAAACTTATTTATTATTTCTCTAACACTAGATTTTTAGCTTCAGAAGACAGGCTCATGTTTCAAAATTTTTTTCTTAATTGTTTTTATTTTCCAGTGCCAGGCATATCATAAGCAATTAAAGCAATTTTTGAAATAAATTAATGAGTGCATCTGTAATTGTTCATGGTATCCCATAATGTACCCAACTGTTGCTCTATGGGAAGAACTGAAGTGTCCCTTTACCTAAATGCAGATGATTTAGATGAAGAAGCTAAATATTCAGCTTTGCAATATAAAATTGTGTACATTTGGCTAAGGGAGAGTTTCTGTCCCTGTTGACTTTGTTGCTGTATTTGCCTGGATGAGAAGGCTGGAAGAAACAGATAGTAGAAATGCTTCTTTTCTTTAGAAGACTTAGAATGGATTACACTACATTAAACTCTATTGTTATATTGTAGAGATGAGAGTTTTTGTTGAAAATGATTCAGAGGAAAAGGCAGATTCTAGGATAAACCAGAATCTGAAGAAATGAGAACACTGAGAAACAAGTCTTCGTTTGGGGTAATGGGAGAATTTTTTTCTCTGGGTATCATAATTATTAAATGTAGAACAGAATGCTCCGCTGCTTTTTTGATAATGAAAGCTAAACTGACCTTGCTGCTTGTAGGCAAGTTGTCATCTAGAGTGCTAGACTGTTAGGAAATCCATGTGGGTAATCTTGGGCTAGAGTGCTCTGAAATGAACCACATGGATTGGCACTTGAAAATAACTGCTGATTATGTACCCCTTTGTTAACCATGAACTTTCAGTTAAATCTTTTGTAAAGTTGCAATTTAGTCACAATCCTGCTGAGAGAGTTTTAGGGGAGGACCTATTTTAAGTCCCCATGTCAAAATGTTAAAGTGGAGGGCTGTTCCTTCCCTACCATCATGCCCTGACTCCCATCTGCTTTCAGGTTCATATCTGCAATGGTCCAGAGGATATGGGGGCTGGAGAGGGAATGGGAGGGTGAGGCAGTCATGCAGGCTGGCGTTCAGTACTGGTAATTATAGAGACAACAGCCACAGCAAGAAGCAAAAAGGTCAAATTATTAATGCTCATTGAATGCTTACTTTGTTCTAAATGCTATAATGTATCAATTCATTTAATTCTCCCAATACTATTGTTGACCTGAAATAAGCAGACTGCCCTGTATTTCTCCAGCAAAGATAGGTTTATTTGGGATCAGCAGAGAATTACAATTTGGGGTCTGCAACAATGGCGGCCACATGCAAATTCCCACCCGACAAGGGAAGGAGAAAGCTTTTATAAAGAGGAAAAGGAAGTTGGTAGTTCTATAGTAAACAAAGAGTCTATGGCTTTTTATTGACTGAGTCCTTGCCAGGAAAGAAGAGGAGTTTTTCTTCCTGTCGGGCTCTGCTACCGTCACAGGGCATGAGAATTCCCCTTTCTGATCTTGCAACTCTATTTATTTGAGGCTTCTGTTTATTAATTTTTTACACTATGAAGTAGTACTATTCTTAACATGTGAGTCATGACCACATTGAACGGAGAAGGAAAAATACATTAAACAAGAGACTGCCACTCTGACTGTGGTTCAGAGTCATCATAATGTTGACAGTAACTGATATACACATCCAAGTTGATTCTCATTAACTGATGAAAACCATCACACTTGTTGTAGAAGTCCTATTTATTGAGGGCCCCTTTGAAACAGCTTATAGGCAAGGTTAGACTAGAACAGAAAACTGGAAAAACTTCTATTAAAATCTAAGTGTTGTGAACTATCTACTAGGATTAGAATATTTTTTCCAAAAAGTTGAGAAATCCAAAGGACTTTGTCTTACTTATTGGACACTCTACATCTCCCATTCTCCCAGGAGCTTCTTTGCTAAGAAGAACACTAACAGCAAGGGTGCAATTTATGAAAGGATTTGCAGGAGCATAAATTGTTATCTATTTGCTCACAGGGCTTTCCTGCAGAGCATGAACCTTGCTGATCAATTCACCCTGAGTATAAGAAGAGATAGTTGGGGGCTAAATGCCTTGGTTACTCCATTTTCAGTCATTACTACATATCAAAACCAAGGTAAAGTTACTGAGGACACTTGAGTCTCCCTATGCCCCTTCCCATCTTGACCTAGGTCTAGGAGTGAGAAAGAGAGAGAGAGACCTTTTTACTTTTATATTAAAACTCTTGTGTTGGGACTTCCCTGGCCGTCCAGTGGTTGGGACTCCACACTTCCACTGCAGGTGACATGGGTTCGATCGCTGGTTGGGGAACTAAGATCCGGCATGCCCTGTGGTACGGCCAAAAACAAACCCCAAACCAAACAAACAAACAAAAAACCCCTCTAGGGTCAAAAGTGGGCTATTTTCTATAAAATGTTTGAAGATAAAAGAGAACTAACGAAGGGGAGAGTGACAGAGAAAGTTCAGTATCTGGAACCATGGCTGCCTAGCCTGAACAGCTGAGCTAGGATGCAATATAATTGGGGGAATGATTCTGTCTTTACTTATTTACATCAATCACTATTGTCAAATGGATCTGGCAGTGATCTCCACTGAATATTAAAGTGGCTTTGTAAGCAGAATCAACTAAGCTTTAGTGATGTTTTGGTATACATCCATAAATCCACCTGTTTATTTTCACATTCTTGGCATTTTATCAGAGGGAAAATACGTGTTTATTTTCTGCATATGGTGAACTAGTTTAACCTTTTCATAAGCAATTTCAAAATAAAAGCATTTATTGCTGAAAGATATAAATATCAACCAACAAGAACTAAACTGTAATATCAATGGGCTTTCTAAGTTTATTGGGGTGAAGACTTAATGGAGCAGAGACTTCATAAACATTCCAGGATAAAATATGAAATGTGATCCTTACATTGACGTATCTGTTGTGAAGCTTTTTGTTTTGAATTTATTTCTCCAAGCAAACAAAATATTACAGATATTTTAAGGATATATGATATATACACACTAAGAAAAACATCAGCAAGTATCATCTAATTATGTAGGTTCTAATCTTAATAAATTTTTTCACTAGCTCATTAACTGCTCTGCTTTTTTCTTGCATGTGTCTTGGTCCAATGCACCAAAAATCAAACCTGTTGAAGGGCTTGATCTTTGTATTTTCATGTGGATTCCTAACATCATGTCTACAGGCACAACACACAGTGGGCTTAAATATATTTAATCCTTTTTTCCCTTATTTCCTTTGTTTGTTGTATATGCAGTTAACGAAAACAAATATGTAGAAAATAGATAACGTAAATGTCTGGGTAGTACTAGGAACTGGAGAATACAGAACTGAATACTTACATTAATACCCTCTGCCAAGAACCCAAGTCTTTTGCCTGGAAATGGAATTTTAAAAAAGAAAGTAAAAAATAAAAAAAGAAAGGAAAATGCACACTATGTGTAAAGAGTAAAAAAATCATATTTTACTTTTTTCCAGTTAAATATATTTCCAAAAAGAATTCCACCTAAAATAATTGGCATAGGACTCATGAAGTCTACTTGCTTCATGGGAATAGTTCATCAAAGCTCTCACACCAAGATTCCTGGTACTAGAGGGGAGGATCTCTGCTGTGTTGACATTTTCCCTGCCTATTGTTATGTATCTGAGGTGAAAGGCCATCCATCCTTCTTTAGCCTTCTATAGGGGAACCTATGCGATTCCAGACCTTACAAACTTCCTTCCCCTAAGAATTCTTAATTTCCTCCTAGTGGTTAAATGCACATTACGTTTCCCCATTTTATTGCAAACTATTTGAAACAAGAGACTCATTACATCTTCTACTTCTTTGTATATACCATAAAAACAATTGAGACTTCTACAAGCAGCCAATAAACATGTATTAATTGTTAATTCAAGCTGGTTGAAAACTCATGTCTAATAAAATTATAAAGGGGGATTTTTTTATCTGTGTAATTTTATTTGTACAGCTTGGACAAATAGCTCACATTTGAAACACCTTCAAATATGTTTTTCAATCAATCAATAAATAGTTACTGAAAGGTTTCTATGTACTCAGTAAGGCACTGGATGAATCAAAATAAGGTTGAGCAAATCTTCGAAATCTAGTTTTATCCCAGCTCTGTAGAAAACATTTCTCCCAATATATTTATACCAGTCTCTAGATGACTCTTTTTTGCATCAAATGTGACATGTTTTTCTAATGTGGTCTGAGATGATCATTTCATATTGTTACTTTAAGAATAAACAAAGTAAAATATTCAATAACTTTTGAAAACAAGGGTAAAAAATAGTGCTTTGTTTTAGAACATATTAAAATATACATGTAAAGTTGAGATGCCATATTTATTTAATTTGGTTACTAAATAAATATTAAGTAAAAATTTAATGACTAATTAATATGTAATTTAATTCTATTTATTTAACAAATAGTCATTAAGAAGCACTATTATAAAAGTTAATGGATGTATCAATTAAGCAGAGCAAAATACCTAGATACAGGGGTGTATGTGTGTATGTACTGAATTCACATATTCGTATATTCGTAAATATTAAGTATTTTATTATTGACATCTTAAAGCTATGGGGAAAATATTATCGTATAGTATATAGTGATGATTGTCTGGCATTTAGGAAATGATTTAGATTCCCTGTTTACAACATAAATCAAAAGAAGTTCTAATGTATTTAATACATACTAACAATAAAATTTTAAGATGACTTAAAAACTTGAATGCATCTTAGGGTAGGGAAGTACCTTCTAAGTGTGACACATTAAGAGGAGTGATAAAGAAAAAGACAGATTTAACTGCAAAAATTCAAACTTCGATATGGCAAAAAATTTACAATAAATGTCAAGAAATTTTAAAATATGTACAACAGATTTAATGAAGATTTACTAATCTTACTGCAAAATGAATACATAAAATGCTTTGAAGACAGTTTATAGTAGAAAACAAAAATCCCATTAATTGTATGAGTGAGTTGAGAACAAAAGACACCAGTAATGTTAATTTTCTTCACTTGCATAGAGATGAGGACACACAAAGCAAATTTGGCCTAAGTATTGATAAAAATAAAATAATTTAATGTTTGTTAATTGTTCATTTCACAGGTCAACCAAATCTTGCAACAGTATAAAAAAAGTGACTTGACTTTAGTAAAAGCCTTACATATTCACTTCCCTTTTGTCATCTCCCTTCCTCGGACTTGATTATTATTACTAATCTCTGCATGTAAGTGACTTTGCAGATGTTGTAATTGTATTCTCTTTCTCTGCTTAGCTAAATCCTACTTATTTCTTCGTCACTTTCTCCATTTCTTTGGGTGTGATTTTGCTATGTAACTTATTATATTGTGATACACACTGAAAGAGTAAAGTGAAAAAGAGTGTACAGAAATAGTGAATGACAAGGGAGTATGAGATTACATAATGTGATTAAGGAGGGCCTCTCTGAAAAGGTTGCATTGGGGTCAATCATGGTCAATCATGAAAAGAAATAAGCTAATAAAAGAGAGAAGAATGTTTCAAGCAGAGGTGAGGGGGTAGCAAAAATAAAGGCCCTGAGCCACCAAGAGGCTTGTGATGTTAGTTCTGTCTTTTGTTTTTAATTGAAGTAGAGTTGATTTACAATACTGTGTTAGTTTCAGGTGTACAGCAAAGTGATTTGGTTATATATAATATATATATATATACTTATGTCTGCATTCATTTTTTTCAGTTCTTTTCCATTATAGGTTATTACAAGATATTGGACATAGTTCCCTGTGCTATACAGTATGTCCTTGTTGTTTATTTTATATATGGTAGCGTTATGTTTCAAGAGTTGCAAGAAGGGACATGTGGCTAAGTAACTCTGAACATAATGCAGCAGTGGCGCTAGGTGAACCAGGAGAGATAGGCAGGGTCAGATTATGCAGTCCTTTTAGGTCAAGGCTAAGTATCTGAATTCGTTCAAAGTGTAGTTGGAAGCCATTGAAGGATTTTAAGGTTGGGGAGTGGGGGTGACTTGATAAAATTTATGTTTTTAAAGATGTGCTCTGCTAACCTTGGTTCTAGCTGTGATGTCCCTGAAAATAATTACTAAATATGGACAAACTACACAAAGCAACTTTTGGAAAGCCCTGGAGAGCAACTGAGACAGGCTGGGTATAGGGCTCCTTTCTTTAAGAGAAAGGAAGGAAAATGATGTTACTCAAATATTTTGGCTGTTTCGTCTGAAGATATTTTTTGGTTTTCGGTTCCTAGGAATACAGCCAAAGCAGAAAATGGCCTATTTTACAAAAGTGAGCTTGGAACTGAGAAAATGGATGGGACTTGAGGGAGAAACATCTTGGCGAGATGAACTTCAGCAAAGTGGATACAATAATCTGTGTGCAAATTTTCTCTCAAGTAGTTGGCTGATTCCTTAGCTATGCCTGTGTAGAGCAAGATTTCAAGAAACCTGGCAGAAAACAGTGGCTAAAAGCCAAACAGGTGAGCAGGAATTTCAGGTACACAGTGCAGGGAAGGCAGACACTTTCTTCAGACCCTGACAGGTTGGAGGGGCCTTGTTTGATTCCAAGTGCTTCCAGCCATGACCCAGAAAGGTCATGAAGAGCAGTAAGGTTCTGTTGCAGGAGTATAGCCATAATGACTCTGGTCCTAGAGTAGGGACAAATTGAAATAGCTGCTGAGAAATAGATTACATGGAGGATAGTGACTCAGAACCTTCAGGAAGGCGAAAGTTGATAGAATGAAAGCTCAAACTTGATTTTCCCAGTAGTAGGATTATGCAAGATTCATAAAGAAAAATAAACAGTATTTTTGGCTACCTCTGAGATGTGGACTCCGAATCCTGGCTTGGAATGAAATCTACTGTCTTGGAAGGATTTCCTTGAATTAGCATATTGTTTCTGGAGAATTTGTTTTATACTATTTTCTGGATTTGAGGTACATATTAATATATGCCAGAGAAAAAATAGGATGTGTGTGTGTGTATATGTATATATTTATATGAGAGGTCGAGAGAGAGATTTACTATAAGAAATTAGCTCACACAAATATGGAGGCTAGCAAGTCCAAAATTGGCAGGGTAGGCTGGCAGGCCGGAGAGCCAACGGTGCAGATGAAGTCTAAAGGTAGTCAGCTGGAGAAAGGCAGTCCTCTTGCTAGGGAGGCCAGTCTTTTTGCTTTATTCAGGCCTTCACCTGGTTGAATGAGGCCTACCCATATTATGGAGAACTTTACTCAAACCGCCAATTTAAATGTTAATCTCATCCACAAATACCTTCCAAGCTGACACATAAAATTAACCATCACAAAGTATAATTTGAATAAAATGCATAGATGTTAAGTTTTCAGTGGAATGAGTTTTGACAAATATATATTCCTATGTGACCACACTATAATCGAAAACATTTCCATCACCTTAGAATGTTTCCTCATGCACCTTCACATTCAATCTCTTACATTCAGTTTCTCCCATACAAGGCAACAATTGATTTAATTTCTATTACCAATTTTTCCTGTTTTACAGCTGTATGTAAATGGGATTTTAAATACCTGGCTTCATTTGCCCAATATGATTTCTGTGGAATTCATCCATGCTGTTTTGTACCTTGATTGTACTTTTATTTATATTTCTAGCTAGTATCCCCTTGTATAAATATCTACAATTTGTTTACTCATTCACATTTTAATTTGTTTCTGGTTTTTAGTATTATAAATAAAACTGTAATAAACATTCTTGTACGAGGATTTTGGGGACAGAAGTTTTTCTTTCCCTCTGGAAAAGTATTTTGAGATGAATTTTCTCAATCACAGGGTAGGTATGTTTTAACTTTATAGTGAACTGCCAAGTGGTTTTCCAAGTGATGGTACCAGTTTCTCTTTCACCAGCAAAATATGGAAGTTCCAGTGGCTCCACATGTCTACTACTAACAATTGGTTTTATCATTCTTTTTAATTTTAGCAATTCTAGTGATGTGGTTTTTACTTGCATTTCTATGATGAGTAATAATATTGAACACCTTTTATGTGTTTATTGGCCAGTTGTATGTTCTTGGGGAAGTGTCTGTCAAGTTGTTTGCCCATTTATATTTTGCTTGTCTTTTTATTATTGAGTTTTAGGGATTAAAAAAAAGAAAATATATATATGTATATATATATATGCATACATGTATATTCTAGATACAAGTTCTTTATCACATACAGGCATTGCAGATATTAATATCCAGGTCTGTGGTTTATGTTTTTATTTTCTTAATTATTCCTTTTGATGAGCACACATCTTGTTGTTGTTGAAGTCTTACTTACCAATTTTTTCTCTTACTGTTAGGGCTCTTCGTGTTCTGTAGAAAACTTCGTCTATCTTAACATCACGAAGATATTTTTCTCTTTTATTCTAGAAGTTTTATATTTTTAGCTTTTAAATTTCTTTCTATCATTCACTTTGAATTAAGAAGAATTTTCTTAACAGTTTTATTGAGGTATAATTGGCATACATTAAACTGCACATATCACGTAGGACGCCAAGTATGGCACCTCAAAGGAGTCTGATGTCTCAGTCTAATGGAAATTATACTATTTCACTTTTTTTATAGTTCTAAGCACACATTTTTAACATATACTTGCTATGCATTTTTTATTCCACCAGTTTGATATATACTTTAAAGTCTTGAAGCATTATTTTATTCAGTCTTTTAACCCAAGCCTTTAAGTGAGGCAGTGGTTTTATCCCATCCTACTTGATAAGCCACACATGAGTTAGGACCAGAGGTTGCTATGAGGGCCGCCCTGCTTTCCAAAGACTCAATTCCTTTTCTCTTTTCAATTGTATTTTTTGGTAAAATATATATAACATAAAATTGATGATTTTAACCATTTTAAGTGTATAACTTATTGGCATTATGCACATTCAAACTGCTGAGTGACCATCACTACTATCCATCTCCAGAATTTTTTCACCATCCCAAACTGAAACTCTGTATCCATTAAACAGTAACTCCCCATTCCCCTCTCCCCTTAAATTCCTGGTAAACACAGTTGTACTTTCTGTCTCTATGAATTTGCCCATTAAAATTTTTTTTTATGTATTGGGTGAAATAGAAGGGAATGTTTTTTCCCCGTATGAATACTTGCTTTTTCTAGCACCTTCCAAATCCCATTTTTTAAACTTCAGTTTCAGCTTGTTTCTAGGCAACTTTAAATCTTTCAATAAGTTTCCTTTAAGCACAAGGTAAAGCATACTTCCAGATATTGGGAAACCACGCCATAAATACATGCCTGGCACTTGAAAATGATTTTCTGGCCTATTTGGAGTAGCTGTAATACATGTCTTTTAAAAAATGTGGAAAGAGAGGAGGGAGAGGTTAAGTAGTATTTCTAGAGTAATGTGTTAAGCCAGCAACAGGGTGAAAAAAGAATCCAGAGTTGCTAACTCCCAGTGCAGGGTTCTCATGAGGGGCAGTTGTGAAAACATCAGTTTAAGCAATACTAATAAAGATGCCAATAGAGATGTGGTGTTTATTTGCAGATGGAAAGGAATAAAGTCCTTTCAATTATACTTACAAAAGGGTATGACATTTCCTATTATAAATATTCTTAATAGTTAAAGGTATTCTAATACATGGTTCTTGGTTAAATACAAAAATGCATTAACAGGTCCATTATCACCAGGAGCACTACCATCAGTGACTTCATGTTCCAGAGAATCTTTGGATACCTCTTTTACAGGGATTGTTTAAAAAAATGGAATTCATTAATTGTGTAATACTTGACCTTATTCATGTTCCTATTTCTGAAATTCTTTGTCAAAAGTAAGTATTTTAACTGTTTTGAATGATTTCTCAGCAAACTCTTGTTTATTACATGTCACGATCTTTTACAAGTTACAATTAATGATATATCATAAAGAAACTGTCTTCCACTGTTCCCCATATAGATTCAATAGAGGCTATATCTTCAGTCTCAGACTTTGTTCAGTTCCAATACATTTCTGTATAATATAAATAGTTTGTGGGACACTTTGAATTAAAACCATCTCAGTTTAGAAAATAGCCCAATTCTATTTAATAATCAAAATCTTGAGTTTATTTAACATAAGATTTTTCTACCATCCCAGGCTGAGATCGGCTTCAGCTGAAAGTCTTGCAGTAGGAAGGAGCGAGAGGCTGGCTTTCCCATCTGGCCCTTTCACATCTGTATCTTTACCAGCATTTGATGTTGACACTATTTTTATTTTAGATATTCTGATGGATGTGAGATGATATCTCATTGTGGTTTTAATTTGCATTTCTCTAATCTTTAGTGATGTTTAACACCTTTTCAAGTGCTTTTTTGTCAGCTATATATTCTTTTCAATAAAATGTCTCTTTATGTTTTTTGCCCATTTTCTAATTGCATTATTTGTTTTTTACTGTTGAGTTTTGAAAGTTCTTTATGTACTATAGGTATTGGTCCTTTGCCAGACAAATGGTTTGCAAATATTTTCTCTCACTCTGCAGCATATATTTTCATTCTTTTATCAGGGTATTTAGCAGAGCCAGAGTTTTAAGTTTTGATATAGTGTAAGTTATCTATTTTTATTTTATAAAATGTGTTTTTGGCATCAAGTCTAAGAACATTTTGCCTAGCCCTAGATATCAAAAATTTTCCCTTAGTTTTTTTTTTCCCCCCTAAGTATTTTATAGTTTTACATTTAAATCCACAATCCATTTTGAGTTAATATTTTTATGAGATGTGAAACTGGTTGTGTTCTTTTTTTTTTTTTTAAAACCTATGGATGTCCAATTCTTCAAGCACTACTTGTTGAAAAATCTATCTTTACTCCATTTAATTAGTTTTGCACCTTAAAAAAAAATTTGGGTATATTTGTGTGGGTCTATTTTTAGGTCTTCTGTTCTATTCCATGATTTGTGTTTGTCTCTCTGGCAATATCACATAGTCTCAATTACTGTAGCTATCTAATAACTGAAATTGGGTAGACGGATTCTTCCCACTTTGTTCTTTATCAAAACATTTTTAAGCTGTTCAAGTTTCTTCCTTTTCCTATGTAAATTTTATAATAGTTTTAGTCTATTTCTACAAATTCTTGAATTTTGATAAAAACTGTATATTACTTATATATCAATTTGGGGAGAATTGATATTTTTGCTATGTTGAGTCCTCCAATCCATAAACACACTATATCGCTCCAATTATTTAGATCTTTGTTGACTATTTTCATCACCATTTTATAGTTTTCAGCATGCAAAACTGGACATGTTTGATTGGATTTACTTCCTAAAACTTCACTTTTTTTTTTGAGCACATTTCTTAAATCTTGAGGTCTCTAGCTATTTTGCCTTCTCTCTTTCAGAAACTTTTTATATTTGTTCTATATATAATGTACAGAATGCATAGCTATATTTAATGGAGGAATAGAAAAATTTACATTTATTTCATCTTTCTAGATGTGGAAGTTGTGATTATTTTTTGAGATTTAAAAATTAAGAAAAAATCATGTATTTACCCATTTAGTTGTAATTTCTGGTTTTTTTCCCCTACCTTTGTATAGATTCAGTGTTCCAGCTGTTATTATTTTTCTTCTGCTTAAGGATGTCCTTTACCATTTCTTGTTTTTTTTTTTTAAACAAGAGTAATCCTTTTTTTAAAAAATTTATTTATTTTTGGCTGCGTTGGGTCTTCTTTGCTGCATGGGCTTTCTCTAGTTGTGGCGAGCAGGGGCTACTCTTCTTTGCAGTGCGTGGGCTTCTCATCGTGGTGGCTTCTCTTGTTGCGGAGCACAGGCTCCAGGTGCACAGGCTTCAGTAGTTGTGGCACACGGGCTCAGTAGTTGTGGCTCGCGGGCTCTAGAGTGCGGGCTCAGTAGCTGTGGCACACGGGCTTAGTTGCTCCGCGGCACGTGAGATCTTCCCGGACCAGGGCCCGAACCCCTATCCCCTGCATTGGCAGGTGGATTCTTAACCACTGAGCCACCGGGGAAGTCTGAACCATTTCTTATAGAACAGGTCTGTTAGTGAAGAATTATTTCAGCTTTGAATGTCTGAAAGCACCTTTATTTCACCTTGTTTATGAAATATATTTTTACTCAGAACAGAATTCCAGGTTGATTTTCTTTTTAATTCTTTTTAATTCTTCTCTGATATTTCTAATATCAATGTAAATTTTGATCTGGTTTCAAATTGATTGGTTACTCTTCTCATTGTGGGTTTTATTTTTCTCTTTCTTTCATGCCTGGCAATCTGATTAGATGCCATTCATTTTGAAATTTATCCCCTGTGTGTGTGTGTGCCCACATGTGTATGTGCATGTACTATATATATATATATATATAATATATATATATATACACACACACATATATATATATAGTACGTACTATATATATATGTGCAGTATATCCCCCCAGAGGGAGCATGGCGGGAGCGGGGTGCGGGGGCGGTGTGAGCGGGTAGCTGATTGCCCGGCAAAGAGGATGCTGGGAAGCCGGACGGCCTCTCACCTTCACGGAACTTCTTCAGCGCCAAGGGTCTGCCCTCCTCGTGCAGCGTCACGGTGGGAACATCCAGGAAGACGATGCTACCACCCTCAGTGCCCAGGGCTGCCCTGTCACCAGCAGCCACCAGACGGACCACTGTGATATGCGCGAGGCTGGGCAGGCCAGTGGCACTGTCAAAGTCCAGGCGACTAGACAGCTGGAAGCTGAGGGCTCCCTCCGGGTGGGCGCAGCCATTGTGGTGGACAATCTCCCAAAGATGGAGGTTGCTGTCGTCCAGCAGGGTCAGGAGGTGGCCCTGGCCGGGCTGGAGGTGCATCTGGGTGATGGTGGCCATGTCTCGGTGCAGGTGCGTGAACTCCACACCAGGGGGCACCATAGATCTTGACGGCCCCAGACCTGGTGCTGCTGGCCGTGACGCGAAGCTCAGGGTCGAAGGCCAGGGCGCTGGCTGGGCTGGTTGGGGAAGCCATGCTCCTCGGTCTTGGGGAAGGCGAAGAGCTCCTGCTTGAGCTTCTCGTGCGGCGTGTTGAAGCCCTGCCTGAGGAGCCGAAATTTCCTCATCTTGCGCCCGGCCGCCTGCCCGCCACGCAGACCCTCGTGCGTATTTTGTTGCATTTATATAAATATTAAGCCTTGGGGACTCAAGAGAAGTTACTTGGAAAGAAGTTTGGTCTTTTCAGGTGTTCTTTTTGGTTTTAATTTGTTATATGTGCCTGGAACAGTGCTCAGTTTATGGATAATTATACCCCTCTACTGAGGTAAACATTTTCTGAGCACTCTCTCACGTGAATTAGGAGTTTACACAGGCTGCCTGGGGGAGTCAGACAGGATTCGCGCCATGTCTGTGTTCCAGGCCCCATTCACTCTAATTCTTATGGTTGGCATTCCTTCAGCCTCAGGTGGTTTCCTCACTAGCAGATCTCCAGAGCTCTAGGTCTCTTCAGCGGCCCTTTCTCTTCAGGGACTCTGTTCTGTGGAATCTTGCTGCCAGGTTCTCCTCAGACTCTGCTTTGTCTCCTCAGCTCAGTGCATTCTCCAGGTTACGCCTAGTTTCCTCCTCCCTGTGCCGTGGCCTGAAAAGTCTCTCAAAGCATTAAACTAGAAAACTTGTTGGACTACTTTTATTTGTTTCGTGCCTGTCAGGGATGACTAACATTCATTGCATGATATCCATTGTTTTGAAAACTACTTTTCACATATAGTTTTTTAAATTTTTGGTAGTTTGGGTTTTGTTTTGTTTTTGTTTTTGAATTCAATATGTCGGTTTGCTTGTTTTTGATTAAAACAAACTTTTGGTAAATCTTGGCCAGAAGTAAAGGTGTGAGAAGTTCTATTTAACAACCGTAATTTGTTAGTTTTCAAACGCTGCTCTAACAAATTGTTATAAACTTAGTAGCTTAAAATAACATGAATTTATTTTCTTATAGTTCTAGAGGTCTAAAATCAAGGTGTTGGCAGGACCTTCTGGAGGCTTTAGAAGAGAATCCATTTCCTTTAATTTTCCTTTCCTAGAGGCTCCCTGCGTTCCTTGACTCATGGTCCCTTCCGCTGTCTTCAAAGTACATCACTCTAGCCTCAGTTACCAACTTCACAACTCCTTTTCATGACTTTGATCCTGCTGCCTCCCTCTTACAGGACTTTTGTGATTACTTTGGGCACACCCAGATAATTTAGCATAATCTCTCTCTCTCAAGATCCTAAACTTAATCACGTCTGCAGAGTTCCTTTTATCATGTAAAGTAACATATTTACAGGTTCCGGAGATTAAGACAAGGACATTTTTGAGGGCGGTTATTCAGTTTACCACACGTGTCAAATTCATTTTAGGACAACTGCAGAGCTAACAAGTAGATATTTCTTAGGCCCATGTACCTTATCTCTACTTTTTCTGAATAATTATTTTCTCATACTTATGTTATTATTCCTTTTTAATTAAAAGTATTAATATTTATAACATGGCAAATATTATGATCTATAAAAGAATATGAGTATGTTCTGCAGTTTACTTTGAATGAACTTACATTGAAATATATCTAGATAATGTGACAAATTGTAAGGCAAATAAATAATAATTAAAAAACACATGGGCCAAAGGAATCATCTGTAGTAAAATTTTTGAGCCAAATTACAATGTGTTGAAGGTACAATGTGGGTTTTTGTTTTTCTTTTAAGAATAACAGAAGATATATTGGAGGTCTCCTTATTCAAATTAAAGATCTGCTCATCATACTAACTAGTATACCTTAGAATTTTCTCAAATATACATCAGTTTAAGTCCTCTCAAGTACGGTGTTTGAGACATAGAACTATTAGGAATAACTATAGTAGTAGTTTTAACCAGCTACATTTCATTGTAGTAAAATTGTCTGTGTAATTGACAAAGTTGTATTTTGTAAGATAATTAATTATTTCGTGGTATTTCTTTATAGCACTGATGTCAAGATCTGAGATCTAGAGTTGGAAAGACCTGTGTTGAAAACTCTTTAATCTAAGGTAAGTCTCATTACCTCTTGTGAGGTAATGGAATATGGGTTGTGCTCCCAGTTCTTGACACCGAGTTCCTAAAACCCTTGTGATTTCTTAAGTAATAAAAACACTAGGAACACATCTTGTTCTATTGAGGCGACTCTGGGTGGGCTCCTGGTTGGTTCTTGGATGGGGGTTAGTCACCAGAAAGACATGATTAGATCCTTGGTATTTTCAGCTCTGCCCCCATCCTCCAAAGAAGGGAGTGGGGCTAAAAATGGAGTTAATAATTGATTATGCCTATGTGAAGAAGCCTCCATAAAATTCCAAGAGTACGGGGTTCTGGGAACTTCCAGGTTGATGAACACGTTCATGTGCAGGGTGACACATCCCAACTTCACAGGGACAAAATCTCACAGGCTTGGGACCCTCCCAGCCTATGTATTACTTCATCTGGCTGTTCATCTGTATTCTTTAATAAACTGGTAAATGTAAATAAGTGTTTCTCTGAGCTCTGTGAGCTGCTCTAGCAAATTAATAGAACCCGAGGAGGGAATTGTGAAAACCTCCGTTTTGTAGCCAAGTCAGACAGAAGTTGTGGGTACCCTGGGGACCTACTACTTTCAGTTGGTATCTAAAGTGTCATGGGAGCATTCTTGTGGGACTGAGCTCTTAACCTGTGGTGTCTGACCCATTTCCAGAACTGAGTTAAATTGTAGGCTACCCAGCTGGTGTCATGAATTGCTTTGGCGTGGGGAAAAAACCCACACACATTTGGTGACCAGAAGTGTCGGTAGTAGTGTTCTGTGTATAAGCAAAGTAGTGTATGTCAATTATATCTCAATAAAACTGAAAGAAAAAAAAAGTAAAGGAGAAACACACAGGAGGAAATCTGTAGGTTTTTTTCAATATACCTCTTCCTACTGCTTTACCTAGACTCTAAGATATTATCTACCTCATAGGGTTGTTTTCAGATTAAATGAAGGAATATGTATACAGTACTGAGTGCTTTAGTTATACATAGTTGTGTTAGTGCTTAGTGACAAGTAGTTAGGACGTAAAAATGTTAGTTGTTGTTAGTACTATTTTTATGGCCTGAATAATTTAGACTTTTGATGAGAGACAGGAAGGAGAGCATTCAACTTTTGTTAAATCCTTGTAGAATATGCTTAGTGTATTAATGTTTACCTCAGTGGGAGTAATCTGAGACCTGGAGATGAGGTTAAATTTTGAAAATTCTGAAGATTAACTGACAGAGACCTTCTTTAATGTTCCCTCTTTATTAGTTTGCATAATCAGGAGAGAAAACATGAAAAATGGTTGTCTGACAATTTAAAAATTTGAGCAATTCTGTAATGGTGATTAGATACATATCTAGAAGCAAAGTACCATTTATTGTAAACAAAAGAAAAAACAAAAAAAAACTTCAAAGATTAATTTTCTCTAAATGTCCATATGTGCACATTATTTATTCATTACCTGCTTTTTGCAAAATTGTTTAGCTTAAGGTCAAACATGTACTACAAACACAAAGATATATAAAATTATTAATAATTATATATAGATGATCAAAGGTCTAAATCTAAAGAAAGAGGTGGAACAGCAACTTGTTCAAATTAAATTGTTTAGAAAATAGATTAGTAATTTCACTGATAACTAAAACATATATTCCAAATTTAAGCAAGAGAGAACTACAAAGCAGTAAAAAACTCTTTTTGAGAGTTTATAACAAATACATAACCATAGAATTTAAAAGAAAACAGAGTAATTTAAGTTTCAGTAAGTATGATATAAAAATTACTCTCAAAATTCTTCTTAAAGCCATCACTAAATTGTTCCATGTCATAGAATATATGACATTAAAATTTCTCTTAAACTATGTCAGAATGCGATGGAAAACAAGAGAAGCCAGAGAATAGAAGAAAGATCAAGTTTGATTTTCTTAACCCTTGCCTTATCTTTTCCATTGAAAACATCTCTGCTGGGCATCACAGATAAGTGGACTTGCCCCCAAGCAAATAAATACACCCTATACATATGTGCCTTTGAAAATATAGGCTAAGGTTCATGCTGTCCTTTGTCTCATTCTCACAATATATTGCATTTATATAGTGCTTAAAGCAATATTTTTGCTTAAAGATTTTCCCAAACACCGAATTTATCCAACCATTACACACAGTTTTTTATTGAAAATGCCTTATATATCAGACACTCCCTAGGAGACAAAGGTCCTGACCAATCTTTTGCTCTCATTATGTTCTTGAGAGAGAGAAGGACCATAATTAATAAAGAAATAATATAAAATGCAAATATAAACATGCTATGACTACAATAAGGCAGAAGCAGGTAACAAAGAGTGTCTAGGATTCTACTTCATATGTGGTAGACAAGGAAATGACAGGACTCACGTTTCTATTTGATTTTAATAATTTTTACTTTTCTTATCATCACAGAAACAAATGGACAGATTTTTTTTCTGTAGATTTTCCAAAAGGATCATATTATCTCTGGTCTCTGAAGAGATAGCTGCACTGACTTAAGAGTTGATGCTATATTTGAGCGTTTATAGATACTTAATTCTAAAGTTGCTATTTTGAAATGCACTGTCATATCTTCGGTTAAAGGACTGCTGTAACATTATGTGCCATGTGGATTATTGTTTTGTATGTAGGGAGCCATGAAAATGTTTGGAACACTAAGTGAATTTGCACAATTACTTCTGCCAGATAATTTACTTCCTAACCAATTGTTTCCATTTTTGCATAAGTGACCAGTAAAATAAAGCAAAATTTCATTGCTACTTAACGTCTCCCAGCAAATTAGTGTCACAGCTAGATCTCTTGATCACCACCCAGTGCTTTTCCTGGGATATCACATTTTCTAAAGATAACTTGATCTTCTGATAAAAAGCCATCACTTTAAAGCATATACTGTATTTCATTGACTTTAAGTTACCATTGCCTCTAAGATGCACTGTTACCTCTAAAAAAGATGCTTCCAATTAAACTATAATTCAGTGCTTATTGTGACTTAGATTCATATTCTATACTTTTATATTGAAAGAACTCTTCCAGGCTTAATTAGACATAGGGTTTTATCTTTTATCAACCTTATACATGCATATAAGCAAAGTATAATCAGAGTAAATTGGTTGAGTTGTTCCTGAAAATTTTATACATTCAGACAAAAGTTTTCTAGAAATTTTTTAATTCAGTCATTAATATCCTCAAGAACATTGATGATACAGCATTTCTTAAAATCTTACACAAGAGAATTAAAACCTTTTAGTAATAGGCCCTAAGACAACTTTGAGGTTATGAAGATCTAGCTTACTTTTAAATACCATTTCAGAAATTTTGCTAAGTACTATCTGATTCAGTGTCTTTACTGATGGTGTCTAAGAGTTTAAAAGAATACTCCAGAATTATCCCTGGGCCTTTCTACAAGCCACTGCTATCCTTTCTCTGAGTTTTGATCTGGCATTTTGGTGGTTGCCCATACAGAGGCAATGGCAATTATGCCACAATTGCTAATTGGCTGACTGCTTTTTGGAAACATTATTGACTTCAGTACATATCCATTGCAAAGATTAAATGCAGAGTAAAAATGCAAAAAAAAAAAAAAAAATCAGTGTCTTGTGATTATGAAACCAGAGCAATATAGTAAGCATATTTTGTTGTTGTTCCACAAGTTAAATTAACATAGACCTTTCTTGATGCTCATTCCTAAAATATAAAAATTACTAATTTATCCTAATATACCTTGCATTCTCTGGAGAAAAATCTACTGTAAAATCTGCTTCTTCCCAAGCTTCCTTTTTTTTTAAAAGATCTGTGAAAGTTTTAGTAAACAAAATCCTCAGTAGCAACTGTTATAACTACATTTTAATCTGGGATGAACTTAGTTGGCAAAAGAAGCTTTGTTTAGCTTTTTCTTTGCGAGAGCTTTTGAGGCAGCAAAGAAGATAAAGAAGTGTTCTAGGATATATGGGAATTCAACTGAAGGAAATTCAACTGAATTTGATAAGACTGCTTCCTTGTGCTTCAACCCTCCGGAAGATGTGTGTGAAAGGCAGTCAACCACAGCCAAATCCAAGTTCATAGCATAGTTCCTCATTTGCTATTTGTTCCTTCCTGCTCAGTACATCTTACTGAATAAATACCTTTGGGAAATGGAGCCCACGCCCTTGTTCTCCTTCCTTTTCTAAGTTGATGATAGATAAGGTTTATCAAGTCTCAGTTACATGTTACTTTCACCATAGTCTAAAGTTTGAAAGCAGGTAGATTCTGAAGCCTAGATATCCCTAGAAAATGTCACATGGCAGACTGGCTGGCTGACTGCTGAGACTCTCCAAAAAATCCAGTCATTTCCTCTTCTTTATAGTTTAAATTCATGATCATACCTGTGCTTTGAGAGTGGCGCTATGCTATTTTTTAAATCACACTTAATAGCAACGATATGTTAACCAGAATTTCTATTATTAATTTACAGTGAGAATTAGAGCAGTCATATATTAAGGGATATTGAACTCAGTTTTAATATGTTCAACATCCAATCAAACACCCAAATCTTCTCCTGCTTTAGTGTTATCCATTTCAGTTGTCAGTGGATCCTTATAATGGAAAACAAAAACCTTGAACTCATTTTTGACTTCCGTGTTTCTCTAAACCATCACAATCATCCTACAGCAAATCCTGTGGACTCTACATTAAAAACACATTAGAACATTTCATACCATCCCCTTGTTATCACACTTGTCCAGACCACCATGTTCTCTTATCTGGATTACTGTAGTAACTTATTAAAAAGTCTCATTTCCACCTTGCTCTTTTTTAGTGTATTCTCAGCACAACCCCCAAAGAGATCCTAATAAAATCTCCTCCGCTTAAAACCCACCAACTTCTTCTCATCTAACTCAGAGTAAGATTCAAAATCTTGAGAATAACTTACAACAATCTAATGATCCTTGTGCCCAGCTTTCATTCCCAACTACTCCCTCCTCAAATTTTGTGTCCTCCTTTTTGTTTTATTTTTTGCATATCATTTACTCCTACCTAACATCTTTATATATTGCACTACAATATAAGCTCCACAGGGCAAGAATCATGACCAGTTTTGTTCAGTTATAGTCCCACAATGCAGAACAGTGACTTTTGCATGGTAAGCATACAGTACTTGCTGAACAAATGAATTTATTTTGTTAAGCTTAGCATATTCTTTCCTTGATAGATGTCAAAACTATAAGATGCTAGATGAACATATACTTCAAAGGAAAAACAATTATTTGCATGTTCCATGTTATGATTATCTGAGGCCTCCATTTCCATGAAGGTATAATATATGTGACATTTAGAGTCCAGATTGAGTGTGCGATTCAAGCTTCCACTTCCCGGAAAGTGCCTCATTGATCTTATTTAATATTGTATTTATTTTAAAAAATTAATTACACAAATAATGTATTATTGCATTGGTTTCAAAAAATAATAAGAGTGTTACATTTAAAGCTTAAGTCCTTTTTGATCACCATGCTCCTTTCTCCTCATCCTTGCCAGAATGCAATATGTATCTTTCTAGTAGAAACTAAAAATACTGTTTATATATCAAAATACATGGATAGAAAGTATATAACAAATTTAGTGCAAATTTTTATTTTTATAAAAATAATACCATAGTGTACATATCATTTTGTAGCTTGCTTTTTTTCTCTCAAATATGTTTTCAGTCTGTCTATGCTAACTCATACACTTGATTCCTTATAGATGCTATATATTATTCCATCAAAAGAACAAACTAGATTTAACTGTTTTTAAACTGTGGTTGTTTTAGTTTTTAATTTTGGCAAGCAGGGCTTCATTAAACACCTTAGAATGTCTCCATATGCATATGTGAATTTGCTTTTTCTATCTTAGATACTTAATATGAGAATTGCTGAATAACAGCATATGTGCATTTTTAGTGTTAACGTATATTGTCAAATTCTTCATCAAATTTGCTCTACTGCTTTATTCTCCCATCAAGAATGAAAGAAAACACTATTTCCTCACAACCTGCCAAGGCACTGTTAGCATATTAATATTATTTTTTCATATTTTCTGATCTGATGAATGATAAAGTAATACATGACGTCTATAAATTTAAATGCCTATGATTACTACTGATAAGTAGTCAATTTTCATATATGTATAGGTCATTTGAGTTTCTGCTTTTAAATACTGCTTATTCATATTCTTTGTTGATTTTTCATTTTACTTTTATTCTCATATTTTATCAATTATTCATATAGGTAATAAGTTACATCACTTACAGTATATCTTTTAAGATTATTTTTCCTACTTTTTTATCAAAGCATAAGTTTTGCTGTCATATTTATCAATCTTTTCTTTTGACACATGCATATGTGATAAAATACATTTTATAGTGAAATAAATGATGACAAAAAAATCAAAATAATGATAAAATCAAGTAGAAGCACACAGGTGTGAAATGTTCCCGTTATTATATTATTGATGGGCTCAGGGGTTGTTTTTTAATGTATGTGTGGTTTTTTGTAGGTATTAAATATTACATAGTATTTAAGAAAACAACTCACTGTCTTCACATTCTTTTTCCATTTCAGTTTTCAGTTTTTCAAGCACCTTTTAATTCTCACTGTTTTCTTTGTGCACCTTGATGCCATCATTAAGATAATGTCCACGGCTTGTTTTATTTTTCTCCCTGTCTCTGCCATGAGTACATTCTTCTCTCTCTGTTGCCTTCTGCATGAAACTGGTCTCAGTACGGTTTTACTTACCTCTATTATTCCCAGAACAAATATTTTCTTGTCTTACTTCCTATGATTCATTTAGCAGTTGACAGTTGAGAGAGAAAACAGAGAAGCAAAGGTAGTGAACTGCAGTGAAAAGATTTTGAACAGAAATCAAGTAAGTTATTTTGTGCCTTATGAGTATTTAACACAGGAGAAAAGATCGATTCTTCCTACCCTTAGAAGGCTTGCATTTCCATCAATATAAAATTAGCCCTGTCTCTCCCATTTCTGTTTTATCTACATATTAACTGCCTGAGAACTGTATGTATGACTTCTGCTCTGCCTTGGGTCACTTAAGTCTGTTTCTTTACAGCAAAATAAATGTTCTCAGATAGTAATCTCTTGAAGGGCAAAGGGCATGTCTTGTAGTTTTCTTTGTTCAGTGCCTGTGACAGCATTTTGGTGGTGAGGATTTTCTTTAATTTCTGCTTTGTCAGGGTAAATGGTGGTTATTAAGTCACCAGAATTTTCTCCTCTCTTTCTACTGTCATGTACTCAAATATCAAGACCTCTATTCATACTTCTACTGGAAAATATTCTGAATTCTCAACAAGTAATGCTTTTAAATCTCATTGTTGCCTTTATGAATTTAATACTAACATAGCATGTAAGGATGTCAGAGAAAAGACTTCATGAATGTCAAATAGCTTTATCCAGTATTTAGGAACTGTATTGTGTTAGGATTCCCATGGAGTTATTTAGCCATCAGACTGCCCTAAAACCAATATTTATACTAGTTTAAAATCCCAAAGTCAATATAGGAGAAATTCAAATACTCCACTTTTTATGAGGAGCCATATAAATAAAGTTATTTTCTATGTCTTTTTCATCCCTATGAAAAAAATTAAAAGCACGTTTCTTGTGTGTTCCAACTTATGAGTTACTTAAATACCCGAAACAAAATTTTTATATTTAATAGAAGCAACTTCTATTAATAGAAACAGCCTAATTCATAGGTGGAGAGAAACCTGTGAATAATCAATTTCCAAAAATGGAACAATAGATGAGAATGATCCTAGGAAATGTATGAAGGAAGTTAATCGTTTCTTCTATATTCCATATTTTATTTTTCTATTTTAAAGAAATTTCTCCTTTAACACTCATTCCCCACCCCACGCAGTGGGTCATGAAAATGAAGACGTTTTATTTTATGACCTAAGCAATCTACCTAGAGCTAATTTCATCAGTGCTACAGACAACAGCATAGAACAGTGGTTCTCAAAGTTTAGCATGCATCAAGGTCACATGAAAGGCTTGTAAAGACACAGATTTCTAATCCTCACCCCAGAGCTGCTTCTAATTTAATAAATCTGGGCCTGGGTCTGAGAATTTGCACCTTTAACACATTCACAGGTGATGCTGCTGTTACTGGTCCAGGGAATCACACTGGCAATCATTGATGTAGAGAAGTTCCGAGCTTGGGCAAGGATAGTAAGATTCCCTTTAGTAAGAATTTAGATTTGGGTAATGTTACCAGTTATCTTTGTGTAAAATCTGCGAGTTTGGGGCTGAAGTGGCCAGGTTGAGTCATGTGCAATTAGAGAAGTTATTTTGCAGAGAAAGGAATAAATCAGATATTCATCAAGCAAAGAGCAAAGCAGAGACAAAACAATATAGCTTCAGAAAAAAGAGGAATGGAAAAATCAGCTCAGAAATTTTCTAATTTTTCATTCTAAACACTTGATTGTCTGGTTGCAGTTTTTACTGTTGGGTTCTGAAAGATGCCCTTTGTAGCTTTATAATAAATGCCAACTTTTTTTTTTTTTTATCATCGGGTATTCTGCAAGGCATAGGAACTCATTTAACAAAATTATTGCTGAATGAAACAGAAGAACATTCATATTTTTGGGCTAACCTTATAAACTAATTTATTATATATGTACAATAACATAAACATAAGCTCTGCTAGTGGCAGTATAAAGATTTATGTGTTTATGTGTTTATATTTTGGAGTCTGTCTTCACCTCTAGAATGAGAACAGGGAACTTCATTCGGTTTGCTGCTGTATTCCCCATAACTGAAACAGTGATGAATGAATGAATGAATGAATGAAGGATAACATTTTAGTTTAAGCAGGGTACAATATCTTTTTTTGAGAAATATTATTTCTTAAAAGTGTTGACTAAGCCTGTTAGTTGCTTTCAGTGTTATGCAGTTCCTAAAATATTAATCACATTTTCATTTTCTCAGGGTTCTAAGTGAAATCACCAGGTGTTATGTAGCAGGTTACAACAGATCAGAATGGTCAGGTCAGAGTTACACAGATATTGATTGCAGAGATTATCTATGTCAGCAATTACGTCAACAAGATAGGAAAAAATATGATAGAAATCTATGGCATTAGTAGCTTTGTACACAGAATCAACCGATTGCAGAAATCTCAGTGGCAAATGACATGCTCATGGGACTGTGTTTGGCAACTCAATTTCATGCTGCAGGTCCCATGTGTGTGTTGGGATGGTTCTGTTCCATGCATGTTATGCTGAGTTCCTAGGCTAGGGGGGCAGAAGCCAAGCGGTTGTGATTTTCTTCTGGCAACTGTCAGAAGTTCCCCCAGGGAACTGGCAGAAATACGTGGCTGCTCCATAAGGCCTAGGCTCATTACTTTATTGCTGCTACTCATGTCACATCCCGTGGGTCAGAAGAAATCATATGGCCATACAAAACTTCTGTGGAGCAGAGAAATATACTCCCTATGAGGAGGTTAGAGAGAAATGAATTTTTGTTGAAAAATACTCCAATCTACTTCAAGTACTTTCGGCAAAAAATGAGTTACTAACACGACTAATAAACCCAAGGCAAACGTTCCCCTTGGTTAGTTCATAGACTAAACCAGAGCTGTAACTGAGATTCTTCTGTGAAGTGTTGTTCAGTGATACGTCTCCCATCCCCAATTGCAATGAAGGATTTAACATATATAGGGCTGTATCAGTCAGGGTTGAGTTAGGAAATACAGATCAACTCTAGTAATTTAAAGGAAATTTAATCTGGAGAATTGGTTGTGTAAGTGTTGGAAGGGTATGAAGAGTGAAAAGGAAAAAAGGTAGTGTTACATAGAGAAATAAAAAGAAAAAAAGATGTGATATATAAAGATCAAAAGCTGCAAAAGTCCTTGTGCTGGAGTCCATGAGCTTATGCTGCTGGTAAGCTGTTGGAAACCATTGTAGTTGCTGCTTTATCCACCAGAGAAGTTCAGCTCAACCAAGACTGAATCTGAAAAGGTAACTGCCTTTTTCAGGTTGCTTAAGCCCAATATCATATCCCCTTGCTGCATCTCTAGCAATTTTCAACAACTACCGAATTGTGGGAGCGAGAAGCTGGAAGCTTCTTTCTTCCTCCCACTTTCTGACTGCCTGTTTGACCTCCTAATGATAAGAAATCATCAAAAATCCAGCCGTCAAAAGGGATTTGGGAAATAAAATGTTCTGGTTGCAAGACTCCTGAACTATATAGCAGAGCCAAGAAAGGTGGAGTTTGGAATGCAAAAAGCAAATAGACAAATGATCTACACAAAGGACTGTTCTCTTTTGGCTGGAGGAAGACTAAGGGATTTTTCAGGAATACTCAAGGCAAGAGAAGTGACAAAATATGAAAATGATAGCATCTGTTGCCCTACCAGCCAGTAGGACAGGGTTTGAGCTTTGGTTAAAAAAAAAAAAAAAAAAGCAGATTCAAGAGTTGAGTGAATCAATAAATTCTGTTTTGTTTATTCCAAAAAATAAAAAAGAGTTTAGAGAATTCAGTTTATGAGCTGTGCTATGAGATCCCAGGAATGACCTTGGTGTTTCAAGGTCAGCATGATACTCTGCATGAAATACAGCACTTGCAAATATTTCAAGGACTGGCAGTGGGTCTCAGGACAGATGTGTCCAATGCCTAGAAAAGAATGTCAAGGTAGAAAAATTATACCAGAAAAGTCATGACACATGAGACACTACTGACCTTCATATTCTCTACAAAAACAGATCAGAAGAACAGGGATTTTATGAGATAAATTTCTGCTTAAACTGATGAATATTTAAAGCCAGTGGAGATTAATATTTAATATGATATAGTGTTTCTGTAGCCTGATGAAATCTGAGACAGTTTACAAAACTATAGACCTTAATAGATGGAATGAAACTAGTCCATCTAATCTAAACTTTACATATTATGACCCACCAAAGGAAATATATGTTATGATGGATTACATATGCAGACACACACATGCAAGTTAAAAAAGTTTCATGAAACAACACTTACCCACACTAGGGGATGCACTTTTTTTCTTTTTTAATTTTATTTATTTATTTATTTATTTATTTATTTATTTATTTTTGGCTGTGTTGGGTCTTAGTTGCTGTGCGAGGGCTTTCTCTAGTTGCGGCAAGCGGGGGCCACTCTTCATCGCGGTGCCCGGGCCTCTCACTATCGGGGCCTCTCTTGTTGCGGAGCACGGGCTCCAGACGCGCAGGCTCAGTAATTGTGGCTCACGGGCCTAGTCGCTCCGCGGCATGTGGGATCTTCCCAGACCAGGGCTCGAACCCGTGTCCCCTGCATTGGCAGGCAGATTCTCAACCACTGCGCCACCAGGGTAGCCCGGGGATGCACTTTGATATTTTCTATTTTATCTACTCAGTACTACTTAATTTTATAAAGAATGCTGGTTGTGACCAATTTAATTGATTTCATGCCCACTAAAGGAGGTGAAATAGTCCCTTTTAAGTTTAAGAAACACTGAAGTCTCACCTTATAGTTAAGAAAACTGAGACTCAGTTTGATCAATAACTCTACCAATTTCCTAATGTTCCTTATGAACACAGTTGTGTCATATTGTTTTCAGTCATAAAGTCCTTAAGAAGTGAGGCAATAATTGAGTTGTATTCAACAGCACAAGATTTTTCATTTCTGTTCTTAGCAAATGTTTCACAATGATTACAACTATGTATTTGAACCATGATGCTTCATAGGTTTATCTTATCTCCCCAATGAACTTGTTAGCCCTTTGAGGACAGAACCATCTCTGGTAATTCTCCTTACCTCCTGCAGCAATAACATGATTCTAAGCAGAGAATTCTAGGGCTCAGTAAAAGTATATTTAATTGAATAACAGAAAAAGAATTATAAAGAGTTTTAAAATTCATATGCCTCTGATTGATAACTGACAGGATTGTGTCATCCTTCCAAAAATAAAATAGAAATCATAGGGTTTTCTCAACAACATGGAAAAACCAACATATCATTTCTCTGTTCAGTATAAACTGTTGGCACAGTGACTCAGAATATTCTGGGTTTCAAGTCCATTAGTATTACCAAAAGCTTTTTTATAGGTTTGTAAGAACAGAATTTGGAATAGGCAAGCCGTCAGACAGTATGGCCCGCTCACATTTTCTCAGGTTGGTAGAGTGCTGATAATACCTTAACCGCTTAATAGTTATCCAAGATTCATGTTCTGCTAAAGTGTTTGGATTCCATGAAGAAAACAAATAGATAGGCTGGTTTTATATGAAAAGGGAAGAAAACAATCTCCACAGAGACTTTCAATTCTGTCTTTCTATCAAATAGAATTTTTATGGCTTTGGCATAAACCCTTGAAAAGCTTAGATTTTAATAGAAATGCCGATGTAGTTTTAAATATAGCACCCCTGGTCTATGCTTGTATTACAGTGAAATTTAGTGTCCCTCACAGCAACCAAATATTGGAAATCTCAATGGCAGCGTTCCCTTCAATGTTTAGCTATTTGAAAATCTTTCTTTTGATAGGAAATGTATTTGTCACCATTTAGATTTGGCAAGTACTGAATGATGTAAAAATTGCTATAACCATTTTAGGCCTGTGTACTTAAAACTACTACTCATGCAAATGTAAGTTTTAAAGCTCATAAATTTGGTGAAATGTATTTATTACCGATGAACTGTAATTCTTCATATGCTGTCAGCAAGATGTAGTAAAAAGAATACTGCACTTTGAGAAAGAAAACACTATTGTTAGAACTAAATTTTACATTCACTATCTGTGAGATATTGGCGGATCTCTTCATCAATTTAGGTCTCAGTTTTCTATCAGCAAAATAGGAACAATAATGACATTCTTTTTTTTTTTAAGTATTTGTTTGTTTATTTATTTATTTATGGCTGTGTTGGGTCTTCGTTTCTGTGCGAGGGCTTTCTCTAGTTGTGGCAAGCGGGAGCCACTCTTCATCGCGGTGCGCGGGCCTCTCACTATCACGGCCTCTCTTGTTGCGGAGCACAGGCTCCAGACGCGCAGGCTCAGTAATTGTGGCTGACGGGCCCAGCTGCTCCGCGGCACGTGGGATCTTCCCAGACCAGGGCTCGAACCCGTGTCCCCTGCATTGGCAGGCAGATTCTCAACGACTGCGCCACCAGGGAAGCCCAATAATGACCTTCTTAAATGGTCATTGTGAAAGTCATGTGAGACATAAGTGAGATGTGATTTTTAAGCATAGAAAGTGGCTTAACAAGTTATATATTTTTTACATACATATTGTTTATTTTAAAATATATTATAATCATAGTATATATAAACATTGCAATATATTGTAAAACTTTAGGAAACAAAAATTAGAGAGATCACTAATTATATGAAAAAATCTATAAATTCTATAGGTATTGATATTCATTCTTTATGTAATCACTTTTCTTATATATAAATTACATGTAACTTTTTTGTCATCAGCATAAATACCTTTGTAAACAAGTATATATATATATATATGTGTATGTGTGTATATATGTGTTTGTGGACACATATATGCATGTGTATACACACACATACATATAATTATTTCTTTAAGAAAATACATGAAGTGGATTCATTAAGTAATCTTAGTGAAAATATTTACAGTCAATTGCCCTGTATAACTTTGTGCTAACTTTTGCTCCCATAAGTAGTTAGATACAAGTTCTTGGTATTTATCCTTTAAAAAACTCTTTGGTAATTTGGTAGTTAAAAATAATATTGATCTTTCAATAAATATGTATTTGCTAACTAATATAGTTACGTATTTTAAAATAATTATTAGGTATTACTTTAATGTTCTTTCTTCATTTTTCTGTCAGGGAATTTGTCTCTTTTTAAAATTAATTTGTATGCATTCTTCATTATTTGCTGAGCCTCAGTTTTCTTATCCGGAACATGGGTAGAATAATAATTCATGAACTTTTTTATTGTGATGATTAAATGAGGTAATATAACCTAGAATGTGGAGATAACTATTAATAGAATGTCAAAGTATTGTAACTAATAAGAGATAGAGATGTAAGTTTAATTATTATGTTCCACATCCCATGCTCTTTTCAAAATAGACCTCTATAAACCAAATTATAACAACCATTAATATACATCATTTCAAAAAATTGATATAATTTTTCCATATTTCTTTTCTGGAATTGATGCAACCAATAAATATTTATTAATCTCCACATGGGTCTAGTCATCTGCCTAGGAGCTGAGACTTTAAGAGAACACATGTACTCTTATACTTTTAAAATACATACACATAACTCATGTCACTTTAATATTATCACAAATCTATTATTAAATATTCTTCTGTGGGTAAATGTGTAAACAAATTGTGGTACACCTATGCAAGAGAATACTACTCAACAATAAGAAAAAGCAAACTATTGGGACATGCAACATCTTGGATAGATCTTGAGGGCATTGTGCTGAATGAAAAAAGCCAGTTTCAAAAGGCCACATACTGTATGATTCTGCTCATTCTGGAAATCATAAAATTGTAGTGATGAGAAACGGATCAGTGGTGGTCAAGGGTTAGTGCTGTGGGGAAGATGTGACAAAGTGTAGTGAGAGGAATTTTGTTTGGAGTGAGGGAATATTACTGTGTCCTGATTATGGATCTATACATGTGATAAAATTGTATAGATTTATACACCCACACAATGAATGACTATAAAGCCTAAAGAAATCTAAATAAGGTGTGTAGTGTAGTTCATAATATCATGCCAATGTCATTTTCCTATTTTTTTTTAAACTGTGGTATAATTGTCACATAACATCGTGTTAGTTCCAGATGTTCTACATAGTGATTCGATGTTTGTATATATTGCAAAATGATCACCACAGGAAGTCTAGTTAACATCTATCACCATACACAGTAAAAAATTTATTTTTCTTATAATGAGAACTTTTAAAATCTACTCTCTTAGCAGCTTTCAAATATGTAATATACTATCATTAACTGTCTTCACCATGCTGTACATTATATCCCTATGACATTTATTTTATAACTGATGTTTGTACCTTTTGACCCCTTTCACCCATTTTGCCCCCTGCCCCATCTGCCTCTGACAACCACCAATCTGTTCTCTGTATCTATGAGCTTGTTTTGTTTTGTTTTGTCTTTTATATTCCACATGTAAGAGAGATCATATGGTATTTGTCTTTCTCTGTCTGACTTGTTTCACTTAGCATAATACCCTCAAGTCCATCTATGTTGCTGCAAATAGCAAGATCTCATTATTTTTTTATGGCAGAATAATATTCCATTGCATATATGCCACAATTTCTTTATCCATTTATCCACTGATGGACACTTAGGTTGTTTCCATATCTTGGCTATTGTAAACAATGCTGTGATGATTACGGGGATGCATATATATTTTTGAGTTGGTGTTTTCATTTTCTTCAGTTAAATACCCAGAAGTGGAATTGCTGGATCATATGGTAATTCTGTTTTTAACTTGAGGAAACTCCATACTGTTTTCCACAGTGGCTGCACCAATTTACATTCCCACCAACAGTGCACAAGGGTTCCTTTTTCTTCATATCCTTCCAAACTCTTATTTCTTGTCATTTTAATAATAGCCTTATTTGTGTCTTCTACAGTTTCTTTCATCAGTGTCTTATGGTTTTCAGTGTGCAAGTCTTTCACCTCCTTGGTTAAATTTATTCCTAGGTATTTTATTCAGTTTCCTGGTTTTGACAATTGTACTTTGGTTACGTAAAATTTTATCTTTAGGGGCAGCTGGGTGAAGGATGCGTGAGAATGCTCTGCATCATGTTTGCAACTTCTTTGTAAATAAAATTTTTAAGTCAGTAGTTGAAAAATTCATAGCCATTGTTCCATGCACTTACTTGTACAGCCTTCAAGAGTACCATAATTGATGATGACTGATTTGTAGTTAATTCCAGTAAGACAGGAACCATGAATAACTTTTCACCACTCTATCTCCAGCACTTAGGATATTTCCCGTAACAGAGAAGGCACTCAGTAAATGCTTGCTAAATGAATAAACTGATGCCAAAAAAAAAATTATCAAGTAGGTGTATCTGAAATAAGCAAGCTATTTGCATATTATTGGAATTTTAGATTGTTTCGAACATCTGCCACTATAAATGTTGTCACTACAAGGAGCATCTTTATTTGTACAATTGATCTCCCACTCCTTATAGAATTTACGTATTTTCTTTAAGAATCAGTTCTCAAGAATGAGATGACTGGGTTTAAAATATGTAACTTAAAAAAATATATATGTAACTTTATTTGGAGCTTAAATTTTTTTTTATCAATTTACTTTATTAAATAGCATAATTTACTGTAATTATTTTATTGAAACTGCCTCATCTCCCACTTCATCTTGAAATCACTCTATAGCTGATTCTTACCTTATATCTGCTACTCAACTATTTACTTAGTTCCTTACCCAAACCTGCATCTCATTTCAGCACTATACATCGTGATAAAAGACATGATGAGGAACTCTAGCATGAAGATCACATTGCTGTGTTTGTATTTATATTTGTGTGCGTGTGTGTGTGCCCCCCTGCATATCACATACGGGGCAGGAATTAGACAGATAACAGTAAAATTCCTTTATGAAGTGAACTTTAGGAATGTTTCAGTTGAACTGTGTGTTAAACAATTTACTTTGTGTGTTTACTTACATAGTGTTGTCAGCAGTGACAAGTTCAAGTTTAAAATCCTGAGTTAAGTCTTGAGGATGAATGCTCCTAATGGTATTAATTAAAATGTAGAGGCATTGTAGTTTTTAGATAATTCACTAACCAAGTGTCAACAAGATTAGGAAAATATTGTTCTTTTCAATATTTGCTCATTTTTCTACATTGCCTAATCTCTGAAATGGATTTTTATACCCTTTAATGTATCCCTTTTGCCAGAAAAGCTACTGTGTAAATCATCGCCTTAACATGTTTAGCAATTTTAGAAGGAAACTGGAGTATATTGGAAAATTTCAATTTTAAAACCAGCTTATAATTTTTTTAAAACAGATATATCAATTTTTTACTTTTTATTAAAACCATTCTTAATTGAGTATGATTTTTATCTGAATTACAGAAACCTCTAATTACTGATACTTTGTTAATTTCAGGAGTAAAATTTACTGGAACTTGTATTTAACTTTTTGAGTCATGACGCTGCAGAATCTAAGGTGACTTTTTGTGGCCAGGACATTTCAATTAGTAGTTTAAAGTGACAGATGTGCACACTACAGTGAATTTCCTAGTAACATATATTAATCTAGAAAGGATTTAAGAGTTAAAGTTGATTCATTTTCCAGTAACGTTGTGTTAGAATTTACTTTTATGAAAATTCATCATTACTTCATTATTTTAATGGGATTTTATGAAATATAAATTAAGAATGTATTTAGTTTCTTAACTAGTCTATGGAAGATCCACCATTTCTCATTTATGTTAGAAAGATATTTAAAGAACACTTGACTGTTTGGGCAGCAATCATGTAATAGTTGAAAATTAAGCTCATTAACTGATAGCACCAGATTTTGTGGCAGTCTGTGCAGGCAAGATATATTCATTCAATAATGATAATGTGCCTCAAATTAGTTTACTAACTGTAATCCCAAAGTATGAACAATGTTTAATGTTATAAAACGAGTCTAAAACTCACAGATTACTGTGGGAAATCATGATAATTACCTGCTCACTCTTAGCATAGCAGCGATTGTCAGTCTGTTAATTAATGAATTGTCTCAGTTGGTTAACATAGATAATTTCTTGCCACGTACTGTGTTTCTAATTCTGACAGTTGGTCTTTCAAAATATGCATTATTAATCCAAAGACATACTGAGGATAGGATGGATGAACTTAAATTAAGCAATATTAAATTTATTATTCAGTATAATTAATATCATAATTAAAATAGTGTCTCAAAACTTTTTTCTATTTCATGACGGCATATTAGTTGTCATTTTTCTGCATGTAAAATGAGGTATTAATTTAGTCTTAAGATGATGACAATATTGTTTCAAAACAATGTAACTAGAATACATAAATATAAATACATTACCACGTAAGAAAGATTTTGTTAAATTGGTGGTTTTTTCCTTACCAGCTTTTCCGGCTCCAAATTAAAACAAACAAAAAAACCCCCAAAACCTAAAGATCTAAAGCATTTAGTTGCCTTATGAATTAAACTTTAAAGCAACTCAGGACCCACATATCTCACTGCCAAGTTATATTTACTTCGATTTAAGGTAAATAGTTTTGTCTTTTTAGATACCTGGGATTATGAGAATCTTAAATTGCTCTTGCCTTATGTAAAATATGAATAATACTGCTTATAACCTGACTGCCTTAGAGAGAGATTATGAAGCGGGTTGATGAGTTACCTAACAAGGACTTCTAAGGTTCTTGGGAAAAAACAAAACAAAACAAAACTCCACAAATATACATTTTTGGTACTACAAGAATAGTTAAGCATTAATTGTGGCATAAAAGATGTGATGCTGTTAAAGTACTGCAATATTAAACTCTATGTACTTCTGATCTGAGGATTTTTGTCAGTTTCTCATAAGAATTCCACAACATTTAACAAACATTTCCAGTCAATGCACTCTAGTGAACTACAAGCTAGTCTCCATTTTATATGCAAGTTCGTGGTATAGTGTTTTGTTTTTGTTGTTGGGAGTAACAAGAAATAAACGTGACAAGAATTGGCTTAAATAGTAAACGGAAGTTTCTGACTTGATGGAGCAGTGTCCTCAGTAATGCTTGATTTTGAGACTCAGTGATGTTCCCAAGGATGAGGTTTCTTTCTCGCTTTCCACTTTGCCTTTAATGCTATTGGGGTCATCCTAAGACTTTCTCCCTTCATGATATGAAGATGGTATCCAGCAGCTCAGAGGACTGCACGCTTCCTTCATCTTATCTTAGCCTCAGAAGTCCTTGAAAAACTCTAGGGATTCAGTTTGACAGGATCATCTCGGGGCAAGTGCCTGTCCCCAGTCCAATCCCTGTAGTGAAAAGGTACTGACTTCCTTAGCTTAGGTCACGTGTTCTGCCCTGGCACTGTGGGGGTAGTCGGGTTGTTTGGGACAACATAGATCCCCAAATAGAAATCACGGCCTTTTATGAAGGTTGAGGTCAACGTTTGAAGTAGAAAAGGATATCTACACATCTGTCTATCTATCTATCTATCTATAGAGAGAGAGAGAGAGATATCCTATATATATATATATATATATATATATATATATATATATATATATATCAGCTTCAAACATTAATGTCTATTCACAATAAGTTAGTTCTTTTATTTTTTTTAAAGAGGCAAGTGTGAATGGTATGGCCAGGGTATCAGTGAGTCCCTGAGTATCAAATTAGCTCATGTTTTCCCTCAAAATTACATTCCAATAATGGCAAGTCTGATTTTATTAATAAACATATATTTTTCAATGAATTCCTCTTCTGCAGAATATCAGAAAAGTTTTAGAGTACACTTACATATTCTAGAGAGCACCCCTGGCTTTCATTTTTTATTTTACCTCCACATCTGGTTCTGGTCTGTTGATTCTTGCTCTGCCCACCCATTGGACACTACTGCTCTGCTTTTCCTCAAGACCGTGGAACTTGGTGTCCCTCTGCCCAGAATACGTTTTACCCAGCTCTTCAGGAGGCTGGTTGCTCATCGTTTCAGGTCTCTGTTTAAAAGTCATTTCTAAGAGAGGCTGTCCTTGACCAGCCTATCTAAGTGACGTCCCCATCATGCAGTAATTTATTATTTATTAACTTTTTTTTATTATTCTAATAAGCATCTGATATTTTTCGCATTATTTTCTTTGTTGGTTTTTAAATTGATAATTCTGTTTCTTTGATCTCTTCATATTAAAATGTTAGCATTATGAGAGACATTGTCTTACTCGTCAAGACTGTTTTGCTCACCCATCTGTTCCCCACATACAGAATAGTGCCTGGTATAGAGAAGGTGTGACGAACATTTACAGAATGAACAAATGAGTATGTTGTCTCTGAATGTGTTTTTCTCTCTTGCTCTGTCCCTCAAGCATGGGCATGAACTTTCCCTTAATCTCCCACTGAAGACACTGAAAATTAAAATATAATAGAAAAGAAACAAAACCCTGGGTGTAATTTATAACTGGTACTGGGCAGGTCAGCTCAAAGGTACCACCTAAACTAAACTTACCGTTAAGACATTTCTAACAGGATGGCTCCTGTTTAGCTTCCTGTCTGTATTTGTGTGGTAATGGCCAGTTTTCTTCCCTCCTAATTCCTCTGCTCGCCACACACTTAAAGGAGTGTTCTTGAGCTTCACAATCCTACTACCCACAGGAGGACAATGTCTTTCTTTTCTTCGAATCTGAGACCTACTGAATTCATTTCCTGTCCCCAGTTTGACCTCTTCACGGGATGGTTGTCATGAGCAGTTCTACTTATTTTAAGGAAGATTCCACTTCCAACCACAGAGGTGCAGTCTGGCCCATTGTCTTCAAAAGAACAATTTTCCTGGAATACAGTAGTCATGCATCAGCCCCTTACCTGACTTAAATAATATTTAGATTATTTGTCTTAAATAATAATAGTGTGGGAGATCAGCAGTTTGATGCAATAGTCCAGTGTTTAGCCAAGCCCAATTTATTTCCAATGTAGAGTTTCTCTTCTAGCTCAAGTTAATTGGGCTTTCTCATCTTTCTTTAAGTCTTTAGAGGTCTTAATTGCTTATGTCTTGTGGACATTGTTTTCACAAGAATCTCCCCCAAAGACTTGCTATAATTTTCAGAGACAGCACATTCTAAAGCCATACTTGGAAAAAAAAAAATTCCTCTAAGGGGAGCACCATCTGCAGATATGCAACTCTACTTGCAGCATAGCCAACCTCTTTGTATTATCTGACAGAGCAATTGCATCCCCTGGAGTCACATCTCTGCTTTACATCTTCAAAATTAAAAGGCACATTTTCAGTGCATGGTTTTCCTGGAACAATAAAACAGCCTCCATGAAAGTAGAATACAAGTCTCTAACAATTGGAAAGCAGAAAACGTCCTGACTGCTTTAAAAGATCATGTTTGTTTAGTTTAGCTTTTATTTGTTTGTTCCACCATGCCCTCAGCTTTGCTTACGCCAGCTTTAGATTTCAAAGATATTAGCATGAAGTTTGCATCTAGGCCTGAATCAAAGTTTCTGGTATGCGCATCCTCTACAGAGATCTATACCAATAAAATATCTATTTATGCCCTTAGTAATCCTTTTACTGCCTTTTCTTTCTCCCAACTTGTTCTTATGTTGCAATCAGCTAGTTATACCACCTGGGGAGGGAATGGAGGAAGACCATTCAGAGATTTTCATGCCAAAGTGAGATTTTCAAGTGGAATACAGGTCCAAGCAAAACTGTTAAGTAAAATTTTTCACAAAAACCAGTGTTTGTCTTACTGTTCTTCAATAGGAGAAACTGCTTCACCATTTTAGGTTTAGTTACCATCTTCCAAATTGATAGACTGATGACATTTGGAAGAGTGACAGAGGGATTATGATTTTCTCGTATCAGGAAGAAAGTCCATTTTTTGCATATAAAAAGGATTTTGGAAACTGGTTGTCTATGGTGAAGAATTTATGCAAATGATCAACAGTTCCTGCTTGTATTTCCTGATAAACTTTAGTTTCTCTAAAAGAAATTCAAATGTTTCCTCACATGTAAATTACGAGGACAACTCTCCTCTGGGGAATATAGTTGTTAATGCTGGACCAGATATAATTTGGAGGCTAAACATGGAGGCAGATTCAAGAATAGCTTTTCCTTAACCTTCTAATGATAAAGGCCAAATACTTGAACTTCCAGTTTGCTAACCTTTAAGACCAAAGGTTTTGAGAGAGAAGAGCCCATGTTAATGGCTTAATGGAGACATCTGACAAAGGTAATTCATTTTAGTAGCACTTTAATGAAGTGAGAATTTGGCAAAAGAAACTGAGAGGCTGACAAGTCAGAGGTTGAGGTGGTAATGGACTGGATGTCTCTTGAATTATTGGGACTTTGGTTTGGATGATTTAGTAAAAGATATATTTAAGACTATTATGGATAGAGCACTCAAAGGTGTCATTATCTCAATCCTCTCAACTCTCCTACTGTAATACTTCTTGAAATCGTTAGTTCCTCTCACTTCTTATTGCCCTTGCCTGAATACTTGCATAGACTATTATTATATTAGCTTCCAAATTAGCATCCCGCATATCACTGTTCTCTGCCATGGTCCATCTTCCATGTTTCACACAGAATCATTTTTCTAAAACACCAATGCTTAAAATCATGTGTACTTGATGAGAATGTAAATTGCTTCCACCTTAATGAGCAACTTTGTGGCAATATCAGTCAAAACTTAAAATCCACATATCACTTAACTGAGCAATTTCACTTTTAGGAATTTATCTTATAGCTGTATTCACCCATGGAAAATGTTGAATGTGTAAGAATACACATAGAGCATCAGTGATAGAAAAGATTTGGGAAAGCTGATATCTATCAGCAAAGAACTAGTTAAATGAATTGTGGTATATTAATACGATAGAATTTACATAGCCATTAAAATGAGTGAAACAGATCTGTATGTATAAAAATGCACTAGATTTATTTATTTGGGGGGAAATAAAGTGTAGAATAGTGTGTGTGGGAAAGTATATAGAAAGAGTGGAAGGATAAACAAGAAAGTGTTCATAGCAGTTATTTCCCAGGAGGGATCTAGGAGGAAAAAGTAGAAGGGAGACTTACTGGTCATTGTAAACGTTTTGCTTGTTTAGAAATTGAACTCCATGCTTTAATGCTCATTAAAACAAAATTGATTTTTAAAAAATCATTCAGTGGTTTTCAGTAAT
This sequence comes from Eschrichtius robustus, assembly GCF_028021215.1. Lineage (NCBI taxonomy): Eukaryota > Metazoa > Chordata > Mammalia > Artiodactyla > Eschrichtiidae > Eschrichtius > Eschrichtius robustus. The sequence continues at coordinate 87,765,878 of NC_090828.1, forward strand.
CTCTTGGATGATCTTCAGAATCATAAGTATTAATGTATATATGTGTTATATCTACTATAATAAATTTAGTATTATTATACATAATATAATGCCATATATATCTATAATGCCACATATATCATAATGTTATATATATACATTATAGTGTCATATATTTAATATCATGGAAGCCATCTATATTTTATCTTTCTATCTATTCATCTAATCATCATGGTCTGTAGGAACATTTACTTTGCCAGTTACCATTAAAATAATACTTCCAAATTTCTACCGACAGAGCTTCCTTAGTTTCTTACAGGTTATGTAGTTAGGGAGTTTGGTGGTGTTCATTATAAATTAGTTGTGTGTTACTCTGAAGATTTGCTTCAAGTGAAGCTTCTTTAGCAAAATATTTTCTACATGGAGCTAATACCCAGTTATATGATGTAGCTTTACAAATAATTTATTGTGGTATAATATACACACAGAAAATTACCCAAACAATAAGTACACAGCTAAATAAATAAATATCACAATGCTACCAATTCATTTAACCACCACCAAAAAAAAAAAAAAAAAGACATAACCATATAGCCAGACTATATAGTGTTGAAAGGAAACTACCTGCCCTGACTTCTAACAGCATGGATTAGTTTTTCCTGTTTTAAAAATGTGTATAACTAGATTTATATAGTATCATTTTGTTCTCATGTATTTCCTTCAGTGTATGTTTGTGAGATTTATCCGTGTACTTACATGTAGCATGGTTCATTAATTTTCATTAATAATTAACATTTCATTATATGAATACAGTACAATATATTTGTTTATTTTACTATTAACATACATTTAAACAGTTTCAAGTTAGGAGCTATTATGAATAATGCTGGCATGAACATTTGAGTACACGTCCTTCATAACACACATGCAAACATTTCTATTGAAAAAAATATGTACATATGGAACTGCTTGGTCATATAATAGAATAGATATACATTCTGTTTTATTAGATACTGCTAGTTTTTTTATAGTGGTTGTATGAATTTACCTCCTAGTAGCCGACTATGAGAGTTACAACTACTGTCTGTCCTCTTCAATGGTTGATACTGTCAGTCTTTCAATTTGTAGTTATTTTGGTACGTGTGTGTGTGTGTGTGTGTGTGTGTGTGTGTGTGTATGAGACAGAGAGAGACAGAGAGAATATGTGTGTGCATGTAGTAGATCTATGGATCTAATTTTTAATTTCCCTGATGATTAATGATGTTGAACATACTTTTTGTTGGTTGGACATTTGGTATCTTTTCTGTGAAGTGCCCATTAAGTCTTTTCCTTATTTTTCTATTAGGTGCCCATTAAGTCTTTTCCTTATTTTTCTATTAGGTTTACTGTCTTTTTCTTATTGATTTATATGAATCCTTTAAAATACATGCTCTTTAAATACAACTTAATTGTCAGATACATGTAATTAAAATATCTTCTGATGCTTGCTGAGTTGCCTTTTCACTCTCTTAAGGACGTCTATTGATCAACAAAAGTTCTTAATTTTAAGACATTTTAATTTATCATTGTAATTGCCTTTATAGTTAGCATTTCTCTTTTCTATTTAAGAAATCTTTGCTATCCCAAGCCATAAAGGTAGTCTCCGTTGTTTTCTTCTAGAACCAAACTAACCAGCAGAAATTTTCATGATGATGGAAATGTTCTAAATCTGTTAATACATTAGTCACTAACCACATGTAGATATCAATATCTTGAAAAGTGACTATTACTACTGATTTACTACTGATAAACTGAATTTTTAATTCAAAGTTAAATAGCCACATGTGACTAGTGATTACTGTGTTGCATAGCACAGTTTATTATTAATTTTAAAATTTCACTGTTAGATCAACAATAATCTAGAGTATTTTGTCTGTTTTTTAGTTTTTGGTTTTTTTTAAATCATATAGCAGTATTTTGGAAAGTGCACCTTTTGTAAGTGAATTGCAGTAATACTTTTGTAAGTATGTATGGGTGGGTGTTTTTCTTGACCCTATTCTATTCCATTGGTCTATTTACCAATCCTGTTACATTCTCTTAGTTATTGTAACTTTATAATGTTTTTTGATTTGTGGTGGTGTAAGTCCAATATTTTTTTCTTTTTTTTCAAGATAATTTTGGGTATTTATGGCTCTTCCTAATTCTATATGAATTTTTAAATCAACTTGTTTATATCTTAACTTGCTGGGACTTTGAGATTTCATTTAAATCTAAGGATACTGTGGAGATATTACATATATATGTATACACATATATATAAATTAGACCAAGTTGTTGATCATAGATTTTAAATGTTCTATATACTTAGAGATTTTTGGTCTTGTTCTATTAATGACAGAGAAGCTTGATAAATTATGCTACTATGCTTGTGGATTTTTTTCTCTCTTCTCTTGTTTTATGGCTTTGTGAGTACACACACAGTGATTTAGAACTGTTCTATTTTCCCCTGATTTGTTTTCGTTATGGCATCTCTCTTTTTCTCTAATAATGCTTCTTGATTTAAAATCTAATTTCTATGATATTAATATAACTACCAGCTTACTTTTGGCTAATGTTTTCTGTTACATCTACTTACACCTTTTTATATTCAATCTTTGTGTCTTTATCTCTCTTAAGCAGCATAGAATTAGGTTTGTGTGCTTATTTTGTTTTTTCATTGAAGTATACTTGACATACAATGTTATACTTTGTGCTTGTTTTCTATTCAGATTGATACCCGGTTTTTGGAGTATTTGGACCACTTAACATTCAATGCGATTCTGATAAATTTGGGTTTAAATATATAAACTTACTATGTGTTTTTCTCTTTTTCCCCATCTTAATTTTAGCTGGGTTAATCATTCTTGCTGATTTCAGGCTTTATCTTTATCTTTGGTCAGCAGTTTGAGTATGATTTGCCTAGATGTGATTTTATTTCTTTTTACTCTGCTTATGGTTTGTTAAGCTTCTGTGGATTTATGTTTTCCATCATATTTGGGGTGTTATGAGGCATTATTTATTGATTTGTTTTTATATACAATGTGAGCTGCAAAATTAATAAGCATCCTATCATTCAAAATGTTTATTCTGATGTTTAATCGAACTTTTAAAGGAATTATATTTGTAACTTAATATCCATTAATTAGCCATAATAATTATAAGTAGCAAAGCCATTCCCATTTATTCTACATATATTTATTGAGCATCTACTATTTGCAATACTGTGCTAGGTCCCAATTTTAAAAATAAGCAGTATAATTGAGTAGATATTTCTCCAAAGAATATAAACAAATGAAAGATAAGCAAATGAAAGATGCTCAACACCATTAGTCATTAGGAGAATAAAATCAAAACTACGATGAGAGAGATACCTACCTCTTCACAACCACTAAGATGGCTAATATAAGACAAATAAGTGTTGGAAAGGATGTGGAGAAATTGGAATACTCATCTATTGCTGGTTGGATTTTAAAATGGTACAGCCAATTTGGAAAACAGTTTAGCTATTCACTGAGATGTTAAACGTAAAGTTACTATATGACTCAGCAATTCCACTCCTAGGTATATACCCAAGAGAATTGAAAATAGGTGTTCAAACAAAAAACTTGTACACAAATGTCCATATCAACATTATTCATAATAACGAGAAGCAAGCTGCATGTTCACCAACTGAGGAATATAATTTAAAAGATGTGGTTAAAAAAAAAAAAAAAAAAGGTTCTGAAGAACCTAGGGGCAGGACAGGAATAAAGACGCAGACATAGAGAATGGACTTGAGGACATGGGGAGGGGGAAGGGTAAGCTGAGACGAAGTGAGAGAGTGGCATGGACATATATACACTACCGAATGTAAAATAGGTAGCTAGTGGGAAGCAGCTGCATCGCATGGGGAGATCAGCTCGGTGTTCTGTGACCACCTAGAGGGGTGGGATAAGGAGGGTGGGAGGGAGATGTAATAGGGAGGGGATATGGGGATATATGTATACGTATAGCTGATCCACTTCGTTATACAGCAGCAACTAACACAACAATGTAAAGCAATTATACTCCAATAAAGATGTTAAAAAAAAAAAGATGTGGTATATCCACACAATGGAATATTATGCAGCTATTAGAAGAAATGAAATGCTGGTACATGCTATGATACAGATGAAACTTGAAGACATTAGCTTCCGTTTATATGGTTCTATACAGGGGAATTGTATGATTTCCATTTATTTAAAATATCCGGAACAGACAAAACTATAGAGACAGAAGGTAGGGCTGTCTATGTGTGTTGTGGGGTAGTGAGGTTGGGAGGAGTTGTTGAGTGGGAAGCTACTAACTAGTGGGTACGAGTTTTCTTTTCAGGTAATGAAAATGTTCTAAAATTAGGTTGTGCTAAAGGTTCACAGCTGTCACTATACAAAAAACTATTTGTACCCTTGGAAGGAGTCATATTTTTTGATACATGAGTTACCTCAATAAAGCTGTTACAAAGGTAAAGAAAAAGCGAAATAATGGATATAATGACAATACTACATTTATTAAAAATATTAATTTTGTTAAAGACATTCAAAAAGTATTTTATCTCTTAAAATATTTCATTAATTGTTCTTCTGACTTCTTTTGCTAATATTTTCTGCTGTCTGTGAGTTTGGAACCTGTCTCAGTTTGATACAATTAATTGTGTATTCATTCAGTGAAACCGATACTAGGAAAAACATTTTACTCTGAATAATCAAGTAAACTTCTGACCATTACTTTTCAGAGGTTAAAAAGCTCACTCAAATTGCACAGTTTGAAGAAAATAAATGTAGTGTGATGTGCTATAACTTTGAGAAAGCTTTGAAAAAAAGCATATAGTATGTTTCACTTCATTTTTCAATGGCTTGTATATGAGGAGTAAAAAATAGAAGTCATACAAATTGAATGAGTTACATTTATTGGAAGCCATACAAATATTCTTTTATGATAACTAGTAAAGCCTTACATATTTGTGAAGTGTAATGTGTTAATGATTTCATGAAGAAGACTTCAATATAATTAAATTTCATTTCTAATTTTCTCTATCTCAGAATTTCACCTTCCATGTGAATGATAGTTTAAAAAAAATGGTGACATCATTGGAATGACCATGTATGGTTTTATTCTCAAAAATTATATGAGTTTGAATTATTTTTTAGATTCCATATATAAGTGATAGTGATACTGGAAAAGCTTTATCAAAAGTTGAGGCTCTTGTTCAACTCATTCAAAAAGAATTTGAGCAAGGAACACGAAACACTAAGGAAAAATGAAGACTGAGGCCGGGGAGCAAAGAGTACAAAGAAGTGGTTTATTCAGGGCAGAAGCTAAAGTTACACACTCAGAGGAGAAGAGTATGGGCATGTCAGAGTGAGGGTTTTTTGATCCCCCTTTTATCTTATTTTTAGCCTTTTGAATGGGTGGGGGTCTTTTTGATTACAGTTGGAATATTCATTGAGGTGTGAAGGTTGAGGTGTGACCTGGACTGCACCAGGCTGCATCAGCTCTGGGTCCTGAGCTTTTTTCTCCTACAGCCACCGTACGTAGGCTCTAAGAGCTGGTTCCCTTAAATTTTCCCTTACTAGTGGGGCACCACGTGTGGAAGGTGGTACCGGGTCATCAGCGACCTGTGCAGTTTTATTGCACATGCTTCACAATTCTCATGGCCAGGGTTTCTTGTTCAGATGCTACAAAGTTTCTGTTTTAAATGTGATTCCCCTATGTGTCATGCCCTCATTAAATGCAAAACAAGGAGGTGGCTTTGCCTTCTGCCTAATGCCTATGCATGAAGAGGCTGTCCTTGGGCCCCACCCTACTCTATTAATAGCATGCAGTATTGTCTTTCTCTGTTTGACTTATTTAACTTAGCATGATGACCACAAGGTCCATCCATGTCACAAACAACAGGATTTCCTTCTTTCTCATCACTGACTAATTTTGCGTTGTGTATTGTATAATTGAAATTTGCTAAGAGAGCAGAGCTTAAATATTCTGAACAAAGCAAGTAAATAAAATAAATATTTGAAGTGATGGATATTTAATTAACTAAATGGGAAGAATCTTTTCACAATGTAGACATACATCAAATCATCATCATGTACACTTTAAATATCTTATTTTATTTGTCAATTATACCTCAATAAAGCTGAAAAAAATTACATATAAATCACTTAGTCTTATATCTCTACATATCAGCTTATCTGGTTTGATACTTGCTCGTAAGCCAATGTATTTTTCTGTCCTTCTACTTCTCTATACCATCTCTTTAGCTTCCATGACCCCCATCAATGCCACCACCTAGCATCTACACAAAACAACTTCTTTAAAAAAATTGTATTTTATTATAGTTGATTTACAATATTGTGTTAATTTCTGCTATACAGCAAATGATTCAGTTATTCATATATATACATTTATATACTTTTTCATATTCTTTTCCATTATCGTTTATTACAGGATATTGACTATAGTTCCCTGTGTTATACAGTAAGACCTTCTTGTTTATCCACTCTATATATAATAGTTCGCATTGTTAATCCCAAACTCCCAGTCCATCCCTCCCCCACCCCTCTACCCCTTGGCAACCACAAGTCTGTTCTCTATATCTGTGAGTCTGTTTCTGTTTCACAGACAAGTTTATTTGTGTCATATTTTAGATTCCACATATAAGGGATATCATATGGTATTTATCTTTCTCTTTCTGACTTACTTCACTTAGTATGATAGTCTGTAGATCCATCCATGTTGCTGCAAATGGCATTATTTCATTCTCTTTTTATGGCTGAGTAGTATACCTTTGTACATATGTACCACATCTTCTTTATCCATTCATCTGATGATGGACATTTAGGTTGTTTCCATGTCTGGGCTATTGTGAATAGTGCTGCTGTGACTATAGGGGTGCATGTATCTTTTCGAATTATAGTTTTGTCCAGATATAGGCCCAGGAGTGGGATTGCTGGATCGTATGGCAACTCTATTTCGAGTTTTTTGAGGAACCTCCATACTGTTTTCCATAGTGGCTGCACCCATTTATATTCCCACCAGCAGTGCAGAGGGTTCCCTTTTCTCCACACCCTCTCCAATATTTATTATTTGTGGACTTTTTGATGAGGGCCATTCTGACAAGTGTGAGGTGATACCCCATTGTAGTTTTGATTTGCATTTCTCTGACACTTAGTGATGTTGAGCATCTTTTCATGTACCTGTTGACCATCTCTATGTCTTCTTTGGAGAAATGTCTATTTAGGTCTTCTGCCTGTGTTTTGATTGGGTTGTTAGTTTGTTTTTTTGTTATTGAGCTGTATGAGCTGTTTGTATGTTTTGGAAATTAAGCCCTTGTTGGTTGCATCATTTGCAAATATTTTCTCCCAGTACGTAGGTTGTCTTTTCATTTTGTTTGTAGTGTCCTTTGCTGTGCAAAAGCTTATAAGTTTAATTAGGTTCCATTTGTTTATTTTTGCTTGTATTTCTATTGCCTTGGGAGACTGACCTGAGAAAAATTGGTACGATATATGTCAGAGAATGATTTACCTATGTTCTCTTCTAGGAGTTTTATGGTGTCATGTCTTATATTTAGGTCTTAAACCATTTTGAGTTTATTTTTATGTGTGGTGTGAAGGTGTGTTCTAACTTCATTGATTTACATGCGCTGTTCAACTTTCCCTGCACCACTTGCTCAACAGACTGTCTTTTCCCCATCGTATATTCTTGCCTCCTTTGTTGAAGATTAATTGACTGTAAGTATGTGGGTTTATTTCTGGGCTCTCTATTCTGTTTCATTGATCCATATGTCTGGTTTTGTGCCAGTACCACCCTGTTTTGATTACTGTAGCTTTGTAGTATTGTCTGAAGTGTGGGAGGGTTATGCCTCCTCTTTTGTTCTTTTTCCTCAGGATTGCTTTGGCAATTCTGGATCTTTTATGGTTCCATATAAATTTTAGGATTATATGTTCTAGTTCTGTGAAAAATGTCATGGGTAATTTGATAGGGATTGCATTAAATCTGTAGATTGCTTTGGGTAGTATGGCCATTCAACAATATTAATTTTTCCAATCCAAGAGCATGGGCTGTCTTTCCATTTCTTTGAGTCATTTTCAATGTCCTTTATTAATGTTTTAAAATTCTCAACATATAAGTCTTTTACCTCCTTGATCAGGTTTATTCCTAAGTATTTTATTTTATTTTTGGTGCAGTTTTAAAAGGCATTGTTTTTTTACATTCCCTTTCTGATATTTCATTGTTAGTGTAAAGAAAGGCAACCAATTTCTGCATGTTAATCTTGTATCCTGCTACCTTGCTGAGTTCATATATCAGTTCTGATAGTTTTTGTGTGGACTTTCTTTAAGGTTTTCTATATATAGTATCATGTCATCTGCATACAATGACAATTTTACCTCCAAAACTACTTTTCTATACATACAATTTCATGGGTTTTTTTCCCCCAGAATACAAAAAAATCCTCAAGAACAGGATAAATAATTTATAAATTAATAAAAGCAAATGAAAGATTTAAAAAGTCTCAAAATGTAGCATAGAAGAAAAAAGAAAAAAATAACAAGGGAAATAATGTGAATGTAACATGTTTTTAAGAAATTACGGGGTAAATTGAACTATTTGAAATATTTGGTTTTCTTCTAAAATCAAAGAAGGTAAAGCTATTATAACACTTTCATAATGACTCCTACTTAAATAAGGATTAAGTTAATGGGTGATGAAGAGGAAAATACTAGGGATATTAGAGAGGAAGAAAAAAGTCTGACTGATCAAAGGATATGACACTGTTGGAAGTTTTTAAAGTTATGTCATATTTCAAACCTGGCTGTCTCCTTGTATTGTAATATGCATAGAGTATATTAGCTTTTGACAAGTAACAACATGATCAAAAATCACTTTTGTAAGCACATGGTAAACAAATTATAAATATTATAAATTGTTATCAAAAGATTTGATGTTAATACAAAAGATACACCCACTTATAAAGCTCTCTGATCTACTGATAACTCTTTCAGAAATTTAGTCAGAGATCTGTTCCATTCCTAGTGGCATCAGCTTCTACAGTAAACCTAATTTATTCTCACAATGTATATATACCCTACTCTAATCTGCACCTATTTTAAGGACTATCATGTTGTTATAAAATATTGATGATTAGAGCAAAAGAAATTATCTACATATTACTCACAAGTTAACAGTTAATAAAAATTTACGTGATTTGTTTTAAAATATTTAGAGTGTTTAAATCTAAGATATTTTGTAAGTTCTGTAAACTGTTTGAAATGACAATAATTCATGTAAACTAAAATCAGTTTTGAATGACTAGATCTACCAAAATAAAGCTGATATCCATTTCAATACTTGTTAAATCCACAATATTCTAACTGCATATTTGTTGACATAATGGGTATATTTTTTTTTTTTTTTTGCAATTGACATTTTTCAGTGTTAAAGTACAAAAGCAAGTTGAGCAAGAAGTACAATGTAGAATATTGGTAAATGTGTTTAAATTTAGTCTCAAACATTTATATGAAAACATGTAAATGTAGTTTGATTACTTGCTGTAGTATACATTACAGTTGGTCTCAGTCAAGAGACCTTCCTAACGCACTTTTCACTGATGATTGCTACAAAGCAAGTGATGGGTGGAGAAGAAAGATAGAAAGGTCTTGTGTTCCTCTTTCCATATTGAGCTTCTTCACCAGCTCTAGCCTGCCTCTTCTCAAAACTTCATGTTATATGAAACAAACTGTAATTTTTCAAGTTGCTATGTGTTATGCTTTTAGTTGTTTGAAGGCAAATGCACTACCAAATAATAAAGATAATATGCATTTTTAAACACTATATTGATTTAGATGTATTTTTAAAATGTATACCTTTTCATGCGCTTGTCACTGATATGAAAATGTAATTTGAGGAAATGTTCAAGACAAATGACGCATAAACGTAATCAAGAATTCCAGCTTTTGAATTTCATATCTAAAATTTATTTTCTCTTCCCATGGAGTTTTTACCTTTAATAGTATGAGGAAAATATAAATAATTATGAAGAACTACCAAATATTTAGTATCTATAATGTGCTGAATACTGTTTTAGTTATTTTACATGTATCATTTGTTTTTTGAATCATTGCTACAACCTACTATGGAGGTAAATATACATTTGTTTTACAAATGACAAACTGGGATCAGATTGGTTAGGCAATCTGCTGTAGTTCATGTGGTCAGAAAGTGACAGAGGCTGGACTCCTAAACATACTTGTCAAGGACAACAGTCTATGTTCTTTTCATGGTGTCTCACTTCCTCTGAACCTTGTTAATCCAGAGCAGATTTGAAAATTGCTGTTTTTCTCTCATTCCATCACTAGCCAAATTAATATTTTAAATATATTTATTTATCTGTTTTTTCATGTTTTACATGGTCATTTTGAAAAGAAAAAGAAATGCTTTCCCTTGAATAATTTCATTTTAATGCATTATCTTTCCACACAAATCTATCCTATGAAGGCTGATGATGTGATGAATTTGGCAGTGGAGGGAAAATACATATATACCATGACATAAAAAGACTTCTTTCAAAAAGAAGTTCCTGATGAGTGTCATTTCTTCTTGTATGTAGATTTCCATCTTGACATGTTTTACCAAATGCTCACTCATTCAGTACCCATTTGGTGAGCACTTCTAGTGTATCAGTTGTTGTGCCGCATCTTGCGGATGTAAATAAAGCAGAAATTCTTTACTCAGGGTGCTTAGAGTTTATCTGGGGACATGACTTTGTATGGTGCAAATGAAAAGTGCTATGAAAGGATCAGGACATCCAGAAAGAATTTTGTATATTTTGCAAATTGTGTGGTTAAAATCCAAGCCACTTCTTCCTCTCAGCCCTGTGCCTTTAGGAGGTTGTATCCAGTGAGAGGAAGATATGCCTGTTTCTTATTGCATAAGGTACTATCGGCTAGCCAAGCCCTGCGCTTGCCTGCATCCTGCTGGAAGGAGTGCCTTTCCTTAACTTTATGGAAAGACTAAGAAAGTGGTAGGATCAGCTGGTATACACCACATAAAATAAACCCTTACCTCATTCTACATGGTTAAAGAGGCTTATCTCAAATAATGGCTAACAATCTCATCCTTTCAGACAGTAAGAGTTCTGTGGTCAAAAGGAATAAGATGCTTACGTATTTGGAAAGTCAAGGAAATGTGTACAAACAAGTTGAGGTCAGGAATCTTTGAATGTAGTAAATAAGATGGTGAAAAGGCTGCAGCTATACATAAGGAAGCAGATGTTGAAAGGCTCATATTCCATAGCAAGATGTTATAAGTGTACATTTTGTATTGAAACAGTCTCTATCAATACAAGGATAGATAACCATTACCATAAGTTAAAGATTTGCTTACATATTTTACCTTACTGAATCAGAATATCACCTCCAGGACCAAGAAAGCAATAGTGCAGAGAAGAAATAGTCTCCGTTCTCAAGATGAAACTGGAATTTGTCATTTTGCTATTGTAAAATAAAATCGGTCATAATTTGGAAAGAACTGAAGGTCTCAGAGAATCAGTATTTTTTCACATTTACAGTGCATGACACACATTCATGCGTGGGTAGAATCTATTTAATGTACCATGAATCCAATGGATTTTACAGTAACAGAGCATATAAAGTTTATTGATATAATTTGAATTTTCACATTTCAGTGCACCTTTAAGAAGCGATCACTTGTTGAGTTTTGGTGCAGCATCAAAGGATATTCACACTTATCTGAAAAGGCTATTAAAATGCTCCTCTCATTTCCAGCTATGAATCTGTGTGAGGCACATCAATTGATACAACATTTAGCAATATATTGAAAGTCAAAGTATATGAAATCCAGTTCCTTTCTATTGTCAGATGTAATAAGAGATTTGCAAAAATGTAAAATATTATCCCTATTTTCACTAACTTTTTATTTTGGAAAATAGTTTATTTATTTTAAATGGTAGCATGTAATGAAATTATTATAAAATTTTTAAATGAATAACTAAAAATATTTTTAAACTTTCTCAATTTTAATCACCTATTCAGTAATATTGGTAGATATAATTAACATGAACAAAGACCTTGGACCCCTCAGTAATATATTTTAATTGCTTTTGGAGATATTACTGGTGTACAATAAGCAGCAAATATTAATATAGTTCAATTCGATAAATTTGACATAAGAATACACCTGTGAATCCACAACCGCAATCAAGATAATAAATTTATCCATCATCCTAAAAGGTTCCTCATGCGCCGTTATAATCCTTTCCTCCCTTCCTAGGACTACTTTTTTGTCTGTCTAGATTAGTTCTGTTCTGTTTCTTGTTGTGTATTGTACTACCTTTAATTTCTTAAGCAAACCTTTGACATCAGTGACTCTTAGAACGCGAATAATGATTTCAGCTGTCTGCCTCGGAGATGCTGTAAACATCAGAGGCAATATTATTTTTTTTCAAGTTTTGAATAACTGGGAAGCAAATTAGGTTCACTGATTGTAGTTATCAAATATTCATATGGCACATGCATGCTAGAATATAGGATTAAGGAATCAGAATTGATGTATCGGGAAGGTCAGTCAACCCTGGACTATAGAGATTATCTTGTCCATTCTGCTTTATTTTGATTATACAGATAAAACTAAATTGTTTTTCCGTTCTAAGATTCAATGACTGTAACGTTTCAAATCATTGTTATAAAAACAAATAAGAGAATTAAACCAATATTATGAAATTTAAAAGGAACAAATGCCAGTATCCACCTTTACTAGTTAGGATAAAACAATAAATTATGTAGGTAAAGACTGGGAAAAACTGATATGATAGCATCTTTGAATAGAAAATTCTTGTGTTTTTGTTGGTTATGACAAGCTCAGCGTGCGTCAACACTCTGATCATACCACTGAAAATATTATCATGATACGGTATTACACTGTGTTTATCAATGTCTCATGTCCAGATAAGAAGGTTATTCATTCCGTCTACTATGCAGTTCACACTTGGAATAATTTCTCTAACACTATACATCACAATGTAAAAGAAATATTGGCAGAACAGTGTTCAGACCAGTGAGGAATCTGAAAACTCTGACACATGAGGAAAGATGAAAGGAAGTGGGAGATTTTAGTCTGGAGATAAAAAGATTTAAGAGAGCCACAATAGATGCTTTTACATATTTGAGTAGCTATTCTGTTGGAGAAAAAAATAGATTCTATGTATTCTATAAATCTTTCAGACATCACTTGTATGTATTAAAGTTTTAATGAAGCAGTTGCTGCTACTTATAAGGAAAATCCTTCAGATAATGAATGATCTGCAATGATAGAAAAGGCAGACAGATTACATAGTGAGAACACCTTTATGTGAAACATTTGAGTAGCAGCTAATTCATTGTGTGTAGAGAATGGTTGGTTAACAAACACATGGGTTTATCAGTGGAGTGTCCATAATTCTGAGGGAATTTGAAAAAAAAATTAAAATGAAATTGATAAAATTAGTTATTTGCTGAAATTACAAGAGTGACTGTCCATTAATATTATATGAAGAAACATGGGGATGTTCCGTCTTAATAAAAGCAGGACTGGAATGTGATTCTTACTGAAGAATCTAAACAAATCTGAGACCTCTGCTTAATATAGGCTCCATGAAGGATGTTACCTAATTTACTTGACTGCAACATTTTGGGGGAGCTTGGAAACTATAGATAACTTTAGATCAGAGTTAGCAATGAATGTATCATTTGAGGAAGATGCAGACATGGAGAAAAGATAAAACAGACATGGAAAGAGGGAGGTAATAAGAGCAGTTGAGTCATGAGAATGGCTAAGGAAATAGAGGTGCAAACCCCTCTATTTGAGAATATAAAAAGACTAGGTCACTAGACCTTTAATTGGATCACCACGGTTGATGTTAGACATGATGTCCTAAATAACGATTTAAATTTTAAATTTTACAGGAGCAGTTGTGCAACTGTTAAAATAGTTTCCTTTGCTCCTTACCCTCCTGAGTCACTTGATAACAAAATCCTGACGTGATCTGTGTCTGTCTCTATCACTTGCAATTTAGTGTAGTTAATATATACCTTTATGTACAAATGGTTTATTTGAGATAAGTGGAATGTGATCTACACAGGGTGTAAGAAAAGGAAATGGAGGAACCAGGCTTTAAAGGAAGTATGAAATTAATCCATTCTAAACGTTCTCTACCCCATCACTCCCCACGCAACATTGGACTGATTTCTTTCTCAACAAGCAGTTTTGTTCTAATTTGATCTTGCGTGAAATGTCTCCTTAACAGTACATTTACAGATGTGTCTCATGGACCACTTAGATTGAAATCACCAATAATATTTGTCAAACATACATATTCTTAGGCCTGATACCACTGAATCAGATTCTACTGAATCAGAATCTTTGATGGTGATTCCTAGGAGTCTTCATTTTATGCAACTGCCCATGTGACTTTTTTGCACACAAAATTTGAGGAACACTGTCTTATGTGGAAAGAATGTGCTGACCAGTTACTATGAACAAATCCTTGGCTTCTACCAGACGACGCTGGTCCCTTGGCCCTCGTAAAACCACCTCCTCCCTTTGTTCCTTCAGTCTGATGGTGGGGATTGCAAGGGGTTCCTTTTGTTGTGTGTGTCTGGATTCCCTTTTGGTCTCCTGTTTGCTGATTGTTGTTGTTTATTTCATTATTTGTCTATCCAGTTCTTTGCATTTCAATCCCTGTTGTTTATATATTCAGAGTGGTTTCTTTTTTACTCCCAGTTGTGTCCTGGCCCTATCTCTACGATGGCCAGTATTCCTAGATGTCATCGGCCTCTGATCTCCCCTTAATCAAAGGATACGTACTTGAATCAAAGATCATTTGAAAGAAATATTAGGGTCAATTTTTAACTTTTAGTTTCTAGGGAGTCCTGCATACTCTCAGTGGCTAGCCTTCGAAGAAAGCTTTACAAGAAAGGCAAATGATTTAGCAAGAATTAGTGTCATATATATTTATTGAATATATATATTCACTTAGCTATATACAATTCAAATCTTAGCAACTTTGAACAGGAGTAGATGTCATATTCTCCTACATTCAGCATCTAGTCCTTTGAGACAATTATATAAGTTATCATTAGTGTAAAAGGCTTCTCTATGGCCATGGAATGACCTTGTTTGATGAGAATACATTCTTTTTTTTTTTTTAATATTAGTGTCTTTCATTTCCAGGCAATGTGTTTAATGGTAGAGTTACAAAGATGAATAAGACATGTTTCCTGTCCTGGACAACTGAACAGTAATTGAAGGTACTAGGAAAGCAAACAGTGGTAATACACATGAATATATGAATAGATTTAGGTTTTTTGTTGTTGTTGTTTATTGAGTTCTATGGGGAAAGCATAGGAAATGAACAAGAGGGAGACACTGTAGTTGGAGTAAGGAGGCAATGTTGTTGATACTTTAGACAGTTAACATACTATTTTTTATCTTTCATTCCCTAGCAATCTTAAGAAGTATTAGCACCCTTATTTTACAGATGAGTAAGTTTGGAGAGATTGTCATTTGCCAAAACTAGTTTTCAAGTTTCCATTGTAGGTCACATGTCATTTCTTTGATATATAAATATTGGAGTGTGCCACATCTGAGTCTTTCACCCTCTCTCTTCTCCATCTGTACTTCTTACATCAGCTTTTCTCACCACTCGTGGCTTTAAATATCATGTCACCACTGTGCTGACTCCTCTCAAATTAAATCTCCAGCTCAGATATCTTCTCTTCTCCACATACTCACATATCCCAACTGCCTAACTGAGTTTTACACTTGGATGCATAGCAGGCACTTAAACTTAATTCATCCAAAATTGAACTTCTGCTATCTCTCATCTCTCAAACCACCTTCTCCTGGAGTAGTCCCTGTTTGATTAAATAATAACTCCATCTTTCTAGTTTCTCAGGCCCCAAACCTTCAATTTCTTTTGATTTCTTTTTTCTTTTAAATCAATATTCATATTTTGATCACTTCTCATCACTTTTACTCTCTTGAGGTTTCTTTTACCTTTTAAAGAAGCCTTCTCTAAGATCTACCTCTATCTATCTGCCAACTTATCTACCTATGAAATCGGGGCTGGCTTCCTGTATGTGCAACCTGTGTAGTCTCAAAGGGTCCCAGGTTTAAAAGGACCTATGTTTAGTTTAATGTTCTGCTGTCACCATCTTGAAATTCTTCATAATTGTATCTTTGAACTTGTGTTTTGTAAATTAAGTCCCATAGGAGAATGGAACATACACAGTAGTAGAGGAAATAAGTGAAATATGTTCACTACCATTCCTTGCCACCCCATTGATAGGTGATGCCCTGAGAACACAGAATTCTGGTGTGTTCCCAATGCATGTAAGTTCAGCAAGACTCAAAGTAAGTAAAAGGGAAGCATACTATGTCTTTGACTGAGTAAGTGGCAGTGCTCACAGCCCTGAGAGGCCACGCTTTTATTTGAACCAGAATTGCTTCCGACACTGAAAGAAGGCAGTGGTGTTCTATGAAACATGGACAACTAACCAAGCCTAACATGTCCTTTCTTAGTCGTGTTCTTCCCTCTGTTAGCAACTGCTTAAGAAAATGATGACACTAAATGGGAAAGGTGGGAAGAAATTGCTGAAGGTAGAGAGTATTGGTTTTTTGGAAGAATGTCTTTCTATTTTGTTGTTGATGCTTCTTTCTTTCCTCCTTTTTTCTCCTTTCTTTCTCCATCATTTCCTTCCTTCCCTTCCTTCTTCCTTCCTCTCTCTTCTTCTTTCTTTCTTAGCAAGAAGGTTGAAAGAAATGGGTTATTAAGGAAATCAAAGTCTAGTAAACATCAAAAACTTATAGATCATAGTGTGCACAAGCTCTTCTTTGTAATAATGTTAAATTACTGACAAAATGTTTTTTGAAAACAAAACAAAAAATCTCAAAACGAGCACATGCCAGTGGCGATGCTTATCTAAGCAACTGGTGTTCCTCTCTGCTTTTGAGGCATTTCTTCTGGGGCTGTACAAAGTCGTCTTCTTTATCTTGAATATTAAGAGGTAAAATAAAAGGTTGAGTTTGTGCATCTTTCCATTGTTCTGATGAACAAAATACATATGCATGTCTCAGTTATGAAATATAAAAAGTGTAATCTCTTGACATCTGCCAAAGACAAATGTATTCTGGTCTCTACACTTAGTGTGTTAAACTAAAACAAATACAATTTTACATAAAAGTTAGTTATTTACCTCAGAGGTTAAAGATTGTAGTACTGAATTCTAGCCACATATGAAAGAATACCTTACAGTTACACATGGCAGCCATTTTTTATTTTTCCCTGAGAATTGTAAGATTTTAGCTGATTGTATTACTTAGGAGATGCTTTGTTTCCCAGGATAGATATCTGCATAATAAATAGAAAATATATTTTTTGCTTCAGAAACCCCCTCCATAAAAATGATGTGGGTTGTTCCATTCAAACTGGTTATTAAACAAGGTTTCAAAAATGATAATCAAGAACTTTCACAGGAACAAAAGCATTTTCTTTTATCCACAGTGGAAATGTGCAGCAAACAAATTATGGCATTCAATGAAATGTGAACCCAGAATGTAATTATTAGCATTACCATTTAAATTTTATTTATTTATTTATTTATTTATTTATGGCTGTGTTGGGTCTTCGTTTCTGTGCGAGGGCTTTCTCTGATTGCGGCAAGTGGGGGCCACTCTTCATCGCGGTGCGCAGGCCTCTCACTATCGTGGCCTCTCTTGCTGCGGAGCACAGGCTCCAGACGCGCAGGCTCAGTACTTGTGGCTCACGGGCCCAGTTGCTCCGCGGCATGTGGGATCCTCCCAGACCAGGGCTCGAACCCGTGTCCCCTGCATTGGCAGGCAGATTCTCAACCACTGCGCCACCAGGGCAGCCCAGCACTACCATTTAAATGGTAACCTTATTGGGCATTTAACTGGAGATTTATCTTTATAGCAAAAATAACCAACACAGTTTCTGATTATGGGTTATTAAATGTAACTATTGCACCTGGACGCTTACATTCATTAAATAGGTCATACAGTTTCTAATTTTGTATCTGCCAAAAAGTTTCTGGAACTGGATGCTTATATGTTTCATATTTGAGGCATCTAAAATATTTTTATTTCCCTTAGACATCACATTTTATCTCTAGTTTTCTATTTATTGTTTTACCATAGTTTCATTTTGAGAAGCTATGAATTTTTGTTCATATGGATTTGTTTTAGGATATTATAGCAGTGAAAGTCTTGAAATGTAGATTCAAACGTTAGATTTAAATCTTAACTTTGTTACCTCCTAGTTTTATATACTGGGTAAGTTATTTAACTTCTCTACAACTCAGTTTTCTCACCTATGGATATTGAATGTACTTATCTTTTACAGTATTCTGCAGTTAAATAAATTAATTTTAAATACCCACATACTAAATTAGTTTTGTAGTTTCTTTCCACATTTAACCTAGTATCTATAGACTGCCTTTACTGAGGAAAAAGAAATCATAAATTTTCTCGTATGCATTATGCTTCATTCTTATAACTTATTGCAAAAATGTTTTTCTTTCTCAATGACAAAGCTTAGTGTTGGGTAAAGACTCAATTCACTGAAATATATAGTGCTTAAAAAATTTTTACCATCAGAACCAAGTGCTAGGAAAACATACTAAAAGAGGATTATAAGTTTAATCCTAATTAGTTCTTAAAGAGGAGCTAATAAATTTAAGGACATTTTTACATTTGGGGAAATTGTCACCAATGTTATCCTTAAACTTCTGATGTATCAATGTGGATTGTCTAGTGCTAGTCTGTAGGCAATGGTCATCAAGCCTCTTGCCCTAGTGACAGGTTGTAACATAGCCCACTGAGTCATACAGACTTCTGCTTGGGGAGCTTTGGACCATGATTTTACAGCTAACTAGGTGAAACATGTGTTGTTAATATCATAGTTCTATAAAAATATATAAAATATTATGACTATAAATAATACAATTTTGGTATAAAATATAAAAACAAAAATTACATGACAGATTAAAAATGAATAACAATTATAAAGATTACTATCATAGCATTTTATGTTTCCTAATTGGGATCAAATATTTGATATGGTTTTATAGTACTTGAAATAGTGTAGGTTTGGGGAAAAATATTTTTAGCTATAAAAATAGAATGGTGATATTATATTTCTTTATGTCCCCTCTTTGCAAGGAGATGGAGCAGGGAGAGCGAGTTCTAGCCTCCAAAGAAAGGACTAACAGGCAATAAACATGCTGTTCCATTCTTCTTATGAGGCCCGCCTGCCCTTGAAAGAGAAGTATACGGTTAACCCACAGGTGTTTTGCAACATGGCAGTGGCTCACGCCATTTCTTGCAACAGAGCGTGCTGGGCTCCTCTGATCATGTGTACTCGTAGAAAGACATATTGATTTTTTATTTCCAAATATTTAAACTGCTGTTTCAGAGTGTCTTTGACCTGTATGTCAAAGCTGAATCCTAAGTGTCATGATTCTTATAATACCAATATCAGCCTCTTGTTAGCAGCTTGTGAAATCTTTCCCTTGAACAGCCCAGCCCACTGTCTCAAATGTCTCCATCTTGAAGGCATAAAAGGCTTTATTAAAAGAGAATAAAAATCGGTAAACATTATATGTCCCACATTGGGCGAATAGAAGCCCACAGTAGTCCAGGGTTTGACATGAAGCATTCCCCAAAACCAGAGTCACTTGGTGAGTAATTATTTTAACTCAAGGTTTGCCCTGGTAGTAGAACTGTGGAGGAGGTGGTGGGAAGCCATGACACAGGAGTTTCTGTGTTAGTCAGCTCAGGCTGCCATGATAAAATGCCACAAGCTGGATGGTATAAACAGAAGACATTTTTTTTTCTTACGGTTCTGGAGGCTAGAATTCCAAGAAAAAGGTGCCATCAGAATTGGTCTTTTGAGGGCCCTCTTCTTGGCTTGTAGACAGAAGCCTACTCTCAGTGCCCTCATATAGCCTTTCCTCTGTATACATGCGGAAAGAGAGAGAGATTTCTGGTGCCCCTTCTTCTTATAAGGTCATCTGTCCTATGGGATTAAGGTCCTACCCTTATGACTTGATTTAACCTTTATTACCTCATTAAAAGCCCCATCTCCAAATACAACCACAGTAAGGGTTAGAGTTTCAACATATGAATATGGGGGGGGGGGGGAGTCATGATTCAGTTCATAACAGTATCCAAATTATTCTAATTTAGCAGTTATTGTAGGCTCTCTGTAGAGAATATATGCTAATAAGAGAAGAGAGTGTGCATCAAATGTGGCTTGACTCAACAATAGGATTTTAGAGTTGGAGAGGCTGGATCATCCTGGAGATGAAATAGGAGATGAATTTTCTAGTACTTAATCCTTTCCTTTTTTGGTAACTGCTGGGCAGGGAAGGAAACCCCTGCTACTTGGAAGCAGGGTCTTTGTTGAAAAGTACATCTGGAACTGGGAGAGTGGAAGGACGACTCTAAATGTAACCACAGGCCATTGAGATGCCAAAGATGGACAGCAAATCACTCTTTGAGAGATGGTTCTTCTATTTTTGTTAAAAGAAAATAGGAAAGAAAAAGATGTTGATTATGATCAAGAAAAATTTATGATTTGGTTCAAATCAATGAGTAAGTAGCAAAAATCTCTCTGCCTGCTAATTATTATCTTAGTGAATTGACTCATTCAGTTTTAAGAGATTTGTGAATTATTTTTGAGGGATTAGGAAGACAGGAGTTTGGGGATCCTGCAAATGGGAAACAAGATTAAGAGGAGCTAGAATTTCTGCTTGTAGAGTAAATCAGGAAGTGAGGGCCATGTGGAAAGAGAACTTCTAAGAAAATCCATTCAAGATTATATAAGGGATATGAAGAATATTATTGCACAACATCCATTTTTATGAAGTGAAATTTATGAGGTATAATTTACATGTAGTAAAATTTTCCTTTCTACATGTATATTTCTATGAATTTTGATAATTGAATACGGTCAGGTAAACACCATCACAACCAGTGTTTGACAGTTCCTTCACTCCGTAAATTTTCTTCATGCCCCTTTGTAGTCTATTCCTTTCTTCTGCTCCTGGCAACCACTGATCTGTTTCTGTACCTATAGTCTCTGTCCCTGTAGAGCTTTGCCTATAATATAAATTGGATCATGCCGTTCGAGTCTGGCTTTCTTTTCCTTAATATAAGGCACTTGAGGTTCATCTCTGTGGTTGTATATGTTCAGAGTTCATTACTTTTTATGTACCATCTACTTTTTGGTTATTTTCTATTTCATACTGTGGTTGCCCTCGCCAACTCCCCACCACATCTCCCAAACCTTTAAAAAAAAAAAAAAAAAAAGTTTTATTAACTTATAAATTTGGTTTTAGCCTTGTCATTGCTCTGCCTTGGAGAATGAGACATACTTTTTTCATGTTTTGTGGTTACCGAAAACTGGAGTAAGCTGATATAGAGCATTGTGAGAGATGATCAAAACATTATTGGAAAGAGAAGTTGGCAGTGAGAGGTATAAGAAAGCAACCATTCACATTCCCTTCCCTAGCCCATCTTTCTGAATTTTCAAAGCAGGACTCTAATTTCTGCAACAACATAGGATCCATCTTGAGTCATTTTATTTAGACATTGATGAAGACAGTAATTTCAGTAGCTAGAGAACTTGGGGCTTCTCTGGTTATAGATGCAACTGAAGGTTTCTTAAAATTGAAAAATAATATCTCAGATCAAATCCAAAGCATGACATTAATCTCTGTCCTGTGAAAAGAGATACAGAGAGAGTAGTGTTGTCTAAGTTTTATTTCTGCTTCTGTTTAGTACTAACATTAAAACATGGCCATTATGTTTCTAAGCAAATACAATAGTAACTGACAGTTCTTCAGGATAAAATTCATTTTAAATTTGGCTTCAGAAGTTCTTATAGAAAATTCATTCTCTTATATATGAAATTTAATACAAGGAAAGAGAACACATACTAAGATTTCCAGTAGAAAAAAATTGAAAAATGTTAAGGAGAAACTTATCCAAGTGACTTTAAGAATTATCACATGCATCTCACAATTCTGAAATAACTTGATGTTAAATAAAAGAAAAATATATTGTACTGAAAGTCTTGGAAAGGACCAAGTAGCAGTCAAACTTGAGGAAACATTTTTTTAATTTTTATTACATTACCTTATTTGACAAAAGTAGTTTCCCTAGGACGTGAATTAGTGAATATGATTCACCAATTCATACTTCCCTAGTAGTTGAATATTGGAGAATGGACAGGAATGATTAATTAACCCGACATATATTGTGTAATAAAATGGAAATCTTAATTCTGAAGTTTTAATTTTTTAAATGAGTTCTAAAAAATTTAGGCCCTTGTTATGGGGTTGATGCTTTGTAAATTGTTTGACATGCATAGGATTTTTCTACAATGACAAATGATTCTATCATTTTAGAATACTTTATACAAATAATATATTGTTGATAAATGACTACCAGATACGAGTTAATTTTTTAATCAATTATGTGCCTTACAAAAATGAAATTATAGCAATTATTCATGGTAACAGTGATCACTTAAAGTTGTAAAGGATCTTTGTTTTTATATTTACATTTGATTAAAAAATAAAAACCCACTTCCCAGATGTCCCTCTTCTCTTTTAAACCAGAATGATATATTGATTTGAGTGCTTAATTTTTAAAGCATTTTCTTCTTGAGAAATTAGTCTTCTGTCAACTCCTCCACTATACAGAGCTGGCATTCATAGCTTTCCACCTAAGAGGCTTAGTTTTCATCTTTTATTCCATGGTCTTTAGCTGTAAGAAAAGCTGCAGCTTGTTTGTCTTTTCAATCATTTCCTTCCAAATAAGACTTTCTCTTCACCTTTCTAAAACTGAGTAAGTATTATATTTCTACTGTATTTTTTCCAGACTCTTTTATGTTTTGCTACATTGATTTTCTTTAAAGGTTATAAAACATACACATTAACAATGTGCAGTTCTATGTTCCACATGATAGCCTTGACTCAGGTTAGGTAGGGGATAGACTTTGAAATACTCTTTGCAAAGCAGGCCTGCATTTTCTTTGATCCTGCTATGCCCTTTCACCCAGATCCCAAATGACTATAATGAGTTATTTGCAGTTTTTTGTTGTTGTTATTGTTGTTGTTGTTCAGGGTTCAAAGAGTAGATAGAAGTAGAGGTAAATTTCCAATGGGAGGTCATGACTATGACCTTGTCAATATTATCTTCTATCAATGTTTTTAAACAAACGTTGTTTGCCAGATATTCATTAAAAAAGTTGATTTCTTTCCAAGAAATACTTTGCCAAGAAGTTACCGGACTATTTTATATGTATCGTTGATTTAATCTCCAAGCGCTCCAATGATTATCCCCAATTTACAAATGAACATACTAAACTCTAGATAGCTTAAATATAATTCCCAAGGTTGCACAGTTAAGAAGTAGCAGATTATGGATTCATCCATGTCAGTTGACTTTGAGCCTATATTCTTAGACACTGGGCAAAATGATTTCTCAGAAAAAATATGAATAGTGGACATGCATCACTTTTTTACAAGAGTCATCATTTAAAAAGTAAGAAAGACAGGGACTTCCCTGGTGGTGCAGTGGTTAAGAATCTGTCTGCCAATGCAGGGGATACATGTTCGAGCCCTGGTTCGGGAAGATCCCTATATAAAGTTACTTATATAACTTAGAAACCACTGGTATTGATGTTTTATCCTTTCAAGTGAAGTGTAGAAATTTTACTTTCATTTAGATTCCTTTACCCTCTCTACTTTTAAAATATAACAGCCTTAGGTATTTCTTCTGCATGCACTGAGCACCACATCACATGGTGTTCTAATTTGTTCTTCAATCATCAGATATGTCTTAAGACTCATGAGAAAAAAAGATAGTCTATTGTATTTACCCTTGTTTTCACCCATTTCAATGTTCTTTTTTTTTCTCAAGTTCTAAAACTTCTGTGATCATTTCCTTACTGTTTATAGAATTTCCTTTATCATTTCTTAATGATACAGTTGCTAGTGACAAATTATCTCAGTTTTCCTTCATCTTAGAATGTCTTTGTCCTGAAGGATGTTTTCATCAGATGTAGAATTTGTGGTTATTTTTGTTCAGCACTTGAAACATGGTGTGCCACTTTTTCCTGGCCTTTATGGTTTCAGATGAGAAATCCTCTGTCATTCGAATTGCTGTTCTCAAATAAGCAATGCCTCATTTCTCTCTGCTGCTTTTGAGATTTTTTTCTTGTTTTTAGTTTTCAGAAGTTAGATTATGATGTGTCTTGTCATGGATTTCTTTGGGTTTATCCTATTTGTTAAATAAACACAGAGACACATGCATGATCTCTTTTAAAAGAATGGACACAGCCAGAGGATATTGCGTTTAAAGACAATTTGGGTTAAATTTTCAATCTCTGTAAGTCATAGAGTTGAATAAAGCCTAGTAAATTAATGGCTTATAAATGTAAACTTGTTCAAGCTGAAAATAATAATTACATCTGTAATGCTTCTAGATTAAAA
This sequence comes from Eschrichtius robustus, assembly GCF_028021215.1. Taxonomy (NCBI): domain Eukaryota; kingdom Metazoa; phylum Chordata; class Mammalia; order Artiodactyla; family Eschrichtiidae; genus Eschrichtius; species Eschrichtius robustus. The sequence continues at coordinate 87,790,465 of NC_090828.1, forward strand.
ATGACTCCTTAAATGTATGGTTAAACTCTGATATCGATTTTACAAGTAAGTTATAGAGAGGTTAAGAAAATTAGCCTGGGAGTATTTGATTTGAGACTAATTTTCGATTATGAGACTTTAAAAATAATCTAGAGAATTCCTTTAAAAATGACATCTTTTGGAATGAATAGAAATTTATTTTTTGAAATTGCTTTCAGAAAAAAATTGAAGAACAATGTCTTTGTATATAGTTGGTTGAATTTTAAAGACAAGAAATTCAAGTGTACAAAATCAGAAATTTTTTATGTGTCTAATAGAATTTTACTTAGTTTTTGTATAGCATTTTCTCTACTGATGGAAAAAATTATCTACTGGTTCTAAGGAAACTCATAGCTTCTAATGTTTTTTGGGTAAATATTTAATCAGTTCAGTAATTTCCACCTCCACCTTTTCCTTCTATTTCTGCTAGAAGGTAAAGCTCAAGATCAGGTGACAAATGGCACACTCAAAGGAGTAAAGGAAGAGAGTACAAAGACAAGATTATTTATAGAGGTGTAGGCAAGGTTAAGAAATATCAATAAGGGATGGAGAGTCACTTAGGGATTCAAAAGAGGAGGACATTGTTACTACCCCTATACCTAAAGAGGCAACAGGAGAGGCAACAAAGGAGCCCAATGAAAATAAATAGTTGCAGGTTATAAAGAGGAAGGCAGCCACTGCCAAAATTTGTCTTGGCAGGAAACAGATGGAGTGGGGAGAGGTATGGAGAGAGTAGGTGGGGCATATAAGTAAATATCTTGACCTGTTTCTCCTCTCTCATCTCTTTCCGGTGCTTCTTATTGTCCAAACCCAACCATGATCCAGATGGCAACAGAACCTGCCCAAGTGTGGCAGTCCATATAAGTAAGCCTCTAGGTCCAAAACAGGGCAGAGAAGAGTAGCTCTGGAGAGATAAATAAGGAATATCAGTCAAAGGCTCAAACATTATTCTCAAATAGAGGGAAAATGTCTTATCTTTGTGTCAACAAGCATCTTCCTGGCTTCTACTGTGGTGTGTAATTCCCACTGATTTTCAATCACGGGCTTCGATTTACTCAAGTTTTGGGTTCTATGGCCTTTATCACTGTGAAAATTTGGACTTTCTGTTCCCTCCTCATCCCAAATATATAGCCCTTAGCAGTCTCTGTGCTCCTCTTGGGATGAAAGTGAAGGAACATTAAAACTCTTGGGATTCTCTGAATGCAAGAAAAATTTAGAGGCAGTCGAGGTCTCTTTCTGCCAATTCATGCCATGACACTCATTCTTGGAACTCTCCTTACAGGCTCCAATATAAGAAAGTGAGACATCAATTCTTGTGCAGTTAGGTTCCTTTTAAACCATTGGTTGCTTGTTATTCACTCCTAACCCTAGTAGACAGCTTGGGGAGTGAAGACCAGTGGGAGAGGGTTTGAAGGCCTTTGTGGCCTTAGATAATTAGTTATCTAATTTTAAATTTTCTTTCAAAGTTCTCTCACTTCAAACCATATATCTTTATCTAGTTTGGAACAAGAAGTTACCCTTCTATCATTATCTATTTTTTCACTTATTGTTTATGATATAAACTATATGCTTTGATTTCTGAAGACAAAAATAGAAAAAAACTATGATAAAACATCAAAACATCTTTCAAACAGTCCAGCTATTCAAGTTCAAAGGTGCCTTGGTTTAAGACTATAGTGTGAGCTATGAGTTTTAAAAATAATCTCTTTAAGAAATCTAGCTAGTTACTTTGCTTTTACTTGTACTGCCACTACCCAAATCCCACCTGCCAGGCAAAAGATGCCACTAAGCTAATTAGAGGAGATCAAGACGGCAAGAAAAAAAACTATGGAAAGGAAACCAAATATGTTATTATTTCCCAGTATTGTTGTGCCATATATAGTTGAGCAAAGAGATTTACTTTGGGAAGTTTTACCCTTAGAGATACAGAATGGTATACACATTAGAATCCATAGTGCCAGAAGAACTTAAAGTTATATGTCTAATTTGCTAGAAAATAATTCTGTAATAATAGAAGCAATTTGAGTACATCATTGGTTCACTTATAAACCAGTATTGTACATTTAAAAATGAATTAATAGTAGTATCTGCATACATTTTCTGTACAAACATTAAAAACAATGCCTGTAGCACATAAATGTTATCAACACAATAGATTCAGTAGAGACTTGGAACCCTACAAAAATAATGTTTTCATAGTTTCTCCTCTCTTGAGATCAAGTCTATGTTTTACTTTGCTTTAAAGTGAATGTCCAGAGACATGTCAGAAATGATAGACTATTTGACTGACCATAGTCATAGAAACATAAGTTACAACTCTATTTGTGAAAACTGTTTTTGGAGAATTTAAATATTCTATTAAAATTACCTTTCCCAGCAAGGTAAAGAAACGAAGGTCAGAGCATGTTTACATTCTGGTGCCCACAGGAGCACAATGAACACAGTGCATTGTGGTAAACAGAGCCAAATAGGGCAGAGTTTCTTATGATTACCCTATTCATTTCTGCTCCTTGCTACCTTGGCTGCAGATCTTCTTCTTATAATTATTACTAGTTAATGAGAAGTAAAAAGAGTCTCAAAAAATTTAGCAGTTTGATTACCACTCTTTCAAATGCAATACTTTACTTAATGCCCCAAATGCGTTCACAGTGGTTTGATTACTACCAATATAAACTATTACAAATATAATAGTTTAAGTATTTAAATTTTTTGAATTATAAAATATTATAATAAATAATATCTATGAAAGAATTTACCTGTCTTGTGTCAATTATTTGATAATATACAGCAGGTTTTTCCTGTTGGATAGAAACTATTTTGGCTTTTTGCTGTCACTTCAGAAAATAATACAGTCTTCTCTTTCAGATTTGATAGATCTTATTGAAATGCAATTCAGTGATTGTCTTTGGACAGTAATTAAGAGAAATTCTTGAGACTGGTGTACCAAATTATCTTTAGTTCAAACCTCAGTCTTCTTCAAAACCAACCAAGCAACCAACCAACCAACCAACACCTAGTACAAAACAGAGACAAAAATAGCCACTGCATATACAGTCATCTAGAATAATAAATAAGAAAATAAATAGGCAGTAATATAATGATATTTTCCAAATCTATTAGGAAAGGCAATACCATTCTTCAGCTGATTTTTAAAAAATACGTTTTATATAGATATAGATGATCGATAGATATAGAAACTATTTCTGTCTCTCTCTGTGTGTGTGTGTGTGTGTGTGTGTGTGTGTGTGTATCCAACCCAAACAGTTATGCTATATGATTTCATTTATGTAACAACCTTGAAGTGACAAAGTTATAGTGGAAAACACATCAGTGAGTACCAGAGGTTAGAGGTGGAAGAAGGGTATAGTTATTAAGGAGTAATATGGTAATAGTAAGGAGGGTGTGTGTGTGTGTGTGTGTGTGTGTGTGTGTGTGTAATGGAAAAGTCTGTGTCCTGATTGTGGTATTTGTACTCAAATCTATACATGTGACAAATTTTCATATAACCATACTTCTCGCTCAACGTGTGCGTGCGCATGCACACACACACACACAAGAGTACATGCAAAACTTGAGAAATTTCAGTAAAGGTCTGTAACTGAGTTAATAATATTCTCCCAATGTCAATTTCCTTATGTTGACAATGTACTATGGTTATGTAAGATATTATCATTGGGGAAAGTTAGGGGAAGAGGACATGGGAAATCTCTGCACTATTTTTGCAACTTGTGAATCTTAAATTCTTTCAAAGTAAAAAGTTTATTTAAAAATCTGACCCATAACTGACATATATGTTAGAATTAGCAGCAACAAAGGTCATTAAAAAAGTATTTTAACCATATTTTATATGTTTAAAAAGTTAAATAGAAATCTGATAGATATAAAAATGACCCAAATCAAGTTTGTAGAAAAATGTTTGAGATGAAAAACACACCGAGTTTTATAATTGTACTATAATTACGTAAGGATGTCTCTTTAATACATTACTAGTTCAAAATTATTTCCAAACATTTTTAAAAGAGAAATACATGGGGCTTAGTGTTGGTGATTTTTCCATGGTGTCATAGATATTGAATGTCAGAGACTACCCAGTATTCTTGCTAGAATAATGCATTCTTGTGAAATAGCTCCTTCCTTTCCTTTTTTTTTTTTTTTTTTTTCCTTATTTAAATTTAATTAGGTTCATTTTCTTACATTAGATTACTTACTTTGTCTCAGGCTATGTTCTCCCTATATTTTCACTGAAGGAACTTGTATCTATATACAAATTAAAGTTTTTTATGTTATCAACTCCTTCATGTACAAGATAAGAATAGTATAAATATTCTGGCTTTACATATTCTATATGATTTATTTAAATGAATGGTAAGAATTTGCAGTAGATTATTATAGTGCTGATCTCATGGCAAGCTCATCTGTTACTATCAAATCTGAAAATATGTTTCTGAACTCTGAGGAGAAATTTGGTATTGATGGCAAGGAATTGTACGACTCAGTGACAACACTGTAATAGAAATGTTAACAAATGTGACCCACATGTTGGGATACTTCAGTAGAAACCATATGACATGTTAGTCTTTTAGTAGATTTGTTTTAAGGAAAATGAAATTCAAGATGTGATTTCATTTTATGCTAAAATTTGAACAAAAGATATGTTATTTATGAGATGTTTAAATAATGGATATTAAAGGGAATAGAAATTGACTTGTAAATAAAGCTGTCAGTAATCACACACTGGGTTTCAGGCACTGTTCTACACACTTTATATGCATTATCTTATGTAATTGAATGAATTCTTGCAACAGTGATGCTCTTGTGACCATTATGAAGTTGAAGAAACTAAGATTACAAACACGAAGTAACTCTGTCCAAATCACATAGCTAGTAAATGGAAAAGGTGTGATTTAATCCAGTCTGTCTAATATTACGATAAACATCCATGCCTCTATACTCTACTTGAATGAACACCTCTATTTGGATGTCTCATAGGCAACTCAGACTCAACTGGTAGGGGCAAAGGGCTTCCTGAAGGAACTTTAGATCCATTCCGTTCCCCTCCCCATGCACACTCACACACATATTTTTTCATATGGACAAGTGATATTTTCCCAATCTTATGCAAAATGCTATAAAACAGTTTTGGTAACTCCATCTATCCTGATTGCCAACCATAAGGCCATGTTACTTAGAAATTCTGGAAAAGCTGCTGAAATCTAAATAAAATTTTCAAAATTGACTTTGTCATGTGATTTCACTGAAGAGTATACCTGTCCTATACTCCCTGATTTTGATTATATCACAATCAACTTTCTAATCACTCTAGTGAAAAATGGCAGATCTTTAATTTTCTTTTTCCTTGGGCCCCATATCTAACCAGTTGCTATCATCTATGTATTCTGGTTCATTGGTTAGATCTTTCACTTTGTGATTTCATCATTTTCAAACATTTTATTTTCTACTATTTTGTGATTTCTGTTTACCTTGCTTTTTCCATGCCTCCCAGTATCCATATTTCCTGTGTTCTTTTGTACTGATTGAATTTTATTTATATTCCCACTGCCTTTTCCCCCAAACATATACCCATACACTCATTCTACTAGTCTGGAAACAGCATAATCTATGTCTGTTTTTAGTGGTTACCCTTAAAATATAATATGCATACTTGGATTTAGTAAGCTCTGAAACAATAGAAGAACCTTAGAATCATCTGTTTTCACTTGCCTCTGTTCTTCTACATGCTATTGATGTTTTGCTTTTTTTCTTTTTTAATAATTTTGCCCGTTTTCTAATTACATGCTATATTAGTCATCAAACTACTATTATTGTTTTATATGTGTCAACACATTTAGATTTGCTCATATTTGCAATTTTCTTGCTCACCATTCCTTTTAAGTATTTGTCTTTCCTTCCAGAGGGTCTTCTAAGAAACACACATTTGAATTGCTTCAAGGAGTGTCTGTGCTAACTTTTTTTGTTGTTTTTGTTGTTTTGTCATTTGTAATGAAAGTTTCATGAGGTATATATGTGATTGGCAACCTCTAGATGACCCCCATTGATCTCTGCCTCTTGGTATTTACTCACTTGTGAAATGCCTTCCCCTTGAATGTAGGCCATACCTAATGTCTTTCTTCTAACAAATAGAATACAGTGAAAATGATGGGATGTCACTTCCAATATTAGATTTACCAAAAGTCTACGGTTTCCATCTTGTTGGCCTTTTCTTCATCTCTCCATTGCTCCTTCTAATGGAAGTTAGCTGCTATGTTTTGAGTTGGTATAGGCAGAGGGTCACAGAATAAGGGACTGAGGGAGGCATGCAGGGAACAGTCATCAAGGAACTGAGACTGTCAGTCCACCAGCCAGCAAAGAACCAAATCCTGCCAACACCAAGTGAGCAAGTAATAGTGTCTGCTACAACTTCATTGATAACCTGTCTGGAATTTCTTCTGAGCTCTCATACCGCTTTATATGTTTCTCTATTATAGAACTTCTCACTTTCAATCATGTGTTAGATTTCTGTGTTGCACATGTCTTACATCTCCTAGTAGATTCTAAGCTCCTTTAAGGTTAAGATTTATTAATTTTTACAAAATAGTATAGAATATATATAAAATATGTAAAATTTTACTTAACATATTCCTGATACCACTAGAACAAAATTTTAAAACAAAAGGCACAGAATAAGATTAAGAAAGCAAAAAGGTAAAGTGTAAAGCAAATAATTTCAGGTAATTGACATAACGGGGGAATGGGACTCCAGTTCTTACATTATTTGGATGGTGGTGGCCACATTCTATATAGATGGATAGACCTGTATGAAAAATACAGAATATTGGGGGAAGGAATTAATCTATTAAATACAGTTTTGCTATGCATTTACTCTTTATCAGACACTGTATCGACCATGTAATATTTAGAATACCCTTGTCATTGAAGAATTCACTATTTAATGGAGGAGGTAAAAAAGTACAGAAATAATTATATTGCAGTGTAATTTATAATTATAGAGTTGTTGGACTCAAAAAGGGCACCTAACACATGATGGGATTTGAAGAGTTGAGATTAGAGAAGGCTGCCCAAACTAATTTATTTAGCCAGGTGAAGAAAGCAAATTGGGGAAAATTTAGTCGCACCCCCAGACTTCTGGAGAGGGGAAAGGGGATGGAAGTTGAATCAATCACCAAATGCCGGATTTCCCTGGTGGCACAGTGGTTAAGAATCCGCCGGCCAATGCAGGGGGCACGAGTTTGAGCCCTGGTCCGGGAAGATCCCACATGCTGCAGAGCAACTAAGCCCATGTGCCACAACTCTTGAGCCTGCATTCCGGAGCCCGCGAGCCACAACTGTTGACCCCGTGTGCTGCAACTACTGAAGCCCTCATGGCCTAGAGCCTGTGCTCCGCAACAAGAGAAGCCACCGCACTGAGGAGCCTGCACACCGCAACAAAGAGTAGCCCCCGCTCGCCGCAACTAGAGAAAGCCCCGCGCAGCAACGAAGACCCAACACAGCCAAAAATAAAATATAAACAAATAGATAAATTTAGAAAAAAAAAAAAAAACTGTACGTAAATGTTTATTAAAAAAAAAAAATCACCAAATGCCAATGATTTAATCAACCATGCTTCCATCAAAACCCCAAAAGGTCAGGGTTGGGAGAACTTCCAAGATGGTTCTTGGACACGTGGAGATTCCCAGAGAGTGTTGTGCCTGGAGTGGGCATGGAAGCTCCAAAATATGCCCTAATGGCATATTGATTATTTTGAATTAAAATTACTTAAGAAACAGTAGATGCAAGAGGAACACTCCTCTCTGTCTCCCTGAAAGCAGGAAATAAATCTCCCATGTGAAAGGTAACCTTCCCTGTACTGGGAGGTAGAAAGACATCCTCATTACCAGAGATAAGGAATTCAGGGCTGAGAAACTTGTACAAACAAACCTTGTTACTTCTTTACTAATTTACTACTCAAGCTCTAACTTTGCTTAAATTTTCTTACTGTTTAAGCTCCCAAACTTCAGTTTCTTTGCCCCATTAATTCCTCTCAAATTTATTGTTTCTTTGTCTAAAATGTATAAAAGCTGCCTTCTTTGACCACTTCTTAGGTCCCATTTCTATGAGACTTCTGCGTGTACCAATTAAGCTTGTTTCTTTAATCTGTCTTGTGTCAATTTTATTATTAGTCCAGCCACAAGAACTCAAGAAGAGTAAAGGGGGAAATTTCCCCCTCCCTGAAAGATGTAAAATCGGATTTCTGACTCAAAAACTTCTACCAGAATCTCATCCCTTTCATTATGTCTCTTTAGACATTTTCAAAAATGGCCAGGAGTGACTTAAACATGTTTCCAGAGTGACTACCTATGACTTTGGTCTCACCTTTCTTTATCTCTGGATCCCAGGGCATTTAATGTGTCTGCCAATGATCCTATGCATCTATCTCTCAATGAATCTATGAATGCTTTGAAACCCATATATGGCTTCAAAATACCACGTATATCTGTATTCTCAGTTTCCATCTGCGGATTTCCTTCCCATCTCTTCTGCTCATCTCAACTGTATAATTCTCTCAGGCTTCCAGTATACAAAGAGCTTCTTTCTTTAAGTGCTTAAGTAAGAAAGGAAGATGTCCAGCTTTAGATATTTTGAGATTCATAGTGACATAATTCTATGGGGTTTTACTACATGGCACTCATCCTCGTAGACTGCATAGATGCTTTGAGGGTGGGGCACACAGCTGAATTTAGTGCACTCAAGTTTGGCTTCAGCATGCATCTCAAAAAATTGCCAGTAGTTGTTAGCAAAATCTTGTCACTGTTGTTGGATATAGTCCACCTTTATGAATTCATTCTTCTCCTTGGGATTTTTTTTCTCAGGGCCCCAGTTGGTACTTTTTAAAATCAGTTTACTGTATGGTCTTCCTATTCATTAGACATGTCTGTATAGATCTGGACTCCTACTGTGGACCATGTTCAAGTTCTTTCTCTTGAGGGTTCGAAATCCCCATAGCTCAGGGTGTGTGGCTTGACTCCTTCCTGTTGGATGCTCAGATGTTGCTTGCCCAAAGGACATTTAATACCATTAATGACGATACTGTCTTTGTGAACATGCAGTGAATTAGCCAGGCCATCGAAAGATTTAAACAAGATAGAAAAAAAATCCAATCTGTGCTTTAGACACAGTGGTATCAGTGTATATGATAGAGTAAATTCAGAGACAGCCGGGAGGCAGAGGGATCTTCTGGATTACTGCCATAATCCAGGTTAGAAATAAGGATAGCCTGAATTAAAGCTGGGGCAGTAGGAGATGCAGCAAAAGAAGACAACCTGAGATAAATTTTTATTATCAAATACACATGGAGCAGGAGGAAAGGTAAAAATCTAAAATGCTTCCAAATCTCAATTTGATTCATGTAAATCTGTTCTCTATTTCCTTCTTGTCACCATAGAATTATGCTATATTAAGAGGTGGCATGGGTTTAGGGTACCATATAGAGATCAAGTTGACCTCATTAACCCAATGTACACTGTGTAAGACCAAAAGAAATTATAGCTACACTAAGGGGATCAGCTTGGGGCCCTAAATAAAATGATGCAGTGAAGCTACATAAGTATAATGCATTCTGCCTGTCCTTTCTACTCTTTGGTTCTTCAGGGGAATATTTATTTGTGAGGGAATGCTAACACATATTATGCTGGAAGTATTTACTGCCAGCACATACTTATGTCCTCTTAACCTATAATGTAATGGGAGAAGAGGAAAAGGTTATGGAAGCAATGAAAATATACAGAACTTGTATGTGAGGCTCATATGAATTTTGCAAGCCAAATAGATTTTCCATAGATATAAGAGTATTCCAAAACTTTCAGTATGGGATAGTTTGGGCTTTCACAAATAAGTCAGTGTAAGTTTGCACAAGTGAAAAGAGTCTTATTTCTTTCCTACAGCTGTGCACTGAAGTAAGCAATTATGTCAGTTAGCAAATACAAAGGGCATAGTAATTTCAGACCTTCTAACTGTTCATGAAGTTGGTTGATATTTGTACACTCACCTCCAGGTACCTGCCTGATGGTGGTGTAGCTAGTGCTCAGTTACATTTCTTGAAGAAAAAAGTCCACTAATCTTAAGTGCTGACGGTGCCTGCTGTTTATAATTCTCTAGCATAACCTAATCTTTAAAAAACAAATCCTTGTGCTTTCTCACATCAGAATATGAGAAATATTTTTTGCCCATTGAATGGAAAATAATAGGTGGTTGGATTTTGATAATTACTGCTTCATTCTCATCTTGTGCTAACGGTAGACTCGGTAATGCATTAAAATTGTTGTAGTTTCTAAGAAGATCATCCCATAGCCTATTCTTCCCTCAGCTGTGGCAGGTTTACCAGGGAGCTTGTTCTTTTCCTTTTTGTATTGTGAAACTTCGATTTAATCATTCCTAAAATGCATTTGTCAAGAGGTGAATCTGTAAAAGGTTTTGTAACATGCCCCTGAATTTGACCCTTTGGGACTGGGAGGTTGTTTGCCATTCTTGTTACTCGGAAATGGATCAAACTCTTTGAACATAATGATGCATTCACTGATGTACTCAATGTATTTGTGAGATTCATTAAAATCAGGCACAGAATGCCTTTGAACTGTGGTATTTCCAAACACATGTAGTGTTATTGCTTTATATTCAATAAGTTCTGTGATTTAACCTTATATAAAGTTACTATTTATACACATTTTCCATTTTCAGAAATGTGCTATTCTTTTTTTCCCCATATTGCTTGTCAAGAATTTAGAAACACAGTCAAGAATCTACTTGGACATGCTCTGGCATTGAGAGAGAAACTTCCCTAAAGGGTGACTGAAAGCTGTATTCTTCTTTGAGTAAATCCCTGTGGAGTGGGGAACAGTGATTGGCATTAGCTGACCAGGACACTTGCATTCTTTCTGTCTGTTCCCTGAACACAAATTCCTTAGCTGAATGCAAAACACCAAGCATTTCATAAATGCCAAAGGTGCCAATTGTGATGGGAATTGGCATTTGAGAAATAGCCTGACACTAGAGTATGCAAAGAAAACACATCTTGTGTCTACCATTTGTGAAATGTACCTTTTGAATTCTGTGTTGGTAGATTTGTGCCTCTGGACTTTTTGCTGGTAGCTGCCCTGTTGCCTTTAGAATCCCAAGTGAGAGAGAAAAGAAAGTTGAAGTTTTTCTCTCTCTTATTAACACATTAGGTATGTGTAACATTTTGCTGCTGGGTTTTATAGAAGTTCTGTCTTGGCTAACAATCACATCAGCCCCCAGTGACTAGAGCTAGCAAAAGCAACACCAGGATGGCTATAAGGATCCCCACCTTCCTCTGCTACTCTTGGTGCTTTAGGAAGTGGCTGGCCAAAAACCATGATCCCACAGGAAGATTCTGCCTTGGAACTATCAGAAAGAGTAGTATCATTTTGATCACTAATCAAATCACCATTCAGACACCAAGGTGGACCAAAAATTCTATCTTCGTTATATGACTGCATTCATTGACCTTTGTTGGTGGTTCATAACTCCCATGCACATGAATAAGCATTGTGCTCTTGGTCAGAGTAGCCAGATCTTAAAGGTAAAATATAAATTAAGATGTGTCATGAAGTATTAGATTTTTTCTGAACTCTAAATGAGATCATAAATAACAGATGAAATGCAGTGGCTTAGAACTCAAGGATAAATGGCTGTATAGAGATCTGAATTTCCAATTAGATTCAAATAAGCATGTCAAAATTTAGTCCTTCAGTGTATTCAAAACTGTGGTCAGCCTGGCTATGTGTCAGTTCTTTTACTTCAGTAAGTCTCTATGTTTTGTGTGTGTGTGTGTGTGTGTGTGTGTGTGTGTGTGTGTGTGTGTTATAGCTAAATTGCTGGCAAATTGAAATCATAAATTATTATAATCATAAATTATTATTGATTGACAGCCCATATTCTAAAATAAAACCCCCTTTATTATGTTAATGGTACTTTGTGAGCTTCTCCCATGTATGTTCAATTAAAATATTGGAAATAGAGATGTGAGATTCTTCTCCAGAAATTAACTGAAAAGCAAGGTATAATTAACCAAACTGTGGTATGCAAAGCCTTGAAGTTAAGAATGATATTCATGACTTAAAAACTGATTAAAGAAGTCATTTAAATACAAAATAACTTATCAAAATATTTCGTAGTAGCCTTGCCTGTTGGTCAAGACTTCCTCTTTAGAAGAAAATGTAAATAACTACACAAACACTGCTTGTGATTAAGTGGAATAATGACCTCTCCCCTTACAAAGCTGTCCACACTCTAATCCCTGGAACCTGTGGATATTATCTTATATGACAGACATTACTTTATGATACGATCATGAGGACAGACCTTGAGATTATCCTGAGGTGTGGAGATTATCCTCTATTATGTAGTTGGCCCGACCTCATCACATGAATTCTTAAAGATGGAGAACCTATCCTGGCTGAGTTAGAAAGATGAAGAGGAAAGAAGGAGGACAGATTTGAAGCATAAAAGAGGTGGAACCTCTGCTGATGCCTTTGAGGATGGAAAAAGGGGGCCATCAACCAAGGCATCTAGAAGCTGGAAACGGCTCTCAGCTGACAGACAGTCAGTAAGAAAATTGGGATCTTACTCCTGCAGCTGCAAGGAATTGAATTGTGCCAACACCCAAATGATCCAGGAAAGGTTTTCAAAACCCTAGAGCCTCTGGAAAGAAATGAAGTCCTGCCACCACCTTGATTTTAGCTCAGTGAGTTTTGTGTTGTACTTCTAGCCTACAGAACAGTAAAATAATAAATTTGTATTGTTTAAGCTTCTAAGTTTGTTGCATTTTGTTAACAGCAGCAAAAGGAAACAAATGCTCTACACTACAGACCGGATGTCTACTTATCTATTGATCTAAATATCTGTATCTATCATGTATTTTCAGTGGTTTATAAAGCCTTGCAGCATGGCACCACAAATGTACCTTAGAAATCTTTTTTGCAGCGAAGGCTGGAGGAAAGGAGGGAGCAAGCAAGTGGGCCTCCTGACACTCACTACACTTCAGGCATACTCGTTCTCCTTTTACATGCCATTTGAATAATGGACCATTCTGCTTATGAACATTTAAAACCACTGTTTTATTGCATTGCATTTTTTTTCTTGTTCATTATATTGAATGAGTGAAAAAACAGAAAATGAAGGTGCTAGTTCTAAAGATGAGAAATTCAGGTCTCCTAACCTTGATACACTTGAGGTAAAAGTTGAAAGTCATTAGGAAAGTTGAAAGTAGAGACCATTTTGACTCAAATGGATGCTCATTAGACCTAAGCCTGTCAACTGTGTGTTCAATTATGAAGGGAAAGATCAAAGTAGGAAATGTATGAAATGCTTGAAATATATCAGCAGAGATCACATCTAAAATGTGATATGCACTTAGAGATTTTATAATATTTTAAACTCCTGTGAAGAGCATCCCCTTCTTTAAAACATGCAAGCCATATGACTTCAAAAGTTATTAAGTCAAACACATTTTTAGCATAATATATATGAGAGATATCAAAGAGAGAATGATTCAATTGGAAGAGAGGTTTTCAGGAAAGGAGTAAAAAGAGGGAGAGAAGCAAACAGTGGCACCATGCCTAAGGCTCAGGGGAGAGGGAATGTGCTCTGGGCCGCAAGTAATCATCCGGTCTTCGCATGGAGACTATCTCTTTGGGGAGAGAAATAAATCAAGTCCTTATGACTCAATGGTACTATTATTTTATACTCCAAGAAAAATCTTTCTAATAATAATTGGTCTTCTATTTAGGTCCACCTTCAGGGATTGAAAATGCTGCTCAGTATCTGGTAAATTTAGTAGTGATATTTCTCATTATTAATAGATAACTTCTTCTCTCTCTAGAAAGAAAAAAAGAATAGATGAATAGCTATATACAAATATATAGGTATATAGATGGATATAGATATATAAATAATTACATAGATAGATATGGATATAGAATATATAGATAAATATAGATATATCCGTCAATAAACATAAATATCAGACACTAGGTCTTTCTCAACTGGAACATCATGAGAGAATTAAGTCCTATTCCACTAAGGCATTTTTTTTTTTTTTTTAATATATATATATATTTTTTTTGGCTGTGTTGGGTCTTCGTTTCTGTGCGAGGGCTTTCTCTAGTTGCGGCAAGTGGGGGCCACTCTTCATCGCGGTGCGCGGGCCTCTCACTATCGCAGCCTCTCTTGTTGCGGAGCACAGGCTCCAGATGCGCAGGCTCAGTAGTTGTGGCTCACGGGCCTAGTTGCTCCGCGGCATGTGGGATCTTCCCAGACCAGGGCTCGAACCTGTGTCCCCTGCATTGGCAGGCAGATTCTCAACCACTGCGCCACCAGGGCAGCCCACATTTTTGAAGGTTATGAATTATCTTTTCACCTATGCATTCAAATGGTACTCATTGAGACAAGTAAAATAATCACTTAGACATTTTCTGTGTTCTGTGGTTCAGCTGTGGAACCCTAGTTGAGAAATCTCAATTAAGATGATTTATTTGCATAAGTTAACTTGCTACCCACATACTTCAAATTTCCTAGTCTGCAGACCTTTGGACCATCTCTCTCTTATGGAGATGACTGAGATCTTAATATATTCTATCATACACATGTTCCGTGACATAAAACTCTCAATACAGACTTAAATATGAGCTCTTCCAAGAAATCCTCTTTTATCAGTGTAGCCAGATGTGATCTCTCACTTTCCTAAATTACCTTTTTTTCTTTATTTCATATTTTCTCATCTTATTATATTTATATACTGGCTTTTTCTCTCAGATTTTAAGTACTGTAATAAAAGCCAACCTCTATGTTTTTTCTCTGGCCCTGATCAGAACGCCTGGAACTGATAGGCACAGAGCGCACACTGGTGGAATGAGAAAATTAATTTCTGAGCATACGTCAGTAGCTGGAAAGAGAGTTCACCAAAGTAGGAAACAAATGTTGTGAATTCATGGGATTTGATCCCCATGTGGTCACATGCTTATATGTAACTACTGGTTTCAAAATTCTTTCAAACTATATCTCACCAGAAAAAAGTAATAAATAAATTTACAATAGAGACAAAGAAGTGTGTGGATAGGCTCACATTACCTCACTCTTCGTAGAAAAAAAATAAACCTGAAAATTGTGAAGTCTGGAGTGTCATCTTTACATACAAAAATTAACACTTACAAGCTTATTATAGCTATATCTTATTCATGATGGGATAGCATATGTGTAATGAATTGCACGCCTCTAAATTGGTACTAGCTTTAATACTATACTCTTAACTTAAAGCACCATATATAGCACTCTGTGCATGTGTATGTTAAATTAAGTTTCACTTATTTTGACTGTATGTTAGTTTATCTCTGCCATTAAACATTACATCCCCAAAGCTTACCTACTTCCTTTCCTCAAGTTCTGTACATTTTTTACTCTTCCCTAAAATCTGGGAAGTCCCATGGACAATATTACTAACTAGGCTAAATTACCTTCCAATTATCAAACCTCACTGTGTGCGCAGTGCACCCCACCGGATCCTAGATGCTGGGTGAACGAAGGTAAGTATCTAATATCCTCTTAGGAACCCATGGTCTAGTGGGCTCAACATTTAATCCTGGCACTACTGTTAATTTTTAATTTATCCACAGTCAGTTTCTCAATGTCATTAAAGAGTTGTTTCTTTTTATAATAGAAAAGAAACAAAAAATGTATTCCTAGCCATATGTTATTTGAGATATTATTAAAATCATTCTAAAAGAATGTTGAACACTAATCATCTAAACACAAATGAAATTTGAATACCTTTTATTAGTTTATTAATTTATTTATTTTTAAATTTATATTTGGCTGCGTTGCGTCTTTGTTGCAGTGCGCGGGCTTCCTCTAGTTGCGGCGAGCGGGGGCTACTCTTCGTTGCGGTGTGCGGGCTTATCATTGTGGTGGCTTCTCTTGTTGCGGAACGCGGGCTCTAGGCGCGTGGGCTTCAGTATTGTGGCACGCGGGCTTCAGTAGTTGTGGCGCGCAGTTGCTCCGTGGCATGTGGGATCTTCCCGGATCAGGGCTCGAACCCATGTCCCCTGCATTGGCAGGCGGATTCTTAACCACTGCCCCACCAGGGAAGTCCTGAATCTCTTTTAAATTGCTTTAAATTTTGACTAATTTAATGGGTCTTCCATTTCTATATTAAACATGTACAGGGTGGATTTAATCATCCAATTTTTTTTCCACCAAGGCCTGATTGTCAAAATTTGGTGAATTTAAAGCATCTGGTTTTTTTTTTTATCTTGTTTATCCAGACTCCTAAGCATATTTGGGGTTTAGTTGGGTCATAACTAGGATGCTTAATTCTCAAAGTAATACTCTAGAAATGCCATGAACATCCATAAAATTATACACGTAATGACCTTTTGCTCCCAGAACTTTGCGAATAGGAAAGTAATGGCCTATAAACCTGGGTTCTAAAAAGTAAAACCACTTAAAAGTCATTTTAATTCACCAGAACGGAATAAATCTTAACTTTCAGTTTTTATTTTAGCATGTCATATAGTTAAGCTAAAAACCACAAAAAGAGCTTTGTCTACTTAATTTTACATAACAAGATCCCTTTTGTTATGTTGAATTATTTTAGATGAGTGGATTATAATTATTTGTCCCAGGGCTTCCAGAAAAGAGCCTTTGAAGCTAAAATGCATACTGAAGGGGGCTTCCCTGGTGGCGCAGTGGTTGGGAGTCCGCCTGCCAATGCAGGAGACACAGGTTCGAGCCCTGCTCCAGGAAGATCCCGCATGCTGCGGAGAAACTAAGCCCGTGCTCCACAACTACTGAGCCTATGCTCTGGAGCCCGGGAGCCACAGCCGCTGGGCCTGCGAGCCACAACCACCGAGGCCCGTGAGCCTAGAGCCTGTGCTTCGCAACGGGAGAGGCCACCACAACGAGAAGCCCACCCGCCGCAACGAGGAGCAGCCCCCGCTCGCCGCAACTAGAGAAAAGCCCGCGGGCAGCAACGAAGACCCAATGCAGCCAAAAATAAATAAATTCATAAATTAATTAATTTTAGAAAATGCATACTGAAGGCACACTGTGTCATACTCAGAGAAAATGAGGGAGATGTGCCCCCAGTGCTGTAGGTAAATCTTAGAAACATTGTATTGAGAGAAAATAAATAGTACAAAAATATATGTTTTATAAGAATGTATACAAATAAAAGATAATTTTTTTAAAAAACAGCTGCTACTATAGCTCTATCTATCTATCTAATCTGCTTACCTACCTACCTACCTATCTATAACATATTAAAATGGGTGCCTTTTTTGGTGGATAGAGAAATGAGAGTAGGGAACTGGGCCAAAAGAGAATCAAAATTAAAATAAAAGAGGAGTTTTGCTCAGATGGATGTGAGTTACTAACTGAGGCATATGGTTAATACAACACTTTGCGTCTGAGGTCCAGAAAATCAAATAAAAAGGAAATAAAAATAATAAGCTCCTAATCTAAAAAATGTAACCTTTTAACATGGTTAACTTTGGTGTGTTATCTATGGCACAATTGATGAGGGTAGTGACAACTAGGACATTGAAACACACCTCAGCCCGTTTTATATTTTAGTTAAATATCCAGTAATACTCAATATTTTGGGGGGATTGGAATACCCAAATTTATCAAAGATGTCCTAGAATAGACAAAGGAGTTCCTGGAACACGTCTCGCATTAAACTCTGTTAATTTTCCTTTTAAGGTGTGTCTGTGAGTTCTTTTCTGTCACCAGAAGAGCCCCATCTTTACAGAGTCTGGATTTAGTGCTCGACCTCTATTCCATGGTTCTAAGCAGTTCAGCTTCAGGTCACAAGGCAGTGTGCTACGAGAGGCGATAGAATAGTGCAGTAGAACATGGGCTTTAAAGTCACATTGCCCCAGTTCAAATCCCAGGTCTGCTACTGACTGGCTGTGTATCCCTGGGAAAATTTCTTCAGTATGTCTGTAAAATGAATGAAGTAATTTTACTTATCTTTCATGGTTATTTTTAGGTTTGAATTTTTTTTTTTTTTTTTGGTATAGAAAACAGTGACAGGCATAGAAAGCCTCAATATATGTTAGTTAAAATAATTAGTAATTTTAATTATAAATTTGCATATCATTTAGTGAATCAAAAGCTTTGCTGTTAATAAAACCAACACTCTTTAGGAGACAGTATAATGAAGATTGGTTACAGTGCTATTCAAGTTGTGTTTCACAATTCGTTGGTCTGCAAATTGGTTACCAGTCTGTGATAAGTAAAGAAACTGAAAGTGTTTAGAAACATATATAACAAAATGACATATTTTGTCTATTGAATCTAATAAAAAAACTTATATTGAATGTCATCATTTTATTTTATTTTTGTATTGATTTATTTTATTATTGCTTTTTTTTTTAACGTATTAGTCTCCAGTGAATTAGGATTAGGAGGAATAACAACAACAACAACACTGGTCTTTTACCACGTATAGTTTGAGAAACACTGGTCTACAATTATTCTTTGTCTTAAGTGATTTTTATCAAATTCTTCCAAATACTTTAAAATATTCTCTCAGAGTGTACAGAACCTACACTTTTCTCCATGTCATTGCATGTGAATATAGATGTCTACAAAAATGAATAGGGGGACTTCTATGAATTGTAATGAGTGAATAATATTTCATTATTTGAAAACATGACCAACTAGTCTTTCTTTCTTATTGAATATTGAAGTTATTCATTTCATTCTCTATTTTACATAATATAAAAATGAACATCCCTGTATGTAAACTTTTTTACGAAGTCATAATTATTTCTTTTTTTAAAATTTATTTATTTTATTTTTGGCTGCATTGGGTCTTTGTTGCAGCGTGCGGGCTTTCTCTAGTTGCGGCGAGCGGGGGCTACTCTTTGTTGCGGTGCATGTGCTTTGTGGCTTCTCTTGTTGCAGAGCACGGGCTCTAGGCGTGTGGGCTCCGTAGTTGTGGCTCGCGGGCTCTAGAGCGCAGCCTCAGTAGTTGTGGAGCACGGGCTTAGTTGCTCCGCAGCATGTGGGATCTTCCTGGACCAAGGATTGAACCCATGTCCCCTGCATTGGCAGGCAGATTCTTAACCACTGTGCCAGCAGGGAAGTCCCCATAATTATTTCTTGAAGATAAATTTCTAAAAGTGAAATTAAATCACTGGAAATCCAAATTTTTGAGGCTTTTGTTGTGCACTGACAAATTTCTCTCTGAAATAATTGTACTAATTTGTAATCTCTCAAGCAGTGCTCATGGATGTGTCAATTTTCTTTCTTTATTGTCTGCTTTTTCTTGATTATTCATATTTTATTATAAATAATAATATGTTTCACTATTTTATGGATCAATTATTTGACTGCAATTTAAAATATCTTCAAGTGTTCATTAGTCTTTTTAATTTCTTCTTTTGTTAATTAAGTGAATTGCATATGTCAGTAAATGCATCTGCCCTGCCCAAAGTTGCTGGAAATAGCCAACAAATTGCATCATCTTCTGATAAGAAGTCTGCCCTGAGACCAAATCTTTATTGAGAACTAGACAAACAAATCTCAGAAAATAAAGTCAGCTACAGTAGCCACTGAACCAACAGGTGATGAGATTTTGCTTTAGGTGGCCATTTTGCAGCTATGAAGAAGCTGCATGAACAAATCTAGACTGGCTTTAAAGCAGAGAGAAAGTTAAGAGAATCCATGAGGAGAAAAATAAAACAGCTTCCATTCCTGACTTTCTATCTCCAAGCTTCGATCCCTATGAAGACTAAATGAAATTCTTGCTTTTCATTTATTTCCTTTTATTTCATGCAAGCTAAAGTGTGTTTTATTTCCTTGTAACCAAATCTTTTCTAGAGGTTTTTTTTTTTTTCTTCCCAGCTATTCCATTATCTCTTGGGATACTTGCTAATTTTTCTGGTTTGAACTCTTTATCTTAATTATTTTTTTTATTCCATACACATTATAAATGTATATTTCTAATATGTTGTCTTTTAATTTTGCTTATGTCACTTTTGAAGAAGTTATCAATATTATTAAATGAATACATTTTCTTTTGTTTTCTTTCTTATAATACTTCAAAAGGCTTTTTCATACGTAGCATTTATTTTTGTTTTACCAGTACTGTAATCTATCTTATTTACATATTTACCTACTCATAGTGTTTAGTACAAGAAGTCCTCTCTTTGCACAGTAGTGTGGGACTGTAAAAATAATCATACAAACTAAAAACATGAAAGCAACTTTAATAATCAATGGGAAAATTGTGATTGTTCCTTGAATTTTAAAATTTGTTGTCAAAACATTAAAAATTTTCTTTCGGTTGGTTATAGAGGTATGTATATGAAAAATCAGTAAAACATTTATTTAGTGCACTGAAACATTGGAGGTGTTGAAAATTAAAGTGTTTTATTTATTTGTAAAATAGCTTATCAAGAGAGTAGTTTGAATAGCATTTCCCTTTTCTTCTCTTCATATAATTTAAAATGTGAAGTGAGCATTTTTTTTTCATATGCTCTGGAGAATTTCCTAACACCTTTCAACATTTGGAGCAGGTTCCAACGTTTACCCTTTGTGCTTTCAATGTTTTGAAGTATCTCTGAGAGTTCCTTCAGTGTGAAGTTTTTGCTGGCATCACTTCCTCTGAGACATCTCTTTCCTTTCCATCACAACTACTTTACTCATTTATGTTAACAAGTTTACCCTCACTAACTTACTATGGCACATGTTTAGAGTCTCTTGAGTGGTGCCATTGTCAACATTCCTACACTCAGCTATTTGTACTGTAACTCTACTTACATTTGATTTGAATTTCACTTCTAGCATCACCACTTTTCTTTTTCCCCCTCCTCCTTTTCTTTCTTCTCTTCTTTTTCATCTTCCTTGCCTTCCTCCTTTTTCCCCCTGCACGTTCATCTTTGTTGACCATATCTCTCTTTGTCTTTCAATTACCCATTTTTGTAAAATGTCACATAGATTTACCACTGGGAGACAAGAAGGCAGCACAATTCCATACCTTGATGTCTGTGTGTGGACTTGTTAACAGATGCTCAGAAATCAATCACCGACAGACTTTGAAACAAGTGACACAATTGGGTCATTGATCATGATGCAGGTCTATTATTTACTTAGTGATTTGTGGACTGAAGAGCTGGTAGTGAAGTTTGTATCACTATGTAATTCCTCACAACTCATACCATGATAAGCAAAATTTAAACTGTGTCGTTGGGGGACTGGGGTTACTTAACTAAATCATTGTTACTGAAAGTTGTACATTCAGAATCATGCAAAAGCAGGGACTGCTTGTACTTAATCTATTAATACATCTTAACCTGGCCAAAGCTAAGCTTTAGAGATCCTTTATGTGAATTAGGAAAAGGTGCTCTCAAACCCCCATGGATGTAACCCTTTAGATGACATACTGATAAGGAGAACATTATGCAGAGTACCACCTACATAGCTCTAAGTTGTGGCCCCTGTTGTGACAATATTCACAACTACTTCTAAGAGGTACTTCATCCAGCCCATGCGTATTCCTTCATTTCTGGGAAGAGGGGACAGTGGCCTTCTCTTTTGGTAGCTCCTTACTAGGACGCTGCATCCCCACAGATGTCACACATTTGCTAGCTCAACTGACTGATGTTGCTTGTGGCTCTTTGCTTAACTTGAAACATAGCTACTGGGCAAGGGTTAAAATCTTGGAATCACTGTTGTTTAATACAAATGAAAGTCTCAGTAAAGAGAATTTTTATTCATAGAAAACAATTTTGAAGGAGCTTTAAGTAGACTGGAAGAGAACTATACACTTGGCCTCATCTCATGTCCCCTTATCTAGATGTTTATCCTGAGTTGAATGATGGTCTTTTCCCATTCACCCAGAATGAGCCTATTGGGTAGGAAACAGCACCACTGAATAAGTTAATTTGTTTACTATAAAAAAGTTACTGTGTGAATAATATAGCATGCTTTTCATGAGAATTCACAGAAGTAATTTCTCTCTGGCCTTAGTATCAGGGAGTATGGTACTTCTCTTATACAACTCTTTGTTTTTTCTTACTGAATTATGTTATCATATTTCTTAATTCATACTAATTACTAGAATGAATTTCATATTCATTAATTAATTTAGGGTCAAATTTGTATTCTGCAGCCAACAGATGTGTAGAAACCCTTGGTGAGCTTTTCCTGTATTGTCATGTTCGTTTCACCTTACCTTTCATTTTGTCATTTTCTCTTTGTCCTACTTTCCTCACTCATTAATTTTATTAGTATTTTATCTCATTACATGCACACACACAGTCTTAATATCTTAAAACCTTTCAGACAAGGTGAGGTACAAATGAATGAATGGATATAAAAAAAGACTGCTATTATAAAGTATCTTAAGTCACCAAAAAAAGGCATTTGAGTTTAAAACTT